>NC_056747.1:107821639-108421639 GCF_019279795.1 Protopterus annectens
CCATCCCTGAATTCCTATAGAATAAGTCCCCATATTAATCCCAGAGCAATAGCTGATTTGATTTGCCCTCCCAGAAATTAATGCTTAAGAATTACCTGCTACTATGGACAGTTAGTTTCCCACCATTTTTTCAGCTAGCCTGATTGACATGGGCATCCTGAGGCAATGTAGCAATTTCTTCATGTATACTAACAACCACTTCCTCCTAAAGCAAACAAATACAGTATGTGAGAGATGTAACTATATCATGAAACTAGAATCAGTCCTCTCACATAACAATAAACAAGACATCAAACAGGTTGCCAGCCCACACAACACTCCACTCACACAAGATAAGGTCAAGCCACGCAAACCCACATACATGGAAGTATTCACTAAGAGCCTACCAAAAGACCAGAGATCTCCCAAGCGTAAACAACCTACACATACTGGTACAAAAATGGAATTCATCATGCACGTAACAGCACACATATCAGTGTCTAAGCAATTAGGCCCAAAGACAAAACATCTCAAAACCTAATATCCTAGTTATAGGGTACTCAGTAGTGAGACACACAGATGTCCCCTTCACCAGGTTGGACAAGGAGATCACGGTCAGCTCCCTGTCAGGTGCCAGAATCTGTCAAATTATGCACACACTCAAGTCACTCAGCAACAATTACCATTATGACTGTGTCATAGTAAATGTTGTAAATGTTGGAGTGAATGACCTGTGACGTACCTCACTGGACTACATGTAGAGACCAGACTAACTCTCAGATTGTGTCCCAGGCAGGTATGTCCCTAGCCTTAAGAAGCATTCCACCTTTACCTAGGATGATTCCACAATACAGACAAAAAAAAAATATTTATTTCAATAATTGGCTTAGCTTCTGGTGTCACTCCAGGGAGATCCAGTATCTGACAGCCTGGGCAAACATGGTTGACAGACCACACTGTTTTGCCAGAGATGGCCTTCACCACGACTTTCCGATACTGGAAAAGATGCTTGCCTTCCCCATGATACCTTTTTTAGGTAATGTCAAAACAACAAAACTTCTGACATAGAGAAATCCACTAGAGACAAACACAGGGTAATGCTTCTTAATGCTAGGAGCCTAAACAGTAAACTGCACTCCCTGAAAGCAATCCACAGTGTGGAAGATGCTGATGTCTGTGCAGTCACTGAGACTTGGTTCAAGGCCGCAGAGAGCTTCCTGGCTGTAGAAGGCTACAATGCCTTTTCAGACCTCAACATGAGTGTGAAAGAACAAAAGGTGGAGGTGTATCCATCTTCATTAAATCCAAATACACTCGAGACTGGTAAAACAGTATGACTCTCTTGAGCTACTCCAGGTCCAAATAACTATAGGCAAAATGCCCCTCAGTATCATCGCTTTCTGTAGGTCCCCTACCATGATCCAGGAGAAGCTTAAGGCCTCCCTAGACTTGCCAGAGTCACTCAGTATACAGCCAAACACCTTGGTCATGGGAGATTTCAACTATCCTTCCATTGACAGTGGGACTTACATGAGCACAAACATAATCGCTCTGAGGTCCCTGGATTGTGTTATTCAAATGCCCAAGAACAGTTGGTCTGCACACCCACAGGGGGCTGAAATGTCCTAGATTTAGTCCTCACCAACAAGGGGGGGGGGGTGCTGCACTACTTGGTATGTGTTGCCCACCCTAATAAGGTCAGATCATAAATCAGTCTTGTTGGAAGTAAAGATCAGACCTGACACCCCCACAGGAGCAAAAAAAAAAAATTTTTAATTTCTCCAAAGCAAACTATAGCCTACTAAGCGATGATATAAAAAGTTTCAAAGTCCCTGCTAACACAGCCAGCAATGACTCCTATGCAGAAGAGTACACAAATGCCATATATATAGCCCCTTAAACAAATTTAAAAAATTAGCATCCCTAGGTAAAGACAACCATAAGGCATTTGTTAGCTATGTCCGAAACCTAAAAGGGAATGCCCAGCTGTGTGCCGAACTTATAGTAGATGGTACCATTCACACTGAACCTGAGGAAATTCCCAACCTGCCTGCTGATTTGGCAATAACTTCACTCCCCTATCCCCACCAGCCATACTACAAAGCTTTCCTAACACCAGTCCTCTACCAAGTATCTCCAAATAACAGGTTATACAAGTGCTCTCCAAGGCCAAAAAACATGGCTTGTATGGGACCTAGCAGAACAACTCTGTACTCTCTTTAACCATAGCCTGAGCACTGACTGACAGAGTAGAGAACAGCAACATTTATCCCCTTGCACAAAGGGGGTCCATCAACCGACCCTGGGAATTATAGACCCATAAGTCTAACCAGCCTCATCTGCAAGGCCATGGAAAGAACCATCATGGACCTTATCGACAAGGACATGAGCAACCTTCAAACTCTTGACCCGACTCAGTTTGGTATCATCAAAGGTAGATTTTACTAATTAAACATGGTGGACATCTTTGGGAATGTCACCAAAGCCCTGGATGAGGGTAAAGCAGTACATACTGCCTATCTTGATTTTACCAAGTCTTTTGACACAATCCTTCACTCAGAGATCATTGAGAAAATCTCCCATCTGGGTATTAACCCATACATAACTAGATGGGTAGCCAACTCGCTCACTGACAGAATGCACACTGTGAAAGTTGGGGAGTCCACCTCCACCAGTAGATCAGTTATCAGTGGAGTAACACAAGGATCTGTGCTGGGCCCTCTAATGTTTGGAATCTATTTTTCTGAGGTCCAGGTGAAAGTAGATGGCCTGTGACTTACCAAATTTGCAGATGAGTGCAAACTGGCTGCAATCATTGAGTCCCCTAATGATGTAAACATATTACAAAAGGGGCTGACACAGACAAGTGACTGGTGCCAAAGTCAAGGACTGAAAATAAATGCAAAAAAATGCCTCATTATCCCCTTTGGCAAAGAAGTAGTCCCTGTGTGAGACTTGGGAACACAGGTTGATAACAATCTAAACTTTGATAACCATGTGTTCATAGTAGTAAGGAAAGTCTCCTACATTGCACATCTCATAAATTATTTGCTTTACCAGACACCTGCAGCAACTGGAGAGACCACAGAGGTTTCTAACCAAGAAAATCCAGGGTCTCCAAAACATGACTTACATGAAGAGACTGAAAGCCCTGTCTCTCTACTCTGCATAATGCAGGTTGCTGAGCAGTGACCTGTGCCTGGCCTACAGAGCAGTCTCTGACTTTGCCCTAATGGAAATCCTGCACATATGCAAATCAGTTGGGACAAGTCACTCACTTCATGAATCTCAACCTAGCCTGTGACATTAGCAAAACATGTTGGAGAGACAGATATATCTCCCAGAGATTGCCACTCGTCTGGAATAAGCTCCCACTTCACGTGAAGCAGAGCTCCTCAATTATCCTATTTAAGTGCAACCTTGACAACTAGATGGGTGACCGTAAATTCAGTGCAGGAGTGGCACCTTTGTCCCTCATGGACAGGGGGTAGTCAGTGCTGATCATAGAATCACTCTGCTAACAATGACCATCTAACTATGGTCAATTAGGGTACACAGGTTTTTACACGGCTAGGCTTGCAAAGACCCTAGGGACATTAGCTTAGTAATCTCCTATGAAATGTAGCTGTTATTAGTATTTATTTCTAGTATTGTGTAGCACACATTGCTGGTGAAAGACCTTTTATTTGGTCAAAAATGCGCTAAAGAAACTCCTGGTCATTTAGACCAATGGCCGATGTACAACACTAGGATTTCTTATGCAAAGGAACTGGCCGCATGAGAGGACCTGCATCCACTGACTGTCATGCTTTGGTAAGCAAATCACCAAAGTCACCCACTGCTGCAACCTATGCTTCTTGTAAGGACAGTGGTCCAACTCTCCTGCCTGCTATGACAGGAGTGCCATATAAGACTGGCAAAGAAAGTGTGTACCAGCTCAACTCTGGCAGATTGAAATGGAAGAAGCCTTTTTTACTGTATAGATTTTGATTTAAAGGATGAAAGTATGTATACATGCTTTCTTTACTTAACTTTTTAATGTACAGAAAATGAAAAGGTGTTCATTGCCTATGTACAGATATCTGTAGTATGCATGCATGTTTGTATAGCACTCATGAGACTGGCTGTACATCAACTACATAGCGTGGTCAAATGATTTCTAGTTGTGATATGTTCTCTTTTCTGTCCTTCTGATGTGTCAGGTATTACAAATATATATGACTATGATCTGTGTGTTATTCCTAAGTGTGTTTAAAACTGTGTCTTACTCTTACTTGTTTGTACAGTGCTATGCAATCTTAATATGCCCGGATGTTTATGTGTACCATATATCAGCATATATATATATATGTATATATATATATATATATATATATATATATATATAGCCTGTTATAAAGATATAGAATAACTGCAGTAACATTAATGACATACATATGTCTGCACAATTAATGGTCTGTAGCAGGGTATTTATTCAAGAGCAGTTTCAGCAACTAGGCCAGCTTGTCACAATTGTTCCTTTTCCTCAAAGTGGTGTGTAATCCTGGGAGTTAGTATATTTAATGAAGAATGGAATGAGGACACAGCCTCATACATGATGGGGGTGGGAGTACACCCTTCTTAACAAAAAATATTAAGTTGTACCACTCTGCAGACCACAGTTTTGATGAGTGGTCCTATTTGTAGAAACTGCTGTCTCTGTAAAGGGTTTAAAATTACCATGTGCTGCATATATGATCTTACAAGCTTTGCTTGTGTCTCAATACATCACGTAACAGTGCATATAGTTTTCATTCAGTGTACTTCATGTACATGCAGCATATGGGGTGTGACTCAACACATCATGTACCAGTATACATAATTTTTCATCCATGAACATGCAGGTTTGGGGATGTGACTCATGCTGATGATGTAACAATTCATGTAGTTTTTCACTGTGTGATTTATCAACTTAAAGGTGTGGGTTATGACTCATGATGTAACAGGACATGTATTTTTTCATTCTAAATGCTTTAATGGGTATCTAGCTGAGGATGGCACTTATAAGGCCCTTAGTAAACATTTATGTATTCAACTCAGTAGTGTCTGGCAGCTGGCTTAGAGGATTAAGGAGTTGTTAACAAGCTGTTTACTGCAGTCAAGTGGTGCAAGGTTTGATTCCCTTAGCTTGCTTTGCCTGACTGTGCAACTCTGAGCAAGTCACTTAAAACATGGCTCTCTGCTGAGTCTGAAAAAGGTCCATGATGATCAGTGCTTTACCCTGGAAAATAAATACAAATCAATAAGTAAACACTGGTAACATCTGTGTTATGTTTCTGATATTAGGAGTGTACTATACATTGAGTTAGTTTCTATTTCTTTATTATAAACATTTTTTACTAAGAATGTAAAGTCAAAAATAAAAGTGGTGTATTTTGAGACCGCTTTTTAGTAATTGCTTTTCAAGCTATGTCTAATAAATATCAGAAGAGAATATATTGTTTTTAATACAGTTAGATGATGGAGGACATTGTAGAAAACTGAGACTCACTCTCAAGGGGAAAATTATCAGGACAAACGGTTTGTCAAAAAGTCTGAATGATAGTTCAATAACCATATAATGATTTTGTCAGTTTAATATGCTTCAATTTTCATGTTATCTAATATTTGATTTTTTTGTTTTGTTAATTTACCTGGAGTAACACATGCCGTCTGTGTATAATTTTTCCATGTCAAAGTTTTCCAGAATGGAGCTGATGTGGTATTAGCTATTATTCTAATGTAAGTTTGTTTATTTATCCAAATCCTGGATATTTGATCTGGAATAAGACCTTCCAATATTTATCATCCACATATTTATACCAGAATAATATATTATAAAGGTCAGAATATGGAAATATATTTCCTTGTTATTGTATAATAACTTATGTTTTAATATTTTAGAGTTGTTCTCTATTTTATTTCTTTTAGTTTCTGTAAGAGTCACTTGTATATATTCCACTGGCCTCCACTACAGGAGGCATAAGGTAGTACACATAGAAAACTTTACATTTGAAGTTGTTAATCTTTTTCCTATTCATCACTAATGGGTTCGGTTCCGAGCCCTCGGAACTGAGTCAGCCTTATACCAGGCTTGCGTGCACCACAAACTCTCAAGCTAAGCTGCTACCCACAATGCCCTTTGCTCAGTTACCTCAGATCTTGTTTGCCGCACAGCCATATAGCAGCGTTTCACTGAGCTCTCCAGCCAAGTGCTTTTTTCATATATATTTAATAGTTCAAAAAAGTCTTTTCTTCTTTATAACTTGTTCTTGTTGTTCTATATTGCTACTGCTCTACCCACAGGTATTTCTCTCTTACCATTGTTGGTAATTTCTTGGTATCTCTAACTTTCTATCTTTACGGTATCTTGTTACCATTGTTGGTATTTGCTTTTTCTCTCCTTCATTTCCTCTCTTTCCTCTCTCTGTCCCTTGTGTGCGAGAGTGTGTTTTGGAATGTCCGAAAAGAAGGGAACTACGGGGTTTAAACACTGGTCTTCTTGCAGTTGTAAACTGCCGAATAGTGACCTCAATGAGGAATGTGTTTACTGTTTGGGGGTTCCACATTTGTCGGCAAAACCCCCGTGTGATGTCTGTGCTAGTTTCAGTTAGCAGACACTGAATGAACGTCATAACAAACTTATTTTAAAGGGCCTGCTTGCTTCGCCTTTTTTGGAGGCCATTTCTGTGACGGAGGTCTCACCCCCTCCTGCTTTGGATAAGAAACATCCTCGATCAGACCCCTCTTCACCGACCGGTGACAGAGGTAAAGGTCACAAGCACAAGGCCCATAAGTCATCTTCTGAACACCATTCTGCCTTCTTGGTGCCGATTACCACATCGGCTACGAGCTCAGCACCAATGAAGTTTACCGAGGTAGTCTCGTTGGTGCCCACCCCGGCACTGACAATTACAGCACCACCTACATCCTCAGTACCGGCCAGTATATCCACTTCTTTATTGGCACCGACTTCGCCCGTTTCGACCTCGTTATCAGTTCTGACAATTACCTCGGAACCGTTCCTATCGTCCACTCCTATAGTGACTTCTGCTCCAAGCCCGTTCACAGCTCCAACCATACCGTTATTACCTGTTGCAAAATTGGAATCGTCAGTGCCGTTCTGTGAGACACCATGGACCCGAAACTCATCCAGTGTGGACCCATTTGCCGGACAAGCCTGTAGCCTCTTTTTGGACCGGCCTGACCCCCCCTCAGGTGCATCGGTGAGATCCACCAGGAGCCTTTCCGAATTGGATGTGGTGCAAATTTTTGATCAGCTGCTGACTGCTAGGGGAATCTCAAATCTGCCTAGACCCATTCCCACTCCTGGCTTTGGGTCTATTTCTCCAGCAACCCCTACTTACTCTCCTCCCTTGTATCCCTCGGTTCCAAGGCTCATCTATCCAACTTTTACTAGAGGAATTCCTTCCTCGGCACCTACAACAACTCTGTTTGAGGTTCCGAAATCCCTTTGGGTGCCGGTTCCATTGGAACCCACCCTTCCTCATACTTGGGGGGTTGAGCCCCCGGTCCCAGTGTCAGTTCTGACAGTTATGTCGGCCCTGACTTCGGATCAGAGGGTGACTACCGCTCCAAGCTTGATTGAGGCTCCGTCCCTGGGGGTGTACCATCTGGAGCAGGGTGTGACCCTGGTTCCGATTTTGCCTTCTTCGGTTCCGGGCTCCCATTCCTCTTTGGGCAGGCCCGCTTTCCAGGTGATGGAGAGGGCACTTGCTGTCAGCAATCCTCCACAGTTGGTTATTCCCCCAGTTACCTCTGAGCCACAGCTGCCAAAGACCAGCCCCCCAGGACTCCAAGAGCGCAAGACCCATGAGACCCCTGTCCAGGGCATTTCACTTTCCGAGTCTTCTTCGGATGTTCCCATCAAAGAACCCCCTCGGAAACGGGTGTGTAAGAGGAAACACATGGACTCCCCGGAGAAGTCCCTCACAGAGGATATGGACTACAATGATGGGGAAGGGTCCCCACGGTCGCTCCCAGATAATGTCTCCTTCGGGGTCATCATGGAAATCTTAAAACAGAGGGGTGACTGGAAGTCCTCAACCTCTTCCTCAGAGGAATCCATATTCCTGCAGGCCTTTCGCTCTCAGCCCTCTACTTCTTGGGTGACCCCCCCCCACCAATGAGCTGGTTAAACTCATTCGTGCAACGGGCTTGGAAGAACCCCGACTCCGTTGAGGCCATCCCCAGGAGATCAGACAAAGTACTCTCCCCTCCAGAGGATCAACCCCATTGTTCCAGAGGCTTGCCAGTGGACACTATGGTGGTGGCGACTGCCATGAAAAAGGACCTTGCAGAAAGAGAGTTGCTGTTCACCCACCCAACAGAAAGTCCCGGGCAGTGGACAGGTTAGGGAAGTGAGTCTTTGCGTCAGCAACCTTCACGGTTAGGTCTCTGAACTTTATGGCACATTTTACGAGGCTCCAGAGAGATCTTATCTCCGAACTCTCCAGAACCCTCGCGGATCAAGTATCGGATGGAGCACGAGATAAGGTTGCTTCCCAACTTGCCACCCTAGAATCCATATCTAATTCATCCATGAGGTTGATGTCACACGTAACCAAAGGAGCAGCTAGAGCTGTGGGTGCAGGCATAGTCATGAGACATCATGCCTGGATGCGCGTCTGTGACCTCGCGGACTCCTTCAAGTCTTCCTTTCTAAATGCCCCTATTGAGCCTTCAGCTCTGTTTGGTGTGAAGGTCAAGGATACGCTAGCCAGGTGCGAGCAAGATGGGAAGACCTTGTCTGCCATTGGCCTACGCATTTCAAAATTTCCAAACCTCAGCGTTCATTCTCCAGGAATCAGAGGAGCAGAAAGATGTAGCACAAGAAGTCTCAAGGTCCTTTCCAAGACACAAGTGGTGAGGACTCCTCCAGAGGCATAGGGGGCTGCAATAATGGAAGAAGTCCTTTTTGGGGCAGAGGGGGTCCCCGGAACCAGGGCTCCAGAGATTCCTTCTCAGGTAGACCATATCAGCACTCCTGAGGCACTGCCCGATTGCTTTCCTCTGGAAGCAATCGTGGCGTGTTTCTCTCTGCACCAAGATTCCTGGCTATCCATTACAAATGATCAGTGGGTGCAGAGAATCATTACCAGAGGCTACCATATTCCACTAATATCCTATCCAAGACCTCCGAAATCCCTTCCCAATGTTCCACCCAGTCAAAGGGAGGAGGCAGCATCCGAGATACGAAAGCTACTTCAAAAATGAGCCATTAAAAAGGTCACCTAGGATCAGTGTAGATCAGGGTTCTACTCAAGATTCTTTTTGGTGCCAAAGAAAACAGGGGACTGGAGGCCCATTTTGGATCTCAGTCATCTAAACAAATCAGTAGTTCAGACCAAGTTCCGCATGATCACAATTCAACCCATCCTCCCCTATCTGCAGGAGGGTGTGTGGATGTGCTCATTAGATCTCCGGGATGCATATTACCATATCAAGATGGACAAGCATTCCAGGAGCCTCCTTCACTTCCGGCTGGGAGCCAATTACTACCAATTCAGAGCCCTGCCTTTCAGTCTCTCGACGGTCCCCAGAGTGTTCACGAAATGTCTTGCAGTAGTAACAGCTCATCTGAGACTTCAGGGATTCCAGGTGTTTCCATATCTAGACAATTGGCTCCTCTCCGCCCCCACCAAGTGTCTTCTGGTCAGGGCCCTCCGCTACAATTTGGCTCTAGCGGAGTCTTTAGGCATCACCATACACTGGCAGAAATCAAACCTTCAGCCATCACAACTGGAATTCATAGGGGCAGTATTCAACACGCAGTCAAGCTTAATCTCTTTTCCTCTCCACAGGCTTCAGAGACTCAGGGCACAAGTTCAGGTGATACTCTGCCAAAGCAAGGTGTCTGCAAGGGAGATTCTTCAAGCCTTAGGATCTATGGCCGCAGCCATTCCCATAGTCCCCTTAGCCAGACTACACATGAGATTACTACAGTGGCTCCTTCAGGCCCAGTGGATACCCAGTCTCCACCCCCTGAGCTCAAAGATTCTCATCACCAACATTTGCAAACAGTATCTCCTCTGATGGATGCGTACAGACGAAAATCTTTGGTGTCGTTCCTTCCAGGTTCCACAGCCCAGTGCCCCAGTGACCATGGATGCTTTCCTGATGGGTGGGGGGGCCACTTCCAGGGAAAGTCAGTCCAAGGCACGTGGTCCGATGTAGAGGTCAATTTGCATATCATTGTCCTGGAGTTAAGAGCGGTGCTGTTGGTGTTGCAAGCTTTTCATCCGCTTCTTCCATCCGGAACGATTGCTGTCCAGTCGGACAACATGTCCATGGTCTGGTACATAAACAAACAGGGAGGGACCAAGTCTTACCCCCTTTGTCATGAAGCCATGAGAATCTGGCAGTGGGTGATAGCTTCCAACCATTTCATGATCGCAGCACACATCCCAGGGAGCTCCAACGTGATTACGGACAGACTGAGCAGATGCATACTTCATCCTCATGAGTGGTTTCTTAACCCGAGTGTGGCGACGGAAATTTTCAGTCGCTGGGGCCAGCCATGCTGCGACCTTTTCGCCTCCCCTTCAAATGCAAAATGCAGCAGCTACTTTGCCCTCTTTTCCCCTCTTGGGGAGTCACTGAGAGACGCTCTAGTCCACGACTGGCCCACAGATCTCCTTTATGCTTACCCTCCAATTCCTCTGATCCCTCTCATTATGCGGAAGGCTATTCAGTTGAGAAGCATGATCCTCATTGCTCCATTTTGGCCTCGTCAAGTGTGGTTCCCCTTCCTTCTACCTCATCTGTTATGACCTCCTTGGATCCTAGACACTCGTCAGGACCTAATTTCTCACTCACAAGGGCTGACTCCTCCAAATCTGTCCACCCTCAAGCTGACAGCTTGGTTTCTCCACTTCTGTTAGTTGCCAGTCAAGAAACCCTTTCTTCACCTGTCCTGGATATTATTTTGGATTTTCATAAACCATCCACCAGAAAACTTTACAAGGATAAATGGAAAATATTCTCTATTTGGTCATATAATCAGGAGCTAGACCCGTTCTCAGCCCCCATAGCCACTATTCTTCATTATTTGGCTGAGCTGTTCGACAAAGGTACCTCGACTTCTACCATCCGAGTCCATCTAGTAGCTATTTCCAACTTCCATAACGGGTCTGAAGGAGTACCTCTCATCTTTGAAAGACCTTCCTCAAGGGTATTTTTCACAGCAGGCCTCCCATCAGACAGCCGGTGGAGGCATGGAATTTGTCCTGGGTTCTGCAGGCTCTCTCTCTGCCCCTGTTTGAGCCGGCTGCCACCTGTGATCTAAAATTCTTATCTTGGAAATCCTTATTCCTGGTGGATATAACTTCAGCAAGACGAATTTTGGAATTACAAGCATTATGTATCAAGAGCCCTTTACTGATCTTTCATAAGGACACAGTATCACTTCGAACTAACACATCCTTCCTCCCCAGAGTGGTTTCTGACTTTTTCATTAACCAGTCCATTGAGCTCCCTGTGTTTTTCCCAAATTACTTTAACAAGGGAGAATACTGCCTACATTCCGTGGATGTTCATAGATAATTACGCTTTTATCTGGACAGAACTAAATCATTCCGCAAGTCAGACCAGCTTTACTTTTCCTTTGCGGGCCCTAGAATGGGAGGTGCAGTATCAAAGGTTACTTTGTCTAAATGGCTCAGGGATTGCATTGCCTTCACATATTCACTTACAGAGGGATCTAAGCCGAGCCAAATCAAAGCTCACTCAACTAGGGCTATTGCAGCATCTGCTGCCTTCCACTCTAGGGCCTCCAAGGATGACATTTCTGCAGCTGCCATTTGGGCTGAGCCCCACACTTTTATCAAGCATTACAAACTGGATCCGATCTCCAGGGAAGAGCGGCCTTCGGCTCAATGGTTCTCAGGAATGTTCTTCCATAAGGGCCACCCAGGTTCTCCAAGTAGCTGGGGACTCGGTCCCATCAGTGATGAATAGGAAGAAGATTAACAGCGTCAGATAAAGAAGTTATGTCTTACTATAATGTCCCATCTGAGTTGTTGATCTTCTTCCAGTCATCACACCCTCCCACCGACCCCCCCCCCCAAGGTTCCTGGTGGATCTTCTGGGTCTTCATGGTGTATTAGGGTTTCTGCGCAGAGATGGCCTCTGGCTTATTCTTTCTCTATATGTTGCATGCAAACTCGATCTGAGGTAACTGAGCAAAGGGCATTGTGGGTAGCAGCTTAGCTTGAGAGTTTTTGGTGAATGCAAGCTTGGTATAAGGCCAACTTGGTTCCGAGGGCTCGGAACTGAACCCATCAGTGATGACTGGAAGAAGATCAACAACTCAGATGGAACATTATGGTAAGACATAACTTCTTTTTTTGCTGCATGTTTTTTATAGTTTTTACTAAATGGTTTGTTTGCGTGAACTTTTTACACTTTGGTTTAACTGATATTTGGGATGTTTTGCAGTCACCCAAACATTATAGACATCAGGCTTGTTGTTAAGCTCCATAATTCTAAAGAATGGTCAGACAATCTACTTATGCTGTCCTGATGAGCTCAAGAAAATGGGTAAAACATGTCATGCCCACAGCTAGTGAGGCTTGGCTTTATTGTCTTGAATGCACCAGATATGATTTGGCAAAGTAAAATGTAGTGGGCTTTCAAAAGCTATGTAGCCAAAACACTGGTATATTCGTAATGTGGCATTGCATACATCACATGGCCTCCACTTTAGGAAGTTTGAGGTATTACACAGTGATGACTCAAGATTTGCTGGGTCTTTTAGTTTTTACTAAATGGTTTGACTGTGGGCCTATTTACCCTTTGGGGTGGATCCTCCTTCTTTCTTGAATTATTCCCGTTTATGGAATTTCTTAGACCTTTAACATCTTACCAATCTTTTGTTCTGTAGTGAATATCCAGAATTTATTAACTCAGATGTTTTAAGATGCATGTTATGAAAAGAAATAAACCAGTTTGTAAATGTTTTTCCTTCCATTTAACCATTTTTAATAGATCCTCCTATTAAACCTTTTGTTGCACATAATGGATAAATTGTATATGAAATTCCTGAAAATCTTAGTATTTATGATTAATATAGTGTAAATTGGTAGGACTATAGATATTATATTAGAAACAAATTATCCATGTTTGTTACTGGTTATGTCTACTGGTTGATCAAGTAATTTTATTTTTTAGAACAGTTTATTTGTAAATCTTTCTAATTTGCCTTACATGAATTGTGTATCAAGAAGATCATTACAGACATTGCAGTTTGTGAATAGATTTCTGAGACAGGTAATTGTATTCACCTTTATTCCAATTTTGAATATACTGAATATATGAAAAGTCTTTTTCTAGGAATAAAAAAGAAAAAATCTTAAACTAATTTGATCTCTTATCTTCTAAAGCTGTAGCTTGAGTTTTATACAGCATAGAGAGTAAAACATTTTATATAACCTAGGCTGGGATTCCGAAAACTCTGCCACATTGCAAAGTACACACAATTACTGGATGTCATCAAAAATGACCAGTTGAAATGCGACCATCATGTATCACTTATGGTTAAAAAAATCATTAAAAACTAGGTACATTATATATAGTAAAACCTACCTCACTGACATAGCCAGAAGACATATAGCCTCTGCTTTCTTACTACTATCTGTCCTCTAGGCTGCCTCAATCTTCACTAACCTTCAGCTCTCACAACTGTACATATGTGAGCAATGTTATAATAAAACAATCAAATTGGCTGTTAACTGTAACGATCAAACACACCACTGACTAGCCCTCAGGGAATTAAACTGGTTAGAACTATCACATCAGCTAACTCTTTCTCAGATAACTGCAATGTACAGACTTCCCTGTAAGCCAGAAAATTACCCATATCTTAACTTAATAGGTTCATAGGTGCATAGGGTGGTACTAGGCTATCGGCCCTAGGGCCTATACAAGCCTAGCCATAACAATTCCCTGGCTATTTCTTCCCACACTATTTACTTCCCTGGACCCCTGTCTAGCAGGGCAACTGAAGTGATCCCCGAGGTGAATTTCCTTTCTCCCATCCAGTCGTCAAGGTTCCTTTTGAAGAGGGCCAAGGAGGTGATCTGCTTGACATGTATGGGCAGTCTATTCCAGAGTCTGGGGAGTCTCTGGGTCAGGAACCTATCCCTCCAGCATGTTTTGTTTATTGTGATGACAAGGTTTAGATCCCTGGAGCGTGTGGCTCTGAGGGATTGGGATTTCTTTAAGTGTAGCATGTCCAACAGCTCTGGGTTGACATGGCCTTGTATGTTAAGCAGAGATCACCTCTAAGTAGACGATATGCGACAGAGTATAGCTGGAGTTTTTTAAGGCGGTCAGCATAGGGCATCTGCTTTAGGCCTGTGATTCTTTTAGTGAGGTGTTTCTGCCGCCTTTCCAGTTGTTGCAGATACAACACTACTCCCCAGTAAAATGTTAGACTCTAGAGAAAAATCACTAGTCACTATAACCATATCATCTAATACTCTATGTGGCTCTCTCTATTCAAATAATGTAGCTAAACTATGGAACCGCATCCCACTAGCACTGCAGTCCATTCAGAGTGCAAGCTCATTTAAAATGAAACAAAAACTTCACCTATCATATCAATGGATCTTCTTTTGCACATCTCCAGGATAAACACCACTGTTACCTTCAGCTTGCCATATTGCCAAAGCATTTCTCTTCATTGAGATTCCTATGCCCCACAAGCAGTCTTCACCAATACCGGAATAGTTTTCCTACCGATTCCGGGCTATATACATTGTTTTGTGACACTGTTCACCCTTTACCTCAGCGTGATTCATAACTGTATAAATGCCTCGTCACTGAGCTGGATCACTGTTGTTAAACACTGCCAAACTCTGTTTATCTTAATAAATTGTCAAAACAAGTGCATTACTAAATGAGCATCTGCAAGTAACTTATTGCCAATACAAGCTGCAGTGATCTGCATTGTTGCCTCCAGAGGTACCGTGTCATCCAGCTGTATTTAATATTTCATGGTCACAGTCTGTGGAGGTACTGTGGAAAGGCTTTGCGGAGAGCACCTCATGCACCGCAGCTTCACGAGGTGCACCTGCACTGCAGGTGAACTTGAATGTGCAATGTCCTGTCAAGTATGTGATTTAGTGTAGCTGCATCCGTCCTACTAATTCACACATACAGATGGGATGTACAGTCATGGAGATCATTTTACACACCCTGCGTCCATCTTACCAACTCTCACAAACAGATGGGAAGTACACTCCTGGAAATCATCTTACACACACACTGCATCTGTCCTATCAACTCTCACCTAGAGATGGGATGTACAGTCCTGGAGATCACCTTTCACAAGCTGTGTCTGTCTTACCAACCCTCAGATACAGATGGGACGTAGGGTCATGGAGGTCATCATACCCTGTGCCCATCATACCAACTCTCACATACAGATAGGACCTATACTCCTGGAGATCATCTTACATGCACTGCGTCCATCTTACTCTCATATACAGATGGGATGTACACTGCTTGAGATCATTTTACACACCCTGCATCCATCTTACCAACTCATGGGACGTACACCCTTGGAGATCATCTTCCACACTGTGCGTCTTTCTTTCCAGCTCTCAAATGCAGATGGGACATACAGTCTTGGAGATCATCTTACACACCCTGTGTCCATCTTACCAACTCTCTCATAGCTGTGTTCGTGCTAGCCTGTCTCTCCATGATGGCCCTGCACATAAACTGGGTTGTGGCCATTGACACAGCAACCTCAGTGGATGGTGTGGTAACATTGTCCCCAGTGAGCACCAGTACCCATCCTCCACTGTGTATACTGCCATCCAAGGGGGGCAAGGGGTCGACCCTGACATGTGTCTAGTAGGGGAGTACCACACTTCCATGACTACACTAGCCTGTCCCCCCTGTATGGTATCCGCAGGGGCAAAGGCTGTGTCTATTGTCTGTATAGGACCTGTAGTGGTCACATTCCCTGTTTTCAGCATTCACACACATTGTACCCTTGACCATGTTAACTTACCTCACCAATGCCATCAGCGTTTGCAGGTCCTCCATCAGGTAGTGAAAATTCAATGGTAGTGTTGCTGGACTGAGAATCACCTGTGAACACTGAAAGCACAATACCCCCTGTGAAAGTATGACACAGCACCAGAAGCATACATCAAAGCCAGATGTAGGAATAACATTTGAAAACCAAGCATTTAAATAGCATACCTTGTGCAGATGGCTGTTCAGGTGGAAAATCTGATGTTCCTTTATAACCCAGATCAGACAGCTTTAATAAATTCAACAATGAGTAATGGGTCAACAGGACTTATGGCTACTGTTGCGGAGGAAGAGATCTACATACTTTGAGCATGATGGGTAGATACGGCTGTTGGATGATGAATGCCAGCACCACACTGTGCATCTTTGTGATGGTGTTGCTGCTTCTGACAGACAGCAGAAACTCCTTAGTCACCAAAAAAAGGTGGTGGCCCATCACCCATCGACCTACTTTTCCATGGCAGGTGCACGCCTTTTTTATCTACATCACAAATAATGTCAGTGACCCTGCAGATGACCATTTTAAAAGTATGCTCCTGGCCACAAACAGCATTAATTTCTGTCACCAGATCTTTTCAGGCATGCTCCTGGTAGGCCCAGTTGGCAGCATCCTGCCCAAAGAGCCACTGGCCATAGCAACGTATGGCCAAATTTAGCACCTTCTTCTCTGCCTCACAGTACTTTGTTTTCTGGTTACATTTTTCAACAGTCTCATCCGTGTTATTCTACTTACTAACTTTCATAGGTATTACTCTGTAGATCCGGAAAACAGCGGTATTAACATAGTGGTCATCAGTGTTCCAGAAAACCTATCTGTAAGTCACGTTTGTCTATCCAGATATTGTATGTAATATCAGCAACATAACATTATCGACCATGTGTCCCTCACAGTACAATGACCTTAGTATTGTTGCTCCACCAGGTTACATGAGTGTTTCTTCTCATTGTTTAAAGGTCTTTTGCTCATGTGGTTTATGTATAAGCTATAGAACAGGCAAATAGTTTTATACAAAGTTCCCATTAGGGGCTTATCAATCCTTCAGCACAACAATTGCATCTCCCTTGCAGCATCCTTGGCTGTCACATAACCTGTTTAGTAACCCGTTACTCTATTAGTTCATTATGTATATAAGTATCACAGCACCTAACTGTACCCATTATTTAAAAAGTAACACTTAGCTTGCAGAAGCTGGTATTCAGCAACTTTGAGGAATTAGTGCAAGAATCACCTGTTGCAGGCTGAGACATTGCTGCTCTTTGAATTCTTCTGTAGCACAGTGAAACTCTACATTTCTCTGCTCATATAATGAGCAAATTCAGTCATATGGATGCAGTGATTATGCAAGTGATGAATCAACTCATTACTTTTTCTGAAGTGCTCTTTCCTTATTGCACTGACTTGCTAAATGTCATACTGAATTTGTTACAGCATTGCACATGTCTAGGCACCTGCAGATGACACTATGCTCTGCTCACCCCTAGATCAAGAGGGGATATCTGTTAATTCCACATCTGACCTAAAGATAATGGAGCTGGTGTAATATGTGATTTATTCACAGAACATAAGCAAACACAGGGCTGCCATTTTTTACTCCTAAAGTGCTCAAAAATTGTCATACAATACATATATTGGGCTGTCCTGCCCAAGGTTGTACAGATGATCTGCCTGGCATTGTGCAGCAGTTAGCACACCAAGTATGGGTATGGGCATGAAGTAGCCACCATTTTACTTGTTGATTTGTCACATATACTGACATGCCTATGGAAGGGGACAAAGGTGCTGTGTGGAAACAGCAAAATCTTCATGTTTTTCCCACACAGGCTGTTATAAAAGGACTGTGAAGGTCCTCAATACAAAACTGGGACCTGGAACAGTTTGGCACAGGCAGCAATACATGCCTCTGGCATCCCACTCATGATTGTCATCTCCATTACAGTGACATGAGGTGATCACATCCTGATATCCTTGGCTGGGGGTAGGCTGAGGTTATAGTTAAGCACCTGAAATGTACTTAAATGTTAAAAGCCAAGATGGCAGCACCCTGAGTGGCAGCGGCCTCTCTGGCTTCCATGGTCCATTTTGTGTATTTCTGTTAAATTATTATAAATTTTTATTATGTTAAAGTTTTTTGTTTTAAATCCTTGTGAATTTGTCAGTGGTTGTTCTTGACCTGGTCGAGTGTTTGGTGGACTGCAGAGTTGATGTTCATGTTTTGCTTCTTTTTGTGAAATGTCTGGCTGATTAATGGAAGTTTGGGCCTACAGTGGCCTCAGTGGAGAGTTAACTGTACGTGGAGGTGAAAGCCAGATTTGTTTTTGTCTGTATGCTCGTTGTAAGGACTGGACTAAAATTTTCTGGGTCTGAGGAATTGGACTTGATTTGGGAAGCTAGTGGTGTCAGTGATGGACCGATAATGGATGGTGAGGATGGTGGATAGAGCGTTGGATTGGTTATGTCTGTTCGGGTCTTCAATAAGCGATGTTTGCACTGTATTCATCGAGTCAGGGATGGCTGGACTTTGTATGTCAGTTGTGAGAATGTATTTATTTTTTTTGTCAGTGGTGTTGGAGGGGATTCACTATACAATCTCGAAATACTGAAATGTCGAATTTCAGTATTTTGAGACTGAATAGTCGAAAAACCACATACACGAAAACCCACAATCACGAATACTACAATCGTGACCATTCACACACACTCACAAACCAGGACATAATCACACACACACACATACACCTACCTAACTAAACAAACATAACAACACACACAAACACACTTAACCTACCTATAAGCAGGGGCACCCCCCCCACCACCCCCACTTATATATTCTAACTCCGAGGTCGCACTAAATACACAAACACCACTGCACACACTCAAATCCCTACCCATTATCCTCAAACACACAGCACTTACCTGAAACCCCAGATAAATCCACAAACCGCACCACACATTACGAATGCAACACCACGATAGCAGTGGATTTGACATTTGCAGATTCGGCATAGTGTTGTTTCGGTTAACTGCACTTTCCACTATTCAGTCTTGACGTACTGAATTTCGACATTTCAGTACGTCGAGATTGTCTAGTGTATCCGTTGGAGGACTGGACTGGACTTGAGATGTTGGCTGGAGTCTAAGATGGAGTCATGCATGGTTGAGGAAGCTTGGACACTGTGTTGTATGTGTTTCTGTGCTTTTGTTGTACATTGAGCTTGGAGGAACGTAATTTTGTTCAGCTGTGCATTTTTGTGTATGGTCTGAATGGCAATAAAGTTACTTTGACTTGACTTGACTTCAGATGTACTGTAAGCAGTTCTTGTCTTACCTGCACATACATCCTGCCAGTGTGTACTAACTGTCTTACACACAGTGATTCTTTCTCTCCCCAGTGCCCCAGAAGTTGTTGTATAGAATGCACAGCTGAACAGGAGGAGGATATAATGCTTTAAAGAGTGCCAGGGTGAGTACATCTGCTTTGCACAGTACAGGTTTAAATGCAAACAGTTGGTTTAGGTAGTATAGGTGTAGTCTGACCCAGTAAGGTTTAAATGCTGACAGTTCATTTAGGTAGTGCAGCTCTAGTCTGACACAGTGCAGGTTTCAATGCTGACAGCTGGTTTAGGTAGTGTAGCTGTAGTTTGACACAGTGCAGGTTTTAATGCTGATAGTTGGTTTAGGTAGTGTAGTTGTAGTCTAACATAGTACAGGTTTAAACATTAACAGCTGGTTTAGGTAGTGCAGCTGTAGTCTGACTGTACAGGTTTAAATGTTGATAGCTGGTGTAGGTACTATAGCTGTAGTCTGACACAGTACAGGTTTATATGCTGATAGTTGGTTTAGGTAGTGCAGCTATAGTTTGACTGTACAGATGTAAATGCTGATAGTTGGTTTAGGTATTATAGCTGTAGTCTGATACAGTGCAGGTTTCAATGCTAACAGTTGGTTTAGGTAGTGTAGTTGTAGTCTAACATAGTACAGGTTTAAACATTAACAGTTGGTTTAGGTAGTATAGTTGTAGTCTGACACAGTACAGGTTTAAACATTAACAGCTGGTTTAGGTAGTGCAGTTGTAGTCTGATTGTACAGGCTCTCTCCAGTACTGGCACCGCTGTACTAGGTTCCATAGTTCAGTGGTAGCGGTATAAGTATTTGAAGCATGGTGTACATGCCTAACTGTGTGTACGTGTGTGTGTGTGTCTGTACATGCTCTGGAGTTATTGTACAAGTACCTCAAAACAGTAAGGCTTTTCCCTTCAGACTACAAGTGATTAGGGCTGTGGGTCTGATCCCCCTCTGTTATCTATAGTGAATCATAAGTAATTTGGCTGGGTGTGTGTTATACATTTGAGTACAGTACCTCCAACATTATGAGGGTTAAAAAGTATATATGAGCTGCATTTTTTTCATTGTCTCTGTATATTTCTCTCACAAACCCTCTTTCTCAATATACTTAGTCTGATAACGTTACCCCAACTTTGACCGCAGACTTCATTTGGATTGTACAAGTGGCTCAACACATTCAGGCTTTGCCTTTTAGATTGAAGATGGCTGTGGGTTCGATTTCTGCCCCTTGGTTGGGTATTGTGCCATCACTGGTACTTTTGGTGTTGGTGTTTGTTCTTGCAGGTATTCCACCTGTAATGTTATCATAGTAAAGAATGACATGACTGTCATTTGTTCATTATATCTGTACTCCCACAACCTGTTTCTTGCTATCCTTTGTATTGCAGGAATTTGTCATGCTTAGTTTTTCTCTTCATTTCTTTTGTATTTATATGCATTGTCTAGACCTGCACCCATTTTTCCAACAATGCCTGTTGACCTCCCACAGTTGGCAACACCACCACTAGCAACACCTACAATATCTGTGACCCAGGCTGCCACAGTCTCCTCAATACCTGTTACAGCAACTTCAACAGGCACACCAGCCAGCCTAGAATTGGTCTTTGGTGTCTTGTACCTACTGGTAACCACGTATGTGGATGCAACAGTATTGTCACCAATCAGCGGCTAATGGACATCAGGAGGAAGCGTATTGCCAGGAAGTTAGTTACCTACAACAGCCACATAGAGAACCACTTCCTGCAAGTCAATGAGTCTTCTTTGTGTCCCTGACCTCCATTGAGTCATTCATGCATCCATGACCCAGAGGTAAGGGTGCTCAAGGGTGGTGAATAAGCTCCCACTGGGTCATATATATAAAATGGGCACGTGATCCACAAATAAAATGTACTCCATTTTCTCCACCTCTATCCTGCTCATTCCTTAGGTTGTAGACTTATGCTGTATCTTGTGCTTGTCTCCCCCCTTTACATCACTTTCACTATTCCCATTTCCACCATCTTAATGTGGTTAAAAAATAAATGAGTACACCCCTATAATGGTAATTTAAGGCTTCTACATGACTCAACTTATTGCAGCTGCTTTGCATGCATGATTGTGCAGAGCCTCTTGGAGGCACAATACATAAGCAAACTTTACTGCTGTGGCCACATCTAAGCATTGTGGTCTTATAAAACAAGATAAAATAAAATAAAACCTGGAATATTCAGGATCTACTCTAAGGCTAACCTTCTGCTATTAAGTGATAACCTGGCAAAATGTGAAGCCCCCATAAATCCTAAGAACACTGCTGCCTGAGTAGAACTGTTCACAGAAACCCTGTACAAGCATATTAATAGCTGCATAGAGGCAGCTGTACCCACCAGGAAGAAGTACAGAACTAATTCAAAAACAAGCCACCCTGGTGGAATCACAAAATCAATAGGCTGTATAATAGAAGGAAGAAAATCATGGCAAAAATTAGGAGATACAGCACCCAGCAGGATAAAAGTACCTCGTCAAACTAAATAAACAACTCAAAGGACAAATAAAGTCTATCAAAGCCAAATATGATATAAATTTGGCCTCCCAGGACAAGAACAACCATAAAACATTCTTTAGCTTTGTCCTTAACCTCAAAGGCAGTACACAGTTGTGTGCACAGCTCATTATAAGTGAAGCCACCTATACTGAGCCAGAAGCTATAGCAAACCTACCATCAAATATAACTCCCCTGCTATCACTAGGGACCATGTCCTTAATGCTGTCTCTAAGGCCAAGACACTGCATCAATGGACTCAGAAAATATCTCAGGATACCTTCTAATTAGCATAAAACATGACCTATTAGTCCCTCTAGAATTGCCATTTAACTGTAGCCTCCAAACAGGCTTCATGCCTCATGAATGGTTAACAGCAACAGTCATCCCTCTGCACAAAGGTTGGCCAACTACAGACCCATAAGTCTCACTAGTCTTATATGTAAAGCCATGGAAAGAATTATCATGGGAATGATCAACTGTGATATAGTAAACCTCCAGACACTGGACTCAACCCAGTTTGGTTTCGTCAAGGGCAGGTTATTCCTACTTAATGCAGACAAAAACACCCACTAGGGCAGATACCAAAAAGAAAAATAAAGCTCCACAAAGTCCAATAAATATCCAGAGGATAAGCAGAATTCACCAACAAAGTAAGGTTTATTTGCAAGTACAGACTAAGCACACAAACGCTTTCGCCAACAATCCGGCTTCATCAGAGTCATTAATTAAAACAAACCAATGCTTTTTAAACAGTGACATCCACCACCATTGGTTGAACATGATACCACCCCCCTACCAAAATAATAAAAATCTTTATTTTCCTTAAACAACATAAAAATCAATACTGTGCATTAATATTACTTAGAATACCTTTCCTTAATGCATATTTAACATTGATACATATTAATAAATAATTAAATACTAAAAACTCCTCATAATAAATAAGAAAATAAGTATCACATACCACAAAATCTATATATATATATATATATATATATATATATATATATATATATATATATATATATATATAATACTTACTAATTAACTATAAAAATATACATCGTTAATAAATATCATAGGTATAAAAATAAAAATTTAATTTTTTCAAATTTGTTGAGATCTGAGTTTTAACATAGGTTTCAAAGAAACATGGTCATGAATGGTTAACAGCAACAGTCATCCCTCTGCACAAAGGTTGGCCAACTACAGACCCATAAGTCTCACTAGTCTTATATGTAAAGCCATGGAAAGAATTATCATGGGAATGATCAACTGTGATGTAGTAAACCTCCAGACACTGGACTCAACCCAGTTTGGTTTCGTCAAGGGCAGGTTATTCCTACTTAACCTGGTGGACTTTTTTGAGAAGGTCACCAAAACAATGGATGAGGGCAAAATCCAAGTTTGTGGGATTTCACTAATTGTCGGAATGCACCAACCTGTACAAAAGATAAGAAGGAGATATCAGACTTATGTGAAGGTAAAGAGAGTGACATGGGTTTCGTAAGGGGAGTAAGAATGGTAGAAATGTGAAACTAGGTTAAGGCAGTAGAAAAAAGGAATATATGGAGTGAGCAAGTAGTAAAAGAAAGCTGGAGGAAAGGAAGATGGTGAAATAACACAAGAGGAGGTGAATTAGGGTGGAAAAGGAGGAGAGAGAAGCTAGGTGCAGAGGGAAGTTAGGTTTGAGACAGGGAAGAAGATATTTGTGAGGAAAAAGTAGAGAGGTAAGGGAGATGTTTATGAAGGGAAAAATATTAAATACTTAGGGGAATAACTTTAAAGCAGCATGTAAAAGAAATAAGAACGTAAACTTATAATTATAGAAACTATAAATCTGATCACCAAATGGACTTTTTTTCTACTTTTGTGGTTAAATAATGGCTGGGATTTAGAAACACTGTGGGCACAGTCTGCCACTTTTAGCTTGTGTGTGCAATGAGGCTTGTTCCTCATTATTAAAGAAGAGTGGGAGAAATCAGTACAAGAAGGGAAGCTTAGTTGGTATTCTGCTCAAGGCTGAAGCCAAGATTCATAGGTTTATAAGTGACCACAAGGGCCGTTTTAAGCCTAGCCATGCATCCCAAATCTCTGACAAGTTCAGATACTCTTGATAAATGTAAGTAGGGTTTTGGGAGATGAACCATTTACAAGCAGGGGCCTAGGAGATTAACAGGTTGCCTGTGTCCATTAGATACATAGGTGCCAAACCAGGGATGAATTTCCTGTTTCCCATCCAGTTGTCCAAGTTGCACTTGAATTGGGTTAGGGAGGAACTCTGTTTCACATGGATGGGGAGCCTGTTATAGAGAAGGAATAATCTCTGGGATGCATACCTGTCTATCCAGCAGATCCTACTTTTATCACAGGCAGGTTTAAATCTTTAGAACAGGTCATTTTGGTGCTGTTTTGTTTTGTAGATATGCAGGAAGTCCATCAGACTGAAGTCTGACAATGCCCTGTATGCCAGGTATAGATCTCCACTCAAAATCCTGTAAGAGACAGAATACAGGGATCGGGCCGTCGGTCTGCAGAGGACATTTTACTTATGTCCTGTATTCTTTTAGTGAGGAACCTCTGTGGATGTTCCAGTTGTTGGATATGCCTGGTTAAGTACATACCAAAGGGAACACTGTACTCCGTGATATGTCTGGTGAATGCCGAATACAGTGGAACAGTAACTTCCTTGAACTTTGTTTGTATAATCTTAATCCAAGTTTAAACACAGTTTTCCAGCCTTTTAACTCAAGTAGACCATTTAGTTCTTCTGCTAATCTTTTGTTGACTATAGCCAAATAAAAAAAAACTGCAGGAGACGCACTACGTCACTCCTGTCTCAGAAATCTGGAACTCTAGACCTCTAGATACCAGACAAATTGAAAATGCAAAAGCCTTTAAAATTCAACTAAAACACTACCTCTCTGACAGATGGCTATGCTCATGCCTCCCTGCAGCCAATGTCACCTACTGTAATTTTATCAAACTACTCAGATCAACACCTATTGTAACCCCCCAATGACAAATGTTTTCCGTCTCTAACCTGACTTTTTCACACACCTGTTTGCTTCTGTTCCCTGGTCTGCACCCCAGACCCTTCACTTTAACATGCAGCAGTTCGTTCTCAGCTTCCTATTCTCACTCCCTCCCGTGTCACTATTGTTTTCTTTTCCCACTTTTCCATCTATTGTATTTTTTTACCTCACTTCCTGGTATTCATTGTTTATATTAAGCTGTTTTTACTTTGTTGATTTATATAAACCAAATTGCAACTTAATAAAAATAAATGTATTAATATCATCCGTATGTACATTCCCCAAGGAAATAATATATCTACACTTGAAGATACCCTTCACTGACTATTATGTAACTACCCCCAATAAACCTTACTACTCGATTTTAACATAGACTGGAACACCTGTTCCTCAGAATCCCCACCCACCCATATTAACCTGTATGCATTTACACAAATCATAGCCACCTCTACCAGGATAGGAAAACCTAACCATAAAGAAAGCATACTTGATTGGATACTTATCAATAGTCACCCCCAACTGTACACCTCTGGGACCCTCCTTGATGACTTAAGTGATCACCTTCTTACCTATATAATTAAGCATAAAGCCATCAACCCCCACCAACCCATACTCAGAATGGTAAGAAACAAAAAGAACTTTACCCTTGCCAATTTCCAACAGGAACTAAACTCATGTAAATGGTCAATTCTAAAACACCCCCCCCTTTAGAGGAAGCAGTTGTATGTAAATGGTCAATTCTAAAACACCTCCCCTTAGAGGAAGCAGTTGTATGTAAATGGTCAATTCTAAAACACCTCCCCTTAGAGGAAGCAGTTGCATGTAAATGGTCAATTCTAAAACACCTCCCCTTAGAGGAAGCAGTTGTATGTAAATGGTCAATTCTAAAACACCTCCCCTTAGAGGAAGCAGTTGCATGTAAATGGTCAATTCTAAAACACCTCCCCTTAGAGGAAGCAGTTGCATGTAAATGGTCAATTCTAAAACACTTCCCCTTAGAGGAAGCAGTTGCATGTAAATGGTCAATTCTAAAACACCTCCTCTTAGAGGAAGCAGTTGCATGTAAATGGTCAATTCTAAAACACCTCCTCTTAGAGGAAGCAGTTGCATGTAAATGGTCAATTCTAAAACACTTCCCCTTAGAGGAAGCAGTTATAGACTTCAACAACAAATTCCTTGAGATCCTTGACTCTCATGTACATGTTCGCTCAATACGAATAAAGGCAAAAACTGCGCCATGGCTTTCCAAAGAGTCCAAACTAAAAATCACTCTTAGAAACAAAGCAGGGGCATTATGGCATACTACAAAAGACCCCCAAGATCACATTAAATATAAGCAATCAAGGAATGAGACTAAATACTCCATTTTACAAGACAAAAAAATACTACTATAATCTACAACAAATAAATCAAGACAACCCTCAGAAGTTTTGGGCAGGTTTAAATAAACTATTACATCCTGGACAAACTTCCACCCCGACCCCTGCAGTCACCATTGATAAACCACCTAAGGACGTCTCAGACAGTTTTAACCAATTCTTTACAGAGACAATCCAAGCCCTAGCTAGCCAACTACCTCCAAGCTTCCCTGGCCCTGAGGACACCACCCCTAGTAACCAGCTCTCATTCAGATTCCAACCACTTGCCACTTCACTTATCCGTACCTTGATCAAAAAATTAAAACCAGCTACTCTCTCTGCTGATCTACTCCCTGCCAGGTATCTACAAAAAGCATCTGATGCCATTGCTTACCCAATCTCTATACTAATAAATCAAACCATAGTAGAAGCCAAAATCCACACCATCTGGAAAATACCCTATGTAATCCCACTTCACAAAGGAGGTAGCTCTACTGAACTATCTAATTACAGGCCAATAGCTATATTATCTCCACTTGCAAAGATTGTGGAAAAATGTATTCCTAGACAACTGCTGCACCACCTGATTCAGAATAACCTCATGGCAGACTCCCAGCACGGATTCTGACCTCACCACAGCAGTACTTCAGCCCTCCTAGCCTTCTCCAACACCATAAACTATAATCGCAACAATAATAACATATCCTCTTCTTGGATCTCTCCAAGGCATCTGATATGGTTGATCACCAATTTCTAATCCACATCCTGAAACATTCTGTCTAGATACTAAAGCCCTTCAGTGGTTCCAATCTTATCTGAGTGGCAGACAGTAAGCTGTCCTTTGGCAAAACAAACTATTTAACCTCCTGCCCAACTCCCTTGGTGTACCCCAAGGTTCTATACTAGGACCCCTTTCTTTTCTCCATTTTCATCAATGACCTTTATACTATTATCCCAAAAGTCAGCTGTATGCAGTACGCTGATGACTCCACCCTGATCTGCTCAGCCACATCTCAGACAGAACTATGGTCAGCTATCCAGAACACCTTTAACATAATAGAAAACTGGCTTTCTGGTCATCGACCGATCTTAAATCCTAAAAAAACAAAACTGTTACTTTTCTCACTAACTTATAGGTCTACTGCATTTATCTTTACCATAAAATCTAATAATGGCACTATAATCTCCCCAGACACCTCTACAAAGCTACTAGGTGTTAACATAGATAACAATCTTAAATTCGACCTGCATGTTAATTAAACCATCAAAACCATCAATAAAAAACTAGGGTCACTTTACAGGATAAAAGCCTTCTTAACTGCACCTGCTAGAATTGCCATGGCTCGCTCTTATCTACTTTTAGCTCTTCTGTACGCATCCCCTTTACTGTCTAATTTAAACAAGTCTGTCTCAACAAACTCTCTATCTGCTACAACCACATTGCCAGATTTGTCACTGGTCTGCCTTATAGGACACACCACTGTATCAATCTAAGCCAGCTTGGGTGGCTAGAGCTGCTCAGCTTGATCCAGTATAAACAATTGATTATGGCATCCTTTATAATCCGGACAATACTCCTGCACTAAAAAACATTATCACCCCCTATAACAATCCCAGACCACTTCGATCTTCTAACATACTGGTAGTTCAGACTATCAAAACTAATAACTCAGCCAGTGACTCTCTCTTTGCCAGCTCTGCAGGTAGATCCTGGAACTCACTCCCAGCTGATATTACTTTACTTACCACCCTGAGTCAATTTAAGATAAGACTCAAACAATATTTGACACTAAACTGGCTATGTCAAGGTGTCATACCAGACTAACTCTCCTAAATAACTATAATTTAGCTTAGTTGTGTTACTTAATCTGGATTTATACCTGGGATTATCTCTAACTTGATATTTGTATAACTTGTTAAGTATGTAACCACTATATATATTGTATCTGTAATCTTAACTACTTATCTTGAAGCTTTACTCCCAGGGTCTCCACCGAAAATGGACATGAATCCAGTAGGACTATCCCGGTCAACAAATGTAAAATAAATAAAATAAAATATAGGAAATTGTTATGTTGACTATATATTTTGTTTTATCTTGTATCTCTTGATAAATGCCTGATAGTATGACTTTGGAGCTTTTCTCCCTGGGTCTCTGCTGAAAAGGGATATCTTATCATGTCCAGGCAGGCTATCCCAGTAGGCATGTCATCTTTAAATAAGATTTTAGATTCATAGCTGCTGTTAATTTTGAAATATAAGATAATAATGCCTTGCCTTACTAAAATTGTTATGGATTTAAATGCAATTGCACAGAAGATGGGAGGGAGTGGACATCCTTGTTTTAGTACCTTTCTTTAAACTTATTGATTGTAATAAAAATCAATTTATTGTACATATAAACATTTTATTCAGACAATAAAACATATTAGCTGTAGATATTTACCTGGAAACCCAAATTCCTTTGTATTTATCAATATTCCCAATTAATTAAATCAGATGGTTTCTCTATATTTAAGTTTATAAATGCTATTTCTTTAAAGCAAAATCCGTTAGAGTTGATCTTGCATTTGTCTCTAATGTATAAATCCTTTTTGATCTTCATTTATCAAATCTGGTGTATAAGTGTTTAGTTTTTCCTCCTATATTGATAAAATATTTTATAATCTACCTTTAGTAGTGAACTAGATCTCTAGGTTTTACAACTAGTAGGATTCTTTTTCTTGCATTGATGTAGGTACTGTTGTTGAATATTTGATGTAGGTGTTAGATTATGGTTTTGTATGTTAATTAGTAAATTTTGCAATAACAATTTTTGTGTAAATATTTTACAGATCAGGTATATTACTGTCAATTGTGTTTTGTTCACCTTTAATTTTTATTATTCACCTCAACTATTTTGTATGTTAATCTGCATCTTGGATAATTTTAGTAATTTACCATTTATTAATTGGCAGTTTAATTCAAATGTTGTGGTAATTTATGTAAAATATCATAGTAAAATTTAAATTATTAAAAAATGTGTGGCAATTTACTTGTATGACTTTAACAGTTTTGAGTATTTATTTATTTATTTATTTATCATTTGTTGACCGGGAAAGTTCGACTAGGTTCCACAGAGCCTGTTTTCAGCGGAGGCCCAGGGAGAAATGCTCCAGATGCATGTCTTTGGAATGTGGGAGGAAACCGGAGTACCCGGAGGAAACCCACGCGAACACAGGGAGAACATGCAAACTCCACACAGAAGGCACCCCAGCCAAGAATCGAACCGGTGAACCTCTTGCTGTGAGGTGACAAAGTTAACCGCTGCACCACTGCGCCTGTTTTTGATAACATTTTATTTATTTGTGCATCCCTTTTTGGAGTCATGAAATGTGAGAAGAGTTTCAAGTTTTCTAATGTTTTGCTGTTTTATGGTATGTGTGGGCTGTTTTCCATGTTTTAACATCCCTGAACACCCAGTGATACATTACTGCAGTTGTACTGCTCCTGCTCTGTAGAGTTTGCCTTCACTAGTTTACAGTGGTGTACTTTTACTTTCAGTTTGTCATTTAACAGCCAGAGCAAAACTCTGCCTTGGGCTATTTTTTTTTATCTTTGTTGGGCTGGGTGTACAATATCACTGGGTTTGAGAAGGCCTTGACTGATTGTCTCTCTGTAACGTGGGAGTTGGGAGCTGGATTGCTTTCCAAACACCCCCCCCCCCCAGTCTGACACATCACATATTTCTCAGCCTCTTAGCACAAGAAGTTTTTACAAAGCCAGTAGTAAGGGGGCAAAGTACCAAAGTCAGGGACAGATTTTAAATATTTCTAATATAAATCTAGAAAACTTTTGGAATAATAGGTTTTGCTTTAGCATGCATTTTCTAATACTGTGAAACTCAAATCTCCATAATTATTTAGTAACTTCAGTCCTCAGTAATTTGCTAGAAAACCATGAATTGCATGAACAGACAAGAAATATGAGGGAAAAGTCCGGATATTTGAGAGGTATGACTTAGCCCCATCTTTGAAGGGAAAAGTTACATACCAACATTCAGACGCACATGCAATTCATCCTTCTCTACCTTTTTACTGCTCTAAATAGTGTAGGTTATTGTAGCACCTGTTTTTGTATCCTATTTCACAGAGCTTGAGTATTAAGAACATTGCCACAGCCACGTCTGTGTGTACAGAGGACATACATTGCTTACCTGTTTTTACTGATGTAATCTGATGTAATCTTCCCCTGTGTGAGAAGATTTCCAGACAAAAGATATACAAAAAGATTAAGACAGAAATTAGAGGAAAGAAAAATACTTCCAGAAAAAAACTGTCAGAAGCATCAAATAAAAATTTGTGTTTGTTAATACAACAGAGCCATGAAAAACACCATATAGACCAAGAAACCTTGTACGGTTTGGAAGAAGAAGCGACTGAGAAAGTGCGAAAATTTAAAGAACAAAATTTAGAGATGTTTGAAGGGTATAAAAAAGAAATATGGACACGGGAGAGAGAGAGAGAGAGAGAGAGATCTCATATGGTCCAATATTTGTGCAAAGGAGAACAAATTAATCAACACAAAGAGGCAGCCCCAAAGATATTCAGAGAGAAATATAGGCAAAGGCATCCAGTTATGGAAAATTTCACAATAAAAATCTAAGATCACAAAGAGAAGAGTTACTTGATTTAATAGATGGATAGCTGTATTAAGATCAATGAAAGAAATAGACTGCAGAAGGTCAATAAAACCCCAAAAGTTACAAGTTTGATAAAACAAATGAACAGAGTAATTAGGACTGGCCATACAGATTCATGCAATGCAACAGAAGTAAACAGGATGCATTACTGTGCAGCCAAATTAATAACAGATAAAGTCCTACCACAAGAACACAAGGTTGTAAGGGAAAAGATGGGGAGAAATCGAATGCCATTATGGAAGTATCGAATAAAGAAAACTATAAAGCAATTAAGACAAGAAGTGTCACTGTTAGAAGAGTATAGAAGAGGGAACAGATCAACAAAAATACTCAGAAACATAAATGTGATAAAAGCAATGCACGATATTGTAACGGATCAGGATTTATCAAGCACTATCGCAAATAATAAACTAAAAATATCAGCACAGGCAGAAAAACTTAGAAGATACACATAAAAATACAAAGGAAAAGTACAAAATAAGCAATTTATTGATGACCTAAAAAAAGTTTGAGAGGATTGGGAAGCAAGGTTAAAGGAATTGAAAGACTGGCAAAAAAAGAAGAAATAGATATATTTTGGGGAAATATTTCTGAAGATCCTGTGGACCATAACAAAGATACTAAATGGATAGAAGAAGTAAAAGAAAGAATAAGAAGTTCAAAGGTACAGGATATGAAATGGGATGAAGTAACAGCCAGAGAGATTGAAACAAGTTAAGAAAAGTTCCTGTTTGGAAAACCCCAGGCCCAGATCCAGTACCTAACTTCTGGCTAAAAGTATTAACATCTTTGGACAAAGATTTAGCCATGAGTAAGAACAATTTATATGAACACCATGAAAAGACACCAGCCTGGATAACAACAGGAAAAACAATGCTCCTACTTAAGAGTGAACATGCAAGTTACCCTAAAAATTATAGACCAACAACTTGCCTTCCAATAACGTGTAAACTATACACTGGAATTGATGCGGACATAATTTATAGTCATTTAGAAGAAAACACAATTATGGCAATTAAACAAAAGGGTAATAAAAGAAAGTCCTATGGAACAAAGAATCATTTGTTAAATAAAGTCATAATGGAGAACTGTAAAAAAGGGAAGAATCTAATTATGGCATGGATAGACTACAAAAAAGCATTTGACAATATCCCACATTCATGGATAAAAGACTGCTTAAAAATGTATAAGATACATCCTACACTGATAAACTACATCACAGCAACCATGAAATAGTGGCAAACCACTTTCCAGTTAAGCCATGATTTTATTTATTTATTATGCGGTGGTGGTGCTGAGGTAGCGTTGTCACCTCACAGTTAGATGTTGCCTGTTCAATTCTCAGTTAGAGCGTCTTCTGTGTGATGACATGCATGAGTGGGCGTTCCTTCGTTGAAGGTTGTGCGTTAGGCACGGCAAGCCAGCACGTAAAACTCTACTGCCAATCATTAGCGGGCCGGAGTTCCGCTGTGGCGACCCCTAACCGGGAAAAGCTGAAAGACACAAATGTATTTATTTATTTACATTTGTTGACCGGGAGTGTCCGACTGGACGTAGGTCCATTTTCAGCAGAGGCCCGGGGAGAAAAGCTCCACAGTTAAAATATACAGACAGTAGTTACATTGGATTTACATAGAGATTAACAATTTGATTAACATAGCAATTAATTAAAAACATAGTTACAGATGAAGAACATAGTACATCAGTAGACAACTAGAATATTTATCTGCGAAGTACATAACAGACATTAACAATTGTTACAATAAGAAGTTCCTGCTGTATAATAAGTAGTAGGTTTATGAGCATCCAAGCTTGCTATAATCAAGGTAGTTAATGGGGTGGAAAGAAAGGTAGTGGTTGGATGGGGTGGGTGAAATTAGAGTGGGAGTTGCAAGGGCATAGCCAGCATGTTTTTAGGTGCGCTTTTAGTAAAGTTTTGAAGTGGGTGCATGATGGTATGGAGGTAATTGTGGGTGGGAGTTCCATAATTTGGCTATGGCGCAAGAGAATAGTGCTTCACCAGCAGAGTTATTGGCTTTAGTGATCTGCAAGTGATTTTTGTTGCTGGATCTTAGTGGTCTGGTGGTGCGATAGGGTTGGAATAGATTCTGGAGGGATGGGACATTTAGTGGATGGTTTACTAGTTTGTGGGCGAGTGAGAATTGATACCATTGAAGGAGGTGAGGGAGTTCAAGCCAGCCCAGTTCAGCAAGTGAGAGACAGTGGTAACTACAGTAGGATGCCCCTGTGGTGAATTTGGCGATTTTGTTGTAGCAGGTCTCTAGCCTGTTTAGATTGCATTGCCTTAGGTTGGTATATATTGGTGAGGCATAAAGTAGGGTGGAGATAAGGTGGGAATTTGCTACTGAAATCTTTGCTGAGAAGTTGCTTATTTCTGTATAATTGCTCCTAGTTTTTTGTGGACTTTTTTTATAGTCATGGATATGTGAATGTCAATTTTTAGTTTATTGTCTATTTCCACTCCTAGCAATTTGGTGTGTTCTGTTGGGTGTATAGTGGTGTTGTATTTTGCTGTGATGTTAAAGTGAGAGTTGTTTTGAGTATGTTTGGTGGGTTGGAAGATGAGTAGTTTAGTTTTGTTTGGGTTGAGTATTAATTGGGCATCGGATAATCAAGTTTCAACAGAGGAAAAGGCTTCCTGTGTGACTTTTTGCAGTTTGGGTAGGGACTGGGCTAAGCAGATGATGGTTGCGTCATCTACGTATTGTATGAGTGTACCATGTTTGGTGGCAGAGGCTAGATTATTGGTGAAAATAGAGAAGAGAAGGGGTCCAAGGATGGATCCTTGGGGAACCCCCATAGAGACAGGTAGTTTTGGAGATATGTCATTCTGCCATACAACGGATTGTTGGCGGTCAGACAGGTAACTCTGAAACCAGTTGGTGACTGATTGAGAGAAGGATAGGTTATTGAGGACAGAGATGAGTTGTTTGTGTGGGACCATGTCAAATGCTTTAAATAGATCTAGGAAAGTAGCAGAGGAGAGATAGCCATTGTTTTTATGCTGAAGGATAGTGTTAGTAAAGGAGAGTAAGGCAGTGGTGGTGCTATGGTTTGGTCAGAAACCATGCTGAGTATTGGAAAGGAGGTTGTTAGTAAGTAGTCCGAGACCTGAGAGTGAATGCACCTCTCTAGTATTTTGGAGAGTGGAGAGAGAATAGCTATGGGGCGGTAATTGGTTAGTTCTGTGGCTAGGCCGCCTTTGTGGAGGGGAATTATATGTGATACTTTCCATAGTGTGGGAACTTAACTTTCTGACAGAGATCGGTTAATCAAGATGGATACTGGGTAGGCCAGAGCATCAGCTGTGATTTGTAGATATTTACTTGGCAGGTTGTCTGCTGATAATTTGGTGGGCTTAAGTTTAGTTAAGAGTTTTTTTATGTTGGAGGTAGGTACAGGAGAAAAAGAGAAGGCAGTAGGGAGATTACTAGTTAAAGGTGTGGGTTGGAGGGGAGGGGGGTTGTGTTGTTTAGCTAGTGATAGTATGGTTTGTGTGAAGTGTGTTGAATGAGTTAGCAATATTTTCGGAGGAGTGAGGGTTGTTAGGAGGAGGGGGTACAGACTTCACCTGGGTGGAGGATGGAGTTTATGGAGAATTGTTTGGGGCTGTGTTGGGAGGAGTCTAGGGCAGACTGGTAATATTGGAATTTGTCCTGTTTTATTAGCTTTTTGGCTCTATTGTGTAGTTTTAGAAATTTCTGTCTAGTTGAGGGGGTTTTGTGCCAGTGCTCCCAGGCTTTATCCCTGTTTTTCATTTCTGACTTAGTGGTTTTCTGTAGACATGAGGAGGGTAGTGCTTTGGTTCTGGAAAGTCTTATGGGGGCATGGTAATTAAGGATGCTCAGGAAGGTAGTATTAAAAACTTCAACTGCGTCATCAAGACTGAGGCACTTTAGAGGATGTCAGTTACATTCTTTGAAGGATGAGATGAATGTGAGTGGGTTAAAGTTTAGTTTTTTACATATTTGACGGCAGATGACAGGTGTAGCTTGGTATAGGTATTTTTATGCGTGGGAATGTTGGGGAGTGATCACTGAGGCTATCTGATAAGCAGCCTGTTATATATGACTGGGGGCTCTTATTGACTAGTATCCAATCCAGAGTAGTGTGCTTGCTGGAGTTTTTATTTATCCTGGTTGGTGACTGGACTAGTTGGGTGAAGCCATGAAGGTTTACATGATGGGTTGGATGGTTGCCAGAACAGGATTGCCAGTCAATATTGAAATCACCTAAAATTATAGTTTCTTGGGGGAGATGGTGGGTAGCCCAGCTGAGGAGGTTTTCTAGTAGAGGGATGTTTTGGCCAGGTGGGAAGTAGCATCCAGTTATGTTGATGGTTTTGTTTTGGTTTATTTTGAGGTTGGTATATATTATTTCTTCATTGCCTATTTGTGGAGCTGATGATTTTAAGATCTGGATGTTTAGATGCTGTTTAAATATTATAGCTACACCACCTCCTTTCTTGTTTAGTCAGTCTACTCTTAGTATGCCGTAACCGGTATGGAGGATTTGCTCACTGGTAATGTGAGGTTTTAGCCAGGTTTCTGTCATCATGACTATATCTGGGGAGTACAAGTCTATGGTGGCATGGAGTTCATGGACTTTGTTGGATATACTTCTAATATTTAGGCTTAGTAGAAGGAAGTCACTTGGCTTTCTATTGGCTGTGATATGGGAGAAGTTGTGGTTTCTAGTCTGATTATGAGGATTGGGGTTGGAGATGGTAGGGCCAGGGTTGGGGTGGATGTCTCCACTTAGGGCTAGTTTTGATATGCATGAGGTTATTAGTTTTCTCAGTTTTTGAATGTGTTTATTTATTAGGGAAACTTTATGATTGTGCTCTGTGGGTAATAGGTATGGTGGGAGGGTTACTATGTTAAGTTGTAGGGATGCTTTATGTTTCAGTAGTATAGTTGGTAGAATATGCGGGGGTGCATAGGGATGGTTTTTGAATTGGTAGGAGGGGAGCTGAGTGAAGGTGAGACATGAGTGGTGGTGTGAGTAGTAGTACAGTGGTAGTGGTTGAGTGGGGGAATGATGGAGTTTTGGTAGGATGTAAGATATGTAAGGAGAGTGCATAGAGTGAGCATAGGTAAGGTATGCTTGTACATGTTAGCTGAGGAGGAGTGATAGTAGTGGGAAGATGGAGGAGGTAGTGTTGAGTTTAGTGCTGTGGTTGGCTATTGGAAAGATGGGAGGGGTTTGTGAGTGTAATAAATGTAGGACCACTGAGGGCGGGAGGTAATAGGCGGCAGGGTGGGGAGTGAAGCGGGTCGAGACCCTGTTAGTTGCTCTTATGAGGGGGCTGGAAACAATCATGTAACAGAGTAAACTGGTAAATGAACATATGATAGTGAATGTGGAGACTCAGGTAGGTACCCTGTATTTCCACAAACTATCAGTTAGCTGTGCCCCAGTTCAGGCAGTTTTAATAAGTTCTATGGCAGAGCTAAGCATGAGGTATTCAAAGGGTGGTTGTAGTTTTAAAAATGGTGCCTGCCACAGGTAATATTTATTAACTTTGGGATTGGCTTAAGGTAATAAACAGGGAAGGGGGAGGGGGAGAACAAGGGTGTGAGCAGGCAGTTCTTTTGTACTGCTGCTAATGAGCTAAAGCAAAGACAAGCTTGTGTTTAAGAAACAATCAGAATTGACCAAGGACTGCTCTGAAACTAAGTCATTTCTTAACTATTTATCAGGTGGAAAAAACAGGATAACTTTGTATCAGTAGGCTACTGTGGTCTCAGTTTAAGTTAACAAACACACAGTATTTATCAGTTATGGATACTATTTGCTAACAGAAGGGAATAAGAGAGAAAATGGAAGATGAGTGTGTGTGTGTGTGTGTGTGGGGGGGGGGGGGATGAAGGGCAAATAATTATTCAAGGAATAAAAATCCAAAGGGGGATATTCCAGGGTGACTCTCTGTTACCATTACTCTTTTGCCTTGCCCCTAACCCATTAAACTGTCTGCTTAACAGATTAGGCAGTGGCTATAATTTGGCTCACAGAAAGCAACAAAGTGTATATATTTCTCATCTTCTCTTTGTCAATTGACTTAAAACTGTATAGCTCATCAGATGAGGAACTGAAAGCACAACTGCAAGCAGTCAAAACATGCATTGTCATCCCCTTTGGTAAAAACTCTGTACTAATGAACTACCACATAGGCGGCAGTCTACTTAATGCCGAATGTGTAATAAGAGACCTTGTGACCCAACTGGAGAGTAGTCTCTCCTTTGATAATCACATCGCCACAGTAGTCAGGAAATCCTTTTATGTGGCACACCTCATCACAAAAGGGTTCTCATCCAGGAAAAAAGAGGTCATTGTTCCCCTGTACTCGACACTCATTAGAACCATTATAGAGTACATTGCCCCTTTTGGAATGTACCTCACAAGACATCTGCAGCAGCTGGAAAGGCCACAGAAGTACCTCACAAAGAGGATTACTGTCCTCAAACAGATGCCCTACACTGACCATCTCAAAAAAAAACAGCTTTGCTCTGTAGCATATCGCCTACTCCGAGGTTATCTCTGCCTAACACATAAAGCTATGTCAAACCCAGAGCTGTTGGACATGCTACACCTAAAGAAATCCCAATCCCTCTGAGCTACACACTCTAGGGACCTAAACCTTATCACCACAATAAACAGGACATGCTGGAGGGATACATTCCTGTCCCAGAGATTTCAATACTCTGGAACAAGCTACCCATCTGTGTCAAGCAAAGTTCCTCATTAGCACTCTTCAAGAAAAATCTTGATGAGTGGATGGGAAATAGGAAATACACCCTGGGGATCACTTCTGTGGCTCTGCTCGACAGGGGCACAGGAAAATAACTTTCTTGGATGATGTAAGCCAGGGAACCTTGTTGGCTAGGTTTACTTAGGCCTTTGGGCCGATAGCCTAGTACCTACCTATGAACCTAAGATAATATAAGAATGTCATTTGGTCTTAATAAATGTGCGAAAGCAACCTTTAAAGCAGGAGAGCTGCAGTACCAAGAAAACATCGGTTTGGGACAAGAACGAGATATAAAAGAATGTGAGCAAGAGGGAGTGTATAAATATTTGGGAATTGATGAAGGAACAATAAAACATGAACAACTGCAAATAAAACTCAGTAAGGAATATTTTAGAAGACTTAAATTAATCCTGAAAACAGCGTTGACATCTAGGAACAAAGTTCAAGATATAAACCAGTTTCCTTTTCCTGTCCCAACCTACAGTTTTGGAGTGATTGACTGACCCCAAAAGGTGTTGGATAGATTAGACAGGAAAACAAGAAGGATGCTTCCTGCTCATCAAATGATTTATAAAAATCGGTGCATATGAAGATTATATATTCCCCTTGAAATTGATTACATGTATAGATCTGCAATCATGGGACTGCACACATATCTGCTGACCTCACAATACCCAAACATAGTGAAAGTTTTGAAATATGAAGATAATAAATCTATGATGACTTCCCTTCTTAGTGCAGCAAAAGCATATCGATGTCAAACAGGAATGGAAATCAAACCAGAAATAGATAAAAATCCATGCAACTAAATGTGCCAAAAAACAAAAGAAAGAATATAAGGTGAAAGATTAGATGAGAAGGCAAGAAATGTGGAAGATGCATAAATATAGTCGCAAGTATAGAAAATTCCTGGAACAACCTCATGTTGATCAGGATTAAACACAGGAATGGTTAAGAAGAGGTGAATTCAAACCAAAAGATGAAAGGTTAATATTGGTGGCCCAAGATAGCGGACTACGTACACATTGGCTTACAAAGTCCATTGAACATGTGGGAGAAATAGACAAATGTAGGTTTTGTAAAACAGAATTGGAAACAGTTGCACACCTTTTTGCTGGTTGTGACATACTAATGGCAGAAGGACTGTATAGTGAAAGGCATAATAATGTGGCAAGACTGTTGCAGTGGGGATTGTGCAAACATTATAATATTGAAGTAGCTGGAAATATGAGCCACAAAGCGTCATAGAAAATGATGAAGTCTACATCACATGGGATCACCCATTACCAACAGTTCAAAAGACAGATGCTTGAAAACCAGCTATAGTGGTCCATGAAAAGATCCCTCTTATGTGAAGAAGTTTGTCATAATTATTTTGCACTTCTTTGCTTCAAGCTTAGCTTTTCAGCAGCCTGTTGATGGCACCAGAGATGTTTTTTTAGACACTTCTGACATCCGTTTCTTTACATTTCGGTCTCCATACTTATAGACCCTACTATCTCTTTGGCTTCAGGAGTGCTCCACCTTGGCTATGTTTCACACCTTAAATTATCTTTACTATGCATGCTAGTGTGAGATGATTTCCATTTACCCTAATTTATTTATCTTTTTGTCAGAGCCTAGCATTGGACATCCTAGTTAACCAGCTCTTGTAAGGCTTTTACATTATTTATGCTTACTATTTTTCTGGTTTGATTTGATTTATTGTCTACTAATATAGTCTCTATTTTAGTATAATCAGTTTTGAAAAACACTTTAAAATAGAATTTAAAGTTGTCCCTTAAATGAGTTGTCATTACATGCAGAAATATTTATTTTTCCCAATTTTGAGTCCCCCACCACCACCAGCAAACCATCAGTTGCCTGGCTGCACCATTTTACATGCTGAAATTTTTCTGATGTTGAGTTTACTCCAAAGAGCAGATATTTGTAGCTAATAAGCCCTACAAGAGTCAAAAAGAGATGTAATGTTTCTCCTTTCTGGATGTAATTCTAAATGATTGTAGCATGACCTTAAATCATGCATGCAGAATAATCTAATTCCACTTGATAAAATCCCTGGTGTTTGAGCTGGATGACTTCTGTCTGTTTGCCATTTTCCTATCTATGCATATTATTACTTCAGTTGGTTTCTTTATTTCAGAGAGGTAACTGTTGCCTCTGTTACTTCTTCAGCAGTGTTGATGGCTTGTATATAACTACTTGTGCTTATGACAATGTGCTTTAACACAATATTCTTTAATCCTTCATTAAGAAGCCTTTTGGGTGTACTGATACTTTTTATCTTTGTACATATGACATCTCTAGTGATTTGGAACGTTTGGCAAACTAGTTTCTCAATCATTTCATCAGAGTATTTTCTGAAGGAATTACTTGTATTTTTATTTATTAATGTATGAAAGAATAGCTTTTTGCACTTGTAGTTTTATTTATTGGTTTGGCTATTGGCCAATATCTGATCACTCAGTTTTTTCTCCACTGCTGAAAACAGAAAACAGTTCAGCTTTTCTTCCACTTTCACAAATGGGTCCTTTTTATATGACTTATTTTCATTTTAATGTAGCATCTGTAGCTTTGTTTAATAGAGTTAATAATTATTAAAACCTGCATCTAGAATTTTATCTATTGCCCTAAGCAATGTGTGCCTCAGTCACTGACCAGGATAAACAGGCTTGTTCAGAATCAGAATCAAATTTATTGGCCAAGTATGCACGCATACAAGGAATTTGACCCCAGTTTCAGTGACTCTCCAAGTATGAATTACATAAATGACATACATATAACAATTAAGAACAAGGCAAACAACATACATGCAACTATTAAGAACAAGACAAAAATTAAATATTCATATACATACAAGGTACAAAGTGCAACTCTGTGCAAAAAATACTTGTTATAACTAGATGTATTATTTTGCATTGTAATGCCCTATTACTGGTGACAGGTTACCTGTGCTTTTAAGCTCTGTGGTCCATCTATTTTACTTGTTTAATCTTTTATTCATTTTCTTTGGTAGTGTTTTAATTCTTTTTCAGTGAAACTATACTTATCAGATACGGGTATCTGGAACAAATAAAATAAAAAAATTAAAATAGTAAAATGGACTTTCCGCACTTTACATTGTTGATTTAGTATAACTCATTTATATTCTTTAGTACTTCGGGGCTATAATTTAACATTAGGTTTTTCTTTATGGCATGGTGTATCTTTTGTGCTGGCATTATAGACATATGAGAAAAACACATTCAGGCATTTTTTCAATGCAGTGGTGACAGACAGGAATTTGGTATGCTGTTGAGGTTGTTATTTGCTAAAAATGGCGCAGTTTAATGTACATTGTGTAGGTGGAGCTGTATGTCCTCGTAGATAAACAGAAAAAGCCAACTCAAAAACAACACTAAACCCTTTTTTAGACTGGTTCCACATTCTGTTTTCAGAATGTTGTACAATAAACCACAATTTGGAAACTGCATATTAAGAATGTCCATAAGTAATTCAAGATGTATTTTATATGCATTTCCTTTCCTGGATCACTTCACTTTTCTACTACCACATCTCCTTGAACAGTCGGTTGTATTATTGTATTTGCTGTTCTGCGGGAAAAGTGACTTCCCAGAGGCTATAGTTAGAAGCTTTATAAAAGTGTTTATGTTTGGGTGCTAAGCCACAGGCTAACCATCTGTCCAAGTGCTGGCCGGAGCTTTTAATCACCAAAGTACTGTTTTGGATTTGAACTAGTAAAAGAAAGTTACCACAGCCTTTTATTAGCTACCATTTTGTTTGCCATAAAGTATTATTACAACTTTTAAAAGAGTTTCTTTGTAAACACATTTCAGTTATTTTTATAACAGATCCAAAATGAAGATTCTTTTTTTTTTTTTTTAAAGAATCACTTTATACAGCCATTTTTAAAATCGTATACAAATTTGCCTTTGCCATAAAGTTCCAACATTTTTTTTACACATTCATGTTATAGCATGTCAGACATCTCTGCCAGTCATAATATGGCAATACAGACTGTCCAGTAGTGTAACGCTGATAATCTGTGATTCAGCAATATGGTAAAACTGCATCAATAAACACTTCATTAGTATACTACCATGTCTCTGAATCAAACACTGTGCTGTCAGACTGCACTGTAGTGTTCTCCTACCAGCCCATGCACTGTGGTTGCACGGGCAACTTCCACTGCATACACACACATATAGACACTCATGAACACTCTCACACAAACACACACCCACGTATAAAGTGTGTGTATGTATATAATACAGATATATAGATATTTTGATGTTTGCAATTATTAGTTCTCACTGTTTGCTTAATATAATATATATGTCATATCCATCCATCTATCCATAGCCCCTTTTCCCATCTTTACACATGGGGTCAGGGTGTCACTTCAACATTGACAATCTATATATCATATGACCTCTTATCTTTTTGCCACTGAGTTAATAAAAATGATGGTTCATTAAATTTGCTCATGCCTATTGGCAAAGCTGAAGTTGCTTGTACTGTTCTCAGTCTTGCTTTTAACTCTTGATGTGGAAGGTGAAATCCTTTTCCAAGAAAAATTCCTCACAAGTTTGTTTGAAACTTTTGAACTTCTTATTTTTGTACCCTTCTAGGAAGAATATTAGGCTACTCATCCCCACCTTTCCCAACTGCTTAATGAAAGATGTACACACCTCACAGTATCCACCTGCAAACAATTAACCACCACACCATGAAACCACCTTTGCATGTTCTGACTTTTAACTGCACAGTATGTGATTCCCTCAAGATAGTTGGAATCCTTTCCACTTTTTCTGATATATCCTATTATACTCCATACTCCCTACTGGCGCTAGTCTCTGAGGGCACATTGGATGCCAAAACATAGCAATTGAAGACAAGAAGCCTTCTTCTTCATGTTCATACTCCCTTGCCTCTCCCTGCATTTCTCACAAAAAGCATCCAGTGATTTAATGGCTTGGTCTTCTAGTAGTAGTGACCTGCCATGTATATAATATGAGGTCAGAAAATGCCTTTTCTACTCACCTGTCAAAATGAGAATTTCTGAAAGATTTATGCCCAGTTCTTCTAAACTATATCCGAGTACAAAATACTCTGACCAACTATTTTGTTTCCCATTTAGCACATTTAAGTTAGGATTTTTCTGTAAGGGGAATAAAACATAAATCTATTTTGAGGGGCAGCTGGCCAGATTCTTAGTCAAACCTGTGAAACCATCCATAATCCTATATAGATTGTATTCAACATAAGAAGATGCATCCAATCAGCTCTCTGCAAAAAGGTTAATTCTCCAAAAAAAACTATCCCTGATACTTGATTTATCCCCCAGTAGGAATGTTTTTCATCCACTGAGCTAAGACTTTGGTCAAGAACAAGGAAATAATGTGGATAGAGGGCAGACCTGCCATGTTTCCCGTAGCATAACCACTAGTTCTGAAAGCATTCTGTTGTCTCGCTAAGTCTGGGATGTATAGACAGTACATAACTCCCTCCAAGTCTGATTTTTACAGAACACTCCAGCTAAGATATCCGACCTGTGTAGATGGATTTCTTGATGTTAAATATATAATACCGATGATTCAAGAACAACTTATCTGAAGTTGTTAATCTTCTTCCATTCCTCACTGATGGGTACGGTTCCGAACCCTCGGAACCAAGTCGGCCAAATACCAAGCTAGCGTACACCAAACTCTTGAGCCACGCTAATACCCACAATGCCCTTCATCTCATACCCCAGATCTTGTTTGCCGTTCAGCCATATAGCAGAGTTTTCACCGAGCTCTCCAGCTAAGTAGTTTTGACTTGTATAAAGTGTGTATTTCTCCACTAATTTTTCTACTAGTGTCTTTCTCATAGTCTAGCTCTACCCACAGGTGTTCCTTTTTTTACCATTGTTGGTATTTTCTTGCCTTTCCTTACCTTTTACCACCCTCGTGGTAATTCTTCATACCATTGCTGGTAGTCTTGCCTTTCTCTCCCTCTCCTCTTTTGTCTGAGTGAGTGCTAGTATGTGAGAGAAAAAGGGTACTTCAGGTTTTAAACACTGCACGTCGTGCAGTGGTAAATTACTGAACAGTGACTTGCATTTTAAATGTATTTATTGTTTGGGTGTTTTGCACCTTTCTGCGACTCCCCCATGTGATATTTGTATGAGTTTTAGTCAACGGACGTTGAATGGACGGCGCAACAAATTGATTCTGAAAGGATTTCTTTCCTCTCCTTTCTCAAAGGCTATTTCTGTGGAGGTCTCAACCCCTCCATTCAAGGACAAGAAGTGTGCCTGCTCAGACCCCTCTTCACCGGCCGGTGACAAGGGCAAGACCCATCGATCTAAGGCCTGTAGATCTTCCTCTGAGCATCATATCGCTGCCTCGGTGCCACCAATTTTGGCCCAGAGTGCAGTTTCTGGGAAGTCTGAATTGTTGGTTCTGGACTCGGCACCGACAAGTACTGAACCGCTGATTACTTCAGTTCTGACCAGTCTGGTTCTGGACACCTCGGCACCGACCTCACCTTTGCAGACACTGCCTCTGACGACCTCAGATCCGATTTTGACTACTACTCCGATTGTGACTTCGGCTCTGAGCCCCCCTCTCAGTGCCATCCTTACCGTTTACACAATTCAAATCAGAATCCTCAGCTCCGTTGAGTTCCATACCAGGACCAGGTATTCATCTTCTGTGGACCCGTTCTGGACTGGCTTGAATCCCCTTCCGGGATATCGGTTAGGTCTGCCAGGAGCATTTCCAAAAATAGACATTGGTCGTCTCGTTGATCAGGTACTGACTGCAAGAGGAATCTCCAAACCCTGTTCCACTCTGGATGTTGGGATTTTTCCTCTTTTGAATCCTTCGTATTCTCCGGCTGGGGATCCTTTGGTTCCAAGGCCCCCTTGCCTGTTGCTTTCAACAGGACCCCTTCCGTCGGCATCGCCTACTATGATGCCTGAAGCATCTAAGCCCTGGTGGGTGTGAGTTCTGACAGCATCCCACCTTACTCAACCCCTTTCTTTGGGGGTGGAATACTCAGTTCCGGCCCCGGCACCAGTGGTCCTTTCAGTTTCCATGTCGGATCCAAGAGTTATATCCACACCTGCCCTTCTCAAACTCCAGTCTCGGAGTTGGGCCGTTCGGAGCGGGGTGTGACCCCGGTTTCGATTCAGTCCTCTTCAGTTCCGGGCTCCCATCCCTCTTCGGGTGGGCCCGCCTTCCGGATTATGGAAAGGGTGCTGGCGGCTAGCAATCCCCCTCCTTCAGCTCCGCCTTTGGTTCCCCCTCTAACTCAGCCATCACTTGCCCTTAACAGGGGACCACTGATCCAAAGCACCCCCCCTTTCCGAGGCTTCTTCGGACATCCCCACCGAAGAGCCCTCTCTGAAGAGGGTGTGCCAAAAAAAACACATGGACTCACCTGAAGAGTCCTTTACTGAGGATATGGATTACGATGATGGGAAAGGTTTATGTGGATGTATACAGTGATACATAACCCAGTAATCTATACGAATGTCTGCACCAATACATAACCCAGTAATGTATATGAATGTCTACAGTAATACATAACCCTGTAATGTAAATGAATGTCTACAGTAATACATAACCCAGTAATTTATCTGAATGTATACAGCGATACATAACCCAGTAATGTAAATGAATGTCTGCAGTAATACATAACCCAGTAATTTATATCAATGTATACAGCGATACGTAACCCATTAATTTATAGGAAAGTCTACAGTAGTACATAACCCAGTAATTTATATGAATGTATACAGTGATACATAACCCAGTAATGTATACGAATGTCTACAGTAATACATAACCCAGTAATTTATATGAATGCATACAGTGATACATAACCCAGTAATTTATATGAATCTATACAGCGATACATAACCCAGTAATTTATATGAATGTCTATAGTAATACATAACCCAGTAATTTACATGAATGTATACAGTGATACATAACCCAGTAATGTACACGAATGTCTACAGTAATACATAACCCAGTAATGTATACAAATATCTACAGCAATACATAAACCAGTAATGTATATGGATGCAGTAATACATAACCCAGTAATTTATGTGGATGTGTACAGTGATACTTAACCCAGTAATGTATACGGATGTCTACAGTAATACATAACCCCGTAATGTATACGAATGTCTAAAGAAATACATAACCCAGTAATTTATATGAATGTATACAGCGATACGTAACCCAGTAATGTAAACGAATGTCTGCAGTAATACATAACCCAGTAATTTATGTGGATGTATACAATGATACATAACCCAGCAATCTATACGAATGTCTGCACTAATACATACCCCAGTAATGTATATGAATGTCTACAGTAATACATAACCCAGTAATTTATGCGGCTGTATACAGTGATACATAACCCAGTAATGTATACTAATGTCTACAGTAATACATAACCCCGTAATGTAAACGAATGTCTACAGTAATACATAACCCAGTAATTTATCTGAATGTATACAGCGATACATAACCCAGCAATGTAAACGAATGTCTGCAGTAATACATAACCCAGTAATTTATATGAATGTATACAATAATAGATAACCAAGTAATTCATATGAATGTATACAGTAATACATAACCCAGTAATTTATATGAATGTATACAGTAATACATAACCCAGTAATTTATATGAATGTATACAGTGATACATAACCCAGTAATTTATATGAATCTATACAGCGATGCATAACACAGTAATGTATACGAATGTCTACAGTAATACATAACCGAGTAACGTATGCGAATGTCTACAGCAATACATAACCCAGTAATTTATATGAATGTATACAGTGATATATAACTGAGTAATGTATACGAAAGTCTACAGTAATACATAACCCAGTAATTTATATGAATGTATACAGTGATACATAACTGAGTAATGTATACGAAAGTCTACAGTAATACATAACACAGTAATTTATATGAATGTATACAGTGATACATAACCCAGTAATGTATACGAATGTCTACAGTAATACATAACCCAGTAATTTATATGACTGTATACAGTAATACATAACCCAGTGCGAATGTATACAGTAATACATAACCCAGTAATTTATATGAATGTATACAGTGATACATAACCCAGTAATTTATATGAATGTATACAGTATTACATAACCCAGTAATTTATATGAACGTATACAGAGATACCTAACCCATAAATTTATATGAACGTGTACAGCGATACCTAACCCAGTAATTTATATGACCATATGCAGCGATACCTTACCCAGTAATTTATATAAACTTATACAGCGATACCTAACCCAATAATTTATATGAACGTATACAGCGATACCAAACCCAGTAACTTATATGAACGTATACAGCGATACCTAACCCAGTAATTTATATGAACGTATACAGCGATAACTAACCCAGTAATTTATGTGAACGTATACAGCGATACCTAACCCAGTAATTTATATAAATGTATACAGTAATACATAACCCAGTAATTTATATGAATGTATACAGCAGTACATAACCCAGCAATTTATATGAATGTATACAGCGATACATAACCCAGTAATTTATATGAATGTATATAGCCATACGTAACCCAGTAATTTATATGAATGTATACTGTGATAAATAACCCCGTAATTTATATGAATGTGTACAGCGATACATAACCCAGTAAATTATACAGTGATACATAACCCAGTAATTTATATGAATTTATACAGTGATACATAACCCACTAATTTATATGAATGTTTGTAATTTATATAAATGTCTACAGCGATACATAACCCAGTAATTTGTATGAATGTGTACAGAGATAGCTAACCCAGTAATTTATATGTATGTATATTGCAATACTTGACCCAGTAATTTATATGAAGGTATACAGCGATACCTAACCCAGTAATGTAAACGAATGTCTGCAGTAATACATAACCCAGTAATTTATGCGGATGTATACAGTGATACATGACTCAACATTTTATATGAATGTATACAGTGATACATAACCCAGTAATTTATATGAATGTATACAGTGATACATAACCCAGTAATTTATATGAATGTATACAGTGATACATAACCCAGTAATTTATATGAATGTATACAGCGATACGTAACCCAGTAATGTAAACGAATGTCTGCAGTAATACATAACCCAGTAATTTATGCGGATGTATACAGTGATACATAACCCAGTAATTTATATGAATGCATACAGTGATACATAACCCAGTAATGTATACGAATGTCTACAGTAATACATAACCCAGTAATTTATATGAATGTGTACAGTGATACATAACCTAGTAATGTATACGAATGTCTACAATAATACATAACCCGACAATTTATATGAATGTATACAGTGATACATAACCGAGTAATGTATATGAATGTCTACAGTAATACATAACCCAGTAATTTATGAGGATGTGTACAGTGATACAAATCCAGTAATGTATACGAATGTCTACAGTAATACATAACCCAGTAATTTATATGAATGTATACAATGATACATAACCCAGTAATTTATAAGAATCTATACAGCGATACATAACCCAGTAGTGTATACGAGTGTCTACAGTGATACATAACCGAGTAATGTATGCGAATATCTACACTAATACATAACCCAGTAATGTATACGAATGTCTGCAGTAATACATAACCCAGTAATTTATGTGGATGTATACAGTGATACTTAACCCAGTAATGTATATGAATGTCTACAGTAATACATAACCCCATAATTTATACGAATGTCTACAGTAATACATAACCCAGTAATTTATATGAATGTATACAGCGATACATAACCCAGTAATGTAAACAAATGTCTACAGTAATACATAACCCAGTAATTTATATGAATGTATACAGCGATACGTAACCCATTAATTTATATGAATGTATACAATGATATATAACCCAGTAATTTATATGAATGTATACAGTAATACATAACCCTGTAATTTATATGAATGTATACAATAAGAGATAACCAAGTAATTCATATGAATGTATACAGTAATACATAACCCAGTAATTTATATGAATGTATACAGTAATACATAATCCAGTAATTTATATGAATGTACACAGTGATACATAACCCAGTAATTTATATGAATCTATACAGAGATACATAACACAGTAATGTATTCGAATGTCTACAGAGATACATAACTGAGTAATGTATGCGAATGTCTACAGCAAATCGGTGTGATGACTGCAACAGTGAATTCACTCGAATATCTACATTTATGGTAAGTGCACACAACTGTACTTTTACAAGTACCGGTTTGTCAGTTCACTGCCTTCTCTAACATATGGCAGCTGCCATTTGTCTTGTTCCAGTGATGGACAGAGATCCCAAGCTGTCTAAACAAGTTCTGCACGTTTTATTTTGTTTCAGAAGCCATCCAATATGAAAGTAAACGTGTGGAAACATTTTTCTATCTCAACTTCATCCAGTGGTGTAGATCCTCTCTTGGGTTAATTCCAGGCAGTTTTGGATTTAATGGCTGGGCTGTTCCACTCACGTCCTAGTTACTCTAAAGTTCAGTTGGCAGATATTTCTTTCACATGGGTCAAAATCACACCCCCATTGTATCCTTAATGTTGTCTAAGGCCTTTCTGAAAGGACCATTTTTACTTAAACTGCCGGTAAGGGACCTATCCCTCCTTTGAGATGTGCCTTCTTCAGTCCCTTAAAAAATCTCCCCTCTCCTTTTGAACTGGCAACTATGGTTGACCTTCAATTTGTGACCTGGAAGGCTGTCTTTCTTAAAGCAATTACTTCAGCTAGGAGAGTTTCGTGGTTACAAGCCTTATCCTGATGACCATCTTAACTTACCTTCCATAAAGTCAGTTTCTTTGAGAACTAACCCTTTCCTTCCTACGGTGGCCTCCAAATCTTCTTTAAACCTGTCCATTGAGTTAGATTTCCTTTCTAACTTCAGTAATAAAGGAGAACACATTTTATTATTGTGATTGCTGTGCCAGTCACAATCAACTAAAGTTTTATTTGGACAGAAGAAGTAATCTAGAAATCCAATCAGCTTTTTGTGCCTTTTTGTAAGGCAAAGTTTGATGAATCATTTTCTAGAATTACCTAATCCAGGTGGCTCTCCTAGAGGAGTATACAAGTGATGTACAGTAGAGGTATCTCCTTACTCTTTAGACCCAAGAGCCATTCCATCAGAGCAGTTGCTAATTCTGTAGCCTTTTTTGGATACAGTTTTTTGGATGACATCTGTGTAGCAGCTACATGGGCTTTTACTCACTTTATTACTCACTGCAAACTTGACATTCAGTTTCAATCCAGATCAGCCTTCAGTTCCACCGTATTGCATAAGATTCTGTCCCAGGGGCCACCAGTCAAATGGCTGGAGACACTGTCCCAACACTTGAGGCAGATGGAAAAGACAGCAGCCAATAAAAAAGTTATGTACTTACATTAATGCTAGATCATGCTGATGACTTCAGTTGGTCTCAGACACAGCTCCCACATTGTCACCTGTCAGGATTCAAAGTACATCTAGTGGACCAGTCCGAGGTCTAGTACAAGTACCATTCTTTTGGTTCCTTTCTGGTTAATCCTTTCCTCTTACTGCCTTTTGCTGTAAAGTCCCTTCATCTGCAAACCTGTCATTATGCAGGTCAAACTTAGTCTCGGAAGCTTTAGGCAGACAGGGCATTATGGGGAGGAAGCAGAGCTGCAGAACTCGAAGATTCTAAGGTTGCCAGATGTCGAATCCGAATACCCAAAGTTTGAGACAGATGGAAGAAGCAAAACATGGAGCTAGCGTTGTGATAATTTAATAACTTGCAGATTTTTCCCATAATGAGGGTACATTGGATTCAGCTATTGGTTTGTTGATAAAGATGGAGGTATCTTTAGGTATTCCTAGTAAGAGGCTGTCAGCTCCAGTGGAACAGGCGTTTGAGTTGAAGTATATATATTTTTTAATCATTGATTCAAAATCAGATCCTTTGTGGAAGTTGCTAGCAGTGAATATAGAGGGAGAATTGGATTTATGTGCAGAAGGGGGGGGGGATAGTAAAGTAAGTGGTTGTGTGTATGGGGAAAGTTGGTTTTGGTCTGATTTGTTGATCACAGAAGTAGAAGCACTGGATGTGAGTGAAGAGTTTTTAGGTAGGGAGGCAATACTTTCTATGAAGTAGGTATTGAATAAGGTAACCATTTCATGGAGATTGCTGTTAAGAGAAGTGCTAGCCTCCTTGTTTGTTAATCTTCTTTTCAGCACATCGGTGATGGAGAAATTAACTGGTGGTTCTTGCAACTTAGGTTGTGATGTGTATTATGTTTTCAGTTACTGCCACTTGCTATTGACCTGCTAAATGCTGAAGGCTGGAGGTGCCTTCTATTCTCTCCTTTTAGGCAATAAAATCTTTCTGTCTGGAATAAAGCAATTACTGTGTAATGGGGCTGGACAAAGCTTTTGAGGTAAAGTGAAATGCCATGGATTAGATTTCCACATATATGGTTGGTCGATTGACACTTTCATTGGCTATGTTGCACAATTGATTTCTCTTTTTTGTTTTCACATTTGTAAGTGGGGACCACATTAACTGTAGCTTTTGATGGAAGCAAGAGATAGACTTATGAGCTGTGATTGCTTATTTTGGGCTGTTTTTAAGTGAAAGTCAGTCTGAAACCTAGTTCTTCTGAAATAACTTGATTGGTCATTGCATTTCTGTCATACATCCTTTTCCTGCTAAGGTTCAACTTTTCCTGAGTTTGGCCATCAGAGAACACATTCAGTAATGCACAAGTAATTTTTTCTATAGGTACTGTTGTCTGTTGTCCTTTGTCGATGGCCAATGAGTCAGTAATGCACAAGTATTTTTTTTCAATAGGTACTGTTTGTTGTCTGTTCCTTTGTGGATGGCCATTGAGTTTTGCACATCTTAGGCTCAGTCTTCACACTGTATCAGAAAAAAGGGCCTTACACACTTGTTCCACTTGTTTTGACAGTTTAAGCTCGTTTGATACCATGACCTTTTTTTGCTTTCTGAAAAGTTTGCGTAAAAGTTTGAAACAGCAGTGTACATCAATGCATTCAAAAATGTAGTTCCATTTGGCTGAGCAGTCTTAATATTGCCTTAATAGCATGTTACACATACAAAACCGCAAGATGTTCATTGTATGGAGCAATCACTGTTACAGAAGAATGCATCCTGCCCTTATCGATTTTGCCCGCAAATATCTGAAAAAAATGTGTATAATATATAAACTGTGTATGTATGTGTGTGTGTGTGTATATATATATATATATATATATATATATATATATATATATATATATTATAAAAACTATATATATATATATATATATATATATATATATATATATATATATATATATATAGATAATATATTTCTGTGTGTATATAAAATATATTGTGTATATATGTATGCATGCATACGTGTTTAATGTATATATATATATATATATATATATATATATATATATATATATATATATACACACAATGTGTGCGTGCACATGTGTGTGTGTGTGTGTGTGTGTGTGTGTGTGTATATATATATATATATATATATATATATATATATATATATATATATATATATATATATATATATATATATATAAACATTGCAGACAAAATGACATGGGGCCACATGACATATTGGGGAAACAAATCTGAACTGGAGCTTTTGGACAGTGAAATACTTTATGAATTGCAAGCCATACAGTCATATCAGAAGCCACAGGAGAAAAAAACCTTCCATGAAAACTCTTCAAGAAAAAACTTGATGATTGGATGAGAGATAGGACATACACCCCGGGGATCACTTAAGTGGCTCTGCTTGACAGGGGCACAGGAAAATAATTTTCTTGGGTGGCAAAAGCCAGGGTATCATTTGGCTAGGCTCATATAGGCCCTAAGCCAATAGCCTAGTACCTACCTATCAACCTATCAATACATAACCCAGTAATTTATATGAATGTATACAGTGATACATAACTGAGTAATGTATACAAAAGTCTACAGTAATACATAACCCGGTAATTTATATGAATGCATACAGTGATACATAACCCAGTAATGTATACGAATGTCTACACTAATACATCACCCAGTAATTTATATGAATGTATACAGTAATACATAACCCAGTGCGAATGTATACAGTAATACATAACCTAGTAATTTATATGAATGTATACAGTGATACATAACCCAGTAATTTATATGAATGTATACAGTAATACATAACACAGTAATTTATATAAATGTATACAGTAATACATAACCCAATAATTCATATGAATGAATACAGTGATACATAACCCAGTAATTTATATGAATCCATACAGCGATAAATAACCCAGTAATTTTTATGAACGTATACAGCGACATCTAATACAATAATTTATATGAATGTTTACAACGATATCTAACCCAGGAATTTATATGAATGTATACAGCAATACATAACCCAGTAATTTATATGAATGTATACAGCAATACATAACCCAGTAATTCATATGAATGTATATAGCAATACATAACCCAATAATTTGTATGAAAGTATACTGAGTTACATAACCCAGTAATTTATATAAATGTATGCAGCGATACACAGCCCAGTAATTTATATGAATGTATACAGCCATATCTGTCCCAGTAATTTATATGAATGTATACAGCGATACCCAACCCACTAATTTTTATGCAGCTATGCAGCGATACCTAACTCAATAATTTATATGAAGGTATACAGTGATACCTAACGCAGTAGTTTATATGAATGTATAAAACGATACCTACCCCACTAACGTATATGAACGTAAACAACAATACCTAACCCAGTAATTTATATGAACGTGTGCAGCGATACCTAACCTAGTAATTTATATGAACATATGCAGCGATACCTAACTCAGTAGTTTATATGAACGTATGCAGCGATACCTAACCCCAGTAGTTTATATGAACGTATGGAGCGATACCTAACCCAGTAATTTATATGAATGTATACGATACCTAACCCAGTAATATATATGAATGTATACAGCGATACCTAACCCAGTAATTTATATGAATGTATACAGCGATACCTAACCCAGTAATTTATATGAATGTATACAGTGTTACATAACCCAGTAATTTATATGACTGTATACAGCGATACATAACCCAGTAATTATATGAATGTATACAGCGATACATAGCCCAGTAATTTATATGAATGTATACAGCGATACATAACCCAGCAATTTATATGAATGTATACAGTGATACATAACCCACTAATTTATATGAATATATACAGTGATACACAACCCAGTAATTTATATTAATGTATGTAATTTATTTGAATTTCTTCAGTAATACATAACCTAGTAATTCATATGAATGTATACAGTAATGCATAATGCAGTAATTTATATGACTGTATACAGTAATACATAACCCAGTAATTTATATGAATGTCTACAGCGATACCTAATATAGAAATTTATATGAATGTCTACCGACATACCTAACCCACTAATTTATATGAATGTATACAGCGATACCTAACCCAGTAATTTATATGAACGTATACAGAGATACCTAACCCATAAATTTATATGAACGTGTACAGCGATACCTAACCCAGTAATTTATATGACCGTATGCAGCGATACCTTACCCAGTAATGTATATGAACGTATACAGCGATACCTAACCCAATAATTTATATGAACATATACAGCGATACCTAACCCAGTAACTTATATGAACGTATACAGCGATATCTAACCCAGTAATTTATATGAACGTATACAGCGATAACTAACCCAGTAATTTATGTGAACGTATACAGCGACACCTAGCCCACTAATTTATATAAACGTATACAGTAATACATAACCCAGTAATTTATATGAATGTATACAGCAATACATAACCCAGCAATGTATATGAATGTATACAGCGATACATAACCCAGTAATTTATATGAATGTATATAGCGATACATAACCCAGTAATTTATATGAAAGTATACTGTGATAAATAACCCCGTAATTTATATGAATGTAAACAGCGATACATAACCCAGTAATTTATATGAATTTATACAGTGATACATAACCCAGTAATTTATATGAATTTATACAGTGATACATAACCCAGTAATTTATATGAATGTTTGTAATTTATATAAATGTCTACAGCGATACATAACCCAGTAATTTATATGAATGTGTACAGAGATAGCCAACCCAGTAATTTATATGTATGTATATAGCAATACCTGACCCAGTATTTTATATGAAGGTATACAGCGATACCTAACCCAGTAATGTAAACGAATGTCTGCAGTAATACATAAGCCAGTAATTTATGCGGATGTATACAGTGATACATGACCCAACATTTTATATGAATGTATACAGTGATACATAACCCAGTAATTTATATGAATGTATACAGTGATACATAACCCAGTAATATATATAAATGCATACAGTGATACATAACCCAGTAATTTATATGAATCCATACAGCGATACATAACCCAATAATGTATACGAATGTCTACAGTAATACATAACCCAGTAATTTATATGAATGTATACAGTGATACATAACCCAGTAATTTATATGAATGTATAAAGTGATACATAACCCAGTAATTTGTATGAATGTATACAGTAATACATAACCCAGTAATATATACGAATGTCTACAGTAATACATAACCTAGTAATGTATACGGATGTCTACAGTGATACATAACCCAGTAATTTATATGAATGTATACAGTGATACATAACCCAGTAATTTATATGAATGTATACAGTAATACATAACCCAGTAAGTTATATGAATGTGTACAGTAATACATAACCCAGTATTTTATATGAATGTATACAGTAATACATAACCCAGTGCGAATGTATACAGTAATACATAACCCAGTATTGTACACGAATGTCTACAGTAATATATAACCCAGTAATTTATATGAATTTGTACATTGATACATAACCCAGTAATTTATATGAATATACGCATTGATACATAATCATTAATTTATATGAATGTATACAGTAATAAATAACCCAGTAATTTATATGAATGTATACAGTGATGCATAACCCAGTATATATATGAATGTATGTAATTTATATGAATGTCTAAAGTAATACATAACCCAGTAATTCATATGAATGTATACAGCGATACATAACCCAGTAATTTATATGAATATGTACAGTAATACATAACCCAGTAATGTATCTGAATGTATACAGTGATGCATAACCCAATAATTTATATGCATGTTTACAGTGATGCATAACCCAGTAATTTATATGAATATATACAGTAATACATAACCCAGTAATTTATATGAATATATATACAGTGATACATAACCCAGCAAGTTATATGAATGCCTACAGAGATATCTAACCCAGTAATTTATATGTATGTATATAGTGATACCTGACCCAGTAATTTATTTGAAGGTATACAGCGATACCTAACCCAGTAATTTGTATGAACATATACAGCGATACCTAACCCAGTAATTTATATGAACATATACAGCAATACCTAACCCAGTAATTTATATGACCATATACAGTGATATCTAACCAAGTAATTTATATGACCGAATACAGCGATACCTAACCCAGTAATTTATATGAATGTATACAGCGATGCATAGCCCAATAATTTTATGAATGTATACAGCAATGCATAACCTAGTAGTTTATATGAATGTATACAGCGATACATAACCCAGTAATTTTTATGAATGTACACAGCGATGATCCGCGGTGGTGGTGCTGCGGTAGCATTGTTGCCTCACAGTAAGACGCTGTCCGGTTCAATTCTCAGCTAGAGCGTCTTCTGCGTGGAGACATGCGTGAGTGGGCGTACCTTCGTTTGAAGGTTGTGCGTCAGGCCTGGCAAGCCGGTACGTAAAAAATCAACTGCCAATCATTAGCGGACCGGAGTTCTGCTGTGGCGACCCCTAACCGGGAAAAGCCAAAAGACACAAACAAACTCAGCGATACATAATCCAGTAATTTATATGAATGTATACATTGATACATAACCCAGTAATTTATATAAATGTTTGATATTTATATGAATATCTACAGTGATAGCTAACCCAGTAATTTATGTGAATGTATACAGCGATACATAACCCCGTAATTTATATAAATGTATACAACGATACATAACCCAGTAATTTATATGAATGTATGCAGCGATATATAACCCAGTAATTTATATGAATGTATAACGTAATACATAACCCAGTAATTTATATGAATGTATACAGCGATACGTAACCCAGTAATTCATTTGAATGTATACAGTGATGCATAACCCAATAATTTATATGAATGTATACAGCGATACATAACCCAGTAATTTATATGAATGTATGCAGTGATACATAGCCCAGTACTTTATATGAATGAATGCATGTAATTTATATGAATGTCTACAGCAATACATAACCCAGTAATTTATATGAATGTCTACTGCGATACCTTGCCTAGTAATTTATATGAATGTCTACCGCGATATCTAACCCAGTAGTTTGTATGAATGTATACAGCGATACTCAACCCAGTAATTTATATGAATGTGTACAGTGATACCTGACCCAGTAATGTATATGAATGTGTACAGTGATACCTAACCCAGTAATATATATGAAGGTATGCAGTGATACTTAACCCAAAAATTTATATGGATGCATACAGTGATACCTAACCCAGTAATTTAAATGAACGTACACAGTGATACTACCCCAGTAATTTATATGAACATATACAGCGATACCTATCCCAGTAATTTATACGAACATATACAGCAATACCTAACCCAGTAATTTATATGAACGTATACAGCAACACCTAATACAATAATTTATATGAATGTTTACACCGATACCTAACCCAGGAATTTATATGAATGTGTGCATCATTACTAACCCAGTAATTTATATGAATGTATACAGCAATACATAACCCAGTAATTTATATGCATGTGTGCAATGATACATAACCCATTAATTTATATGAATGTATACAGTAATACCTAACCCAGTAATTGATATGAATTCATACAGTGATACATAAACCAGTAATTTATATGAATGTTTGTAATTTATATGAACGTCTACAGTGATACTTAACCCAGTAATTTACATGAATGTACACAGCGATACATAGTCTAGTAATTTATATGAATGTATACAGTGATACATAACCCAGTAATTTATATGAATGTTTGTAATTTATATAAATGTCTACAGCGATACATAACCCAGTAATTTATATGAATGTGTACAGAGATAGCCAACCCAGTAATTTATATGTATGTATATAGCAATACCTGACCCAGTAATTTATATGAAGGTATACAGCGATACCTAACCCAGTAATGTAAACGAATGTCTGCAGTAATACATAACCCAGTAATTTATGCGGATGTATACAGTGATACATGACTCAACATTTTATATGAATGTATACAGTGATACATAACCCAGTAATTTATATGAATGTATACAGTGATACATAACCCAGTAATGTATATAAATGCATACAGTGATACATAACCCAGTAATTTATATGAATCCATACAGCGATACATAACCCAATAGTGTATACGAATGTCTACAGTAATACATAACCCAGTAATTTATATGAATGTATACAGTGATACATAACCCAGTAATGTATATAAATGCATACAGTGATACATAACCCAGTAATTTATATGAATCCATACAGCGATACATAACCCAATAGTGTATACGAATGTCTACAGTAATACATAACCCAGTAATTTATATGAATGTATACAGTGATACATAACCCAGTAATGTATATAAATGCATACAGTGATACATAACCCAGTAATTTATATGAATCCATACAGCGATACATAACCCAATAGTGTATACGAATGTCTACAGTAATACATAACCCAGTAATTTATATGAATGTATACAGTGATACATAACCCAGTAATTTATATGAATGTATAAAGTGATACATAACCCAGTAATTTGTATGAATGTATACAGTAATACATAACCCAGTAATGTATACGAATGTCTACAGTAATACATAACCCAGTAATGTATACGGATGTCTACAGTGATACATAACCCAGTAATTTATATGAATGTGTACAGTGATACATAACCCAGTAATTTATATGAATGTATACAGTAATACATAACCCAGTAAGTTATATGAATGTGTACAGTAATACATAACCCAGTATTTTATATGAATGTATACAGTAATACATAACCCAGTGCGAATGTATACAGTAATACATAACCCAGTAATGTATACGGATGTCTACAGTGATACATAACCCAGTAATTTATATGAATGTGTACAGTGATACATAACCCAGTAATTTATATGAATGTATACAGTAATACATAACCCAGTAAGTTATATGAATGTGTACAGTAATACATAACCCAGTATTTTATATGAATGTATACAGTAATACATAACCCAGTGCGAATGTATACAGTAATACATAACCCAGTAATGTACACGAATGTCTACAGTAATACATAACCCAGTAATTTATATGAATTTGTACAGTGATACATAACCCAGTAATTTATATGAATGTATGCACTGATACATAATTAGTAATTTATATGAATGTATACAGTAATAAATAACCCAGTAATTTATATGAATGTATACAGTGATACATAACCCAGTATATATATGAATGTATGTAATTTATATGAATGTCTAAAGTAATACATAACCCAGTAATTCATATGAATGTATACAGCGATACATAACCCAGTAATTTATATGAATATGTACAGTAATACATAACCCAGTAATGTATCTGAATGTATACAGTGATACGTAACCCAATAATTTATATGCATGTTTACAGTGATGCATAACCCAGTAATTTATATGAATATGTACAGTAATACATAACCCAGTAATTTATATGAATATATACAGTGATACATAACCCATTAAGTTATATGAATGCCTACAGAGATATCTAACCCAGTAATTTATATGTATGTATATAGTGATACCTGACCCAGTAATTTATATGAAGGTATACAGCGATACCTAACCCAGTAATTTTTATGAACATATACAGCGATACCTAACCCAGTAATTTATATGAACATATACAGCAATACCTAACCCAGTAATGTATATGACCATATACAGCGATATCTAACCTAGTAATTTATATGACCGAATACAGCGATACCTAACCCAGTAATGTATATGAATGTAAACAGCGATACATAACCCAGTAATTTATATGAATGTATACAGCGATGCATAGCCCAATAATTTTATGAATGTATACAGCAATGCATAACCTAGTAATTTATATGAATGTATACAGCGATACATAACCCAGTAATTTTTATGAATGTACACAGCGATGACCCGCGGTGGTGGTGCTGCGGTAGCATTGTCGCCTCACAGTAAGATGCTGTCCGGTTCGATTCTCAGCTAGAGCGTCTTCTGCGTGGAGACATGCGTGAATGGGCGTACCTTCGTTGAAGGTTGTGCATCAGGCCTGGCAAGCCGGTACGTAAAAAATCAACTGCCAATCATTAGCGGACCGGAGTTCTGCTGTGGCGACCCCTAACCGGGAAAAGCCGAAAGACACAAACAAACTCAGCGATACATAACCCAGTAATTTATATGAATGTATACATTGATACATAACCCAGTAATTTATATAAATGTTTGATATTTATATGAATATCTACAGTGATAGCTAACCCAGTAATTTATGTGAATGTATACAGCGATACATAACCCAGTAATTTATATGAATGTATACAGCGATACATAACCCCGTAATTTATATGAATGTATACAACGATACATAACCCAGTAATTTATATGAATGTATGCAGCGATATATAACCCAGTAATTTATATGAATGTATAACGTAATACATAACCCAGTAATTTATATGAATGTATACAGCGATACGTAACCCAGTAATTTATTTGAATGTATACAGTGATGCATAACCCAGTAATTTATATGAATGTATACAACGATACATAACCCAGTAATTTATATGAATGTCTACCACGATATCTAACCCAGTAGTTTGTATGAATGTATACAGCGGTACTCAACCCAGTAATTTATATGAATGTATACAGCGATACTCAACCCAGTAATTTATATAAATGTGTACAGTGATACCTGACCCAGTAATGTATATGAATGTGTACAGCGATACCTAACCCAGTAATATATATGAAGGTATACAGTGATACTTAACCCAATAATTTATATGGATGCATACAGTGATACCTAACCCAGTAATTTAAATGAACGTATACAGTGATACTACCCCAGTAATTTATATGAACATATACAGCGATACCTATCCCAGTAATTTATACGGACGTATACAGCAATACCTAACCCAGTAATTTATATGAACGTATACAGCGACACCTAATACAATAATTTATATGAATGTTTACACCGATACCTAACCCAGGAATTAATATGAATGTGTGCATCATTACCTAACCCAGTAATTTATATGAATGTATACAGCAATACATAACCCAGTAATTTATATGCATGTGTACAATGATACATAACCCATTAATTTATATGAATGTATACAGTAATACTTAACCCAGTAATTTATATGAATTCATACAGTGATACATAACCCAGTAATTTATATGAATGTTTGTAATTTATATGAACGTCTACAGTGATACTTAACCCAGTAATTTACATGAATGTACACAGCGATACATAGTCTAGTAATTTATATGAATGTATACAGTGATACATAACCGAGTAATTTATATGAATGTCTACAGCGATATGTAACCTAGTAATTTATATGAACGTATACAGCGATACATAACCGAGTCATTTTCACATGAATGTAAACAGTGATACATAACCCACTAATTTATATGAATGTATACAGCGATACATAACCCAGTAATTTATATGAATGTATACAGCGATACATAACCCAGTCATTTATATGAATGTATACAGGGATACATAACCCAGTAATTTATATGAATGTTTACAGTGATACGTAACCTAGTAATTTACATGAATGTATACAGCGATACATAACCCAGTAATTTATATGAATGTATACAGTGATACATAACCCAGTAATTTATACTGTATGAAGATCAGCATGGTTTCTTCGATGTATTCACAAAAAATTCATTTGGGCAACTTGAAATGAAAGAATGAGATGTAGAATATTAAAAACTATGCTTAACAATAAAACTGTTATGCTTGCATTTCTTTATGCAGTCCGAACTTATTGCAAAGTTAAATAATTTTCTAAATTCCCAAAGAGAAGTAAATGGGAATAAAGAATCAAAGCCAGCATAACATCCTCTATCAAATTATAATGAATACCTTTAGAATCTTAATGGCCTGAACACATATGTATACCATGCAAAGTCCGCCAGTAATCAAATATAGACCAAAACATCAGTATAATGTACTAGCAATAATGTGGCAATTTGCAATCCATAAGTGGATGCATAAAAAGAAAGTTTAGTGCAATAAGTAACTACAGCTTCACAGTCTTCAAGATGGTGATTCATATTGAAAAATAATTTTACATTTTTCAGAATTAATATAAAATGTACTCAGAGTCCCAAATATAAAAGATTAGGTCTATAAGATATACACCAGTTTGTTTCACTGCTTGGGTAATGGACAGCTCATCATGCAGCCTTTCAGGTGAAAATCCACTAAGCTTCATCCATTAAGTTCCAAGTTTTGCTTGAAGAAGCTTTACTTCGTCTTTGTACCAAACAATGAATATATAAACATAGGAGATAAACTGAATTAATTGCAAATAAAATAAAAATATAGAAACATAATGGACAAACTGGATTAATTGTAACTAAAATAAAAATAACTGTCAACTGCTTGTAAAAACTGCTACAGACCTAAAGGTGCTTAATGAATACCCCAAAATTACCTCTCATGCTCTTTCTAGGTGCCTGGTTTCCATTAATGGTTGATTAAGTCCATTTTCAGATGTGAAACTCCTCCTTTGTCTTTCTGTATACTAAAGAAGTCAGGTGTTGGCTCAAAATTCTCCTGGGACAAAGTCTAAGTGGTTGAAAACCACCTTGAAAGAAAGGAGGCTTCACAAACACACCTGTACCAGTACAGGAAGCCACTCTTAAACATGCATAAAGGAGAGACTGGAGAAAGAGCGAGAGTACAGCATGTGCAAAGAAACATAATTTTCTCCCATATCACCCCGCAAGCCCAGTTGTCCCTACATTTAACTATATGCAGGATACGAACAATGAGAGATAAAACATGAAGTGGTTACTAGTAGCCGACTATATAGATAAAGTGGCAAACACGCTGCAAAGCCCATGGAATAGTGTTTTCTTGGGAGATCTGCACTCAGCTTGATATTTCTTTGTAGATCCAGTGGAAGTGATCTGTTCCATCTCTTTTCTTTTCCGGTCTCATAATTGTCACTTTCCATGTGCATTTGAAATAGTTTATCTTTAGAAAAAAAATCATCAAGCCCAACAAGATGTAGTTATATCATTGCCTTGACTGCTCCTCTTCTGATCTAATCCTCCCAGACCCTGAGGTAGGAAGAAGGATGGAAAGACAGATGTTCTTCCAGTCAGTTCAGATTCCACACAGCCACAGGTATCTCCAAATGCAGGTTGCTGACTGGTAACTATAAGTGGGCTATTTAGTTGCAGTTGCCATACTGGCTGACCTTCCAGACCCTCGCTCCTCACCTTATTGAGCTCATTAAACTTATTCATAGGTGCAGTGTCGGGTTATTCAGTGCCCATGGTGATTGGAAGGCTTTTATATTATCCAGAGACCCATTTCTTCATGGTAAGTCTAAAAAAAATGTTGCTGCATCAGTATTAAGCACATACTTGTTGTTTTGCCACTTCACCTATAATGACCAGGGCAGAGCACTTTAACCTGTGCAATGCTGTCCAATAAACTGCATTCTCAATTTAAAAGCTGCATAAGAGAAGTCTTGTGTCACATTTTCTTTGTGTTCTTTCTCCTTCCTTGCCAGTCATCCATAAGCTCTCCCATACTCTAGGTAGTCCATTTGCTTTTCATGGGTGAGAGTGAGTTGCAGGAGTTACAATACAACAGTCCCTCATGGGTGTGGTTAGTATGGCCTTAACCCCACCCCTTGGGCTGGAGAACATGCAGTCTGCGTAACCGCTGGATCACCATGCCTTGCCTTGCCTGTGCATGTGTGTCCACCAATTCACTTACAATGAAGGCTACCTCAATGAGGCTTAACGAGCCATATGTACTTCCCAGTTATCATATTTGTACTGCCCTCTCCTTTTCTGAAGGACTGTGACACATTTACAACCAGGACAGCCCTCTTTCCTCCCAGGGTACACATGCCACCTCCACTGGCATACCTAGTAAGCATTGCTAACTCTGCTGTCGTGCACCTTCATTCTGACAATATTATATTGCGGTGAGTTTCATCATCATTTATTGTATTGCATAAGCTCACAGTGTGCTTTCCAATGTTTTCCCCCTTTTTTCCAGCCTTGTATGACCATGGAGTTTATATGTTTAATGGGAAGGGCTTGTTTTTATAATTTTTTTTTTAACACTAAATTCTCAAAATTCAGTAAGCAATGAGGTGTAACAGGTAACATCAACTGCTCATGGGTAAAACTACCCTCAGTAAATGCCAGACCCACACACCAAATTCTACTTTTATGAGTTGTAGTCAGGGCTTTATCTCCCTATGCCAAATGAGTGAAAGTGTTCTACCACTTTGACCGAGCAGCTATGAGTCACTAAGCCCTTCACTGTAGCCACCTACCAGCCAGCCAACTTCACAATGTGTAAATGTGCAGTTTTTCATATAAACTGGAAAGGCTTTCTGGTCATCCTCTTCTAATCCTGACAACCTTTGAAAAGGATTACTAACCAGTTGTTTTGTGGTTAGCAGTGCCCTGTACAGATGCAAACACATAGAAAGCAAAGTTTGCATATAACACTGTCTGTAAAACTGTACCCTGCAAAATAGTTAGTAAAGATAAAATACCTTTGTGCCAACAAGCTTAGAGCAGCTTGTTTGTGTGTTGAGGGGCAATACCATTAGATTTAGTAGAATTTAGTATTTTACAGCCAGCAGTGCTAGTAAAATTTAGGATTTTTAGCCTAATCTGCCCCATTAAAGCACCCTTAATAGCATTCTGTAACCCCTAGTACTCCACCCCTTGTAGTTTCCCAGTTAAAGGACTGGACAGCATTGATATGCAATTTCCTAATCTCTCTGCAGCCAGCTTGGTGTATATGGACATCTTGAGATAGTGTAGCAATTGTCTCATGTTTAACAACAACATTTAAACCCTTAAAGTAACAGATACTGAATGCAGGAGATATACTTAAACAGCGTCACTGGAGGCTAAACTCTGACATAGAAGCGCACATTGGGTTGGCAAAGCCACGCACACAACACCCACCACACACAGCACAAAACACAAAAGTGCTAAGGCACATAAATGCAATCTTCCTAAACAACAAAGATTACCTAGATTACCCAGTGGCAAAGCTATTCCTCAGCAAACATAAAAGAACTCGACAAGCACAACACTGAACATCGCACTAAAGGGGCACCCAAATACAAAGCCCTTAAGGCAAGCAAACGCACTTCCCAGGACTCTACTTATAGGGGACTTCAGTATAAGACATACTGATGCTCCTCTAATCTGGCTGAACAAGGATAAAATAACTGTTAGTTGCCTATCTGGAGCCAGAATCCTGCAAATTACACACACACTCAAGTCATTATATCACAGGTACAAGTATGATTCCATCATAGTCCGTGTAGGTGTAAACCTGATATGTACCTCCCTGGAGTATATGAAGAGAACATTATAGAACTCTGAAAAACTAGTGTTCTTAAAACTTCATTGATAAGCTCAGTCACAATAATTTCCAAAAATCATAAAACCCAGGTAGTGTTCCAAAGCATCAAGCCTTTATTTGTCACAGACAAGTGATTCTCAAAAAAAAAAACATATCAGCTTTTATACACTTAGAAGTAGGTGTGGAAAATATATGTATTGTTTAATTGTAAACCAGCCTTTTCCAGGCAAACAATATAAACAGTGCCGTAAAAGTGCATTTTAGAACACCAAGTACCCACCACAGCACACTGCTACTGATTAGATCAAACTAAATCCTAGTTAAGGAAAACACTACCTGCAACCCACATTCCAAAATCAGGTATTAAGAAAAGCATAATATACACATAAAAAGACTGAGTTTTAACTAAAATATCTTTTGGCTAACTAATGCAATAAAGCCTTCATCAGATCTGTGACAAGAACTAAAATCAGATACATAAGTAAATAAGTAAAAAAAGCTAACTAGATATACAAAACAAAACAACACACATAGTTATCTAACCATAAACATTATCTAATTAGAACACTATAAATATAAATCTCGTCTAATAATATTTAATAAGCATCCATCCATATGTATTAATGTGCATAAAAACTAAGTTATTTATAGCTCAGAAAAAAAGTCAGTGTTTTGCAGTTGAGAGGGAAAAAAACACCTGTTATGACAGTTTTCATGGTTACAGCCTCCCAAAAAAGTTTATACAATGAAAACCAGTAGATAAACTACACAAAAATTCAGAAAACAGTGGATGAAGTAAACTAGTAATGTATAAAAGTGTGCAGGAGTGTGTATGAGTGTCCATGAGCATGTACCAGTATGCTAAATGGGAGAATTATACCAAAACTGTTTTATTTATTTATTTTTACATTATAGAACTCTGACTATGTGTTTCAGGCTGGTATGTGCCTATCATTGAGCATTTTGCGGTGGTGGTGCTGCAGTAGCGTTGTCGCCTCACAGTAAGACGCTGTCCGGTTCGAATCTCAGCTAGAGCATCTTCTGTGTGGAGACATGCATGAATGGGCGTACCTTCGTTGAAGGTTTTCCATCAGGGCCGGCAACTCAGCACATAAAAATCTACTGCCAATCATTAGCAGACTGGAGTTCCGTTGTGGCGACCCATAACCGGGAAAAGCCGAAAGACACAGCATTGAGCAGTATTTTATCTTCACCAAGGATGATGCCTCAATACAAACAAAAAATGACTGATTTTAACAATTGTCTGGGTTTCTGAAGTCATTCTATTGGGATTTGGTATTTGTCAGCATGTGAGTACATGGTTAACAGACAATGTTGCTGTGCCAAGGATTGTCTGAACCTGTCCCCTATAAGCTTTCAAATAATGCCTATTTGAGGCAATACCAAATTGGCAAACTTACCGACATGACAAAATCAACTCGACTCAAATTAACTCAAAGGTGTTCCTTCTCAGTGCCTGGAATCTCAACAAGAAATCCACTCCCTCCAAGCCATCCCCACACTCAAGAGTATAGACGTGTGTGTGGTGGCTGAGACATGGTTTAACCTTCCTGATAGAATACTTTGCCACTTTAAACCATGTGTGCAGTGGCTGAGACATGGCTTAACCTTTCACTGACAGGGTACTCTCTGCCACTTTAAACCATTTGTGTAGTGGCTAAGACGTGGTTTAAAATGGCAGTCAGTATCTTGTCAGTTCAAGGTTTCCATGTGTTCCACACATTTAGCCCAATAGCTGCACAGACAAGGGCTAAAGGTGGAGATTTCTGATGCACATCAACAACAAGCAGACCTGAACATTGGTCAAGCAGGATGATGTGAAGATAACCATAGATAAAATCCTGTACCACATCCTAACTAGCTATAGGTCACCCTTCATGTCTCAAGAAACTCACAGCACATATTTGGATCTCCTGGTGACATTTAGCAGCCAAACCAAAACTGTACTCATGGGTGACTTTAATTATCCTTCTATAGACTGAGAATCTTACACAGTCTCAAATTTTCAGGGAAAGAGATCCCTGGACTTCATAAATACAAGAACCCTCGACCAACTACTGCACATACCTACCAGCAGCCCCAACATACTAGACCTTCTTCTTCTTTCGTCTTTTCCCGGTTAGGGGTCGCCACAGTGGATCACCTGTCCGCTCATGATTGGCAGTGGAGTTTTACAGTGTCGAGTTTCCAGCCCAGCGCCCAAACTTCCACAGAAGGCACACACATGCACACACTCACACCTAGGGTCAATTTAGAGTGTCCAATCAACTTACAGCATGTCTTTGGGATGTGGGAGGAAACCGGAGCACCTGGAGGAAACCCACACGACCACAGGGAGGACATGCAGACTCTGCACAGAAGGCACCCCAGTCGAGGATCGAACCAGAGAACCTGTTACTGTGAGGTGGCAACGCTAACCGCTGCATCAGCATGCCCCCCCCCCCAACATACTAAACCTCATACTCAAAAATATGGGAGAATACCCCCTCCATGTCATGCCATCCCTGGTAGGGTTATCTTTGAAATCAAAGTAACCCCAGTAAACCCAGTAATAGTCAGGAACTATTCCAAGGCAAGCTACCTTTAATAAGTGATAGGATGTCAAAATACAATGCCCCCTGAAGCCAGAGGACACAGCAAGCTATGAAGAATTGTTCACAGAAACTCTGTGCAACCATTTCACTGGCTGCATAGAGGCTGCTATCCCTATCAGAATTAAGCCTGTAACTGTTTTCAAAAACAAACTGCCCTGGTGGCATCCCAAATTAAACAGGATGCACAAAAAATCATACCAAAAATCAGGAAGTGTTACTCCCAGAAAGATAAGAACTCACTTATCAAACTAAACAAGCAACTAAGAAGGCTAATTAGGTCAAAGAAACCCAACTTTGAGATTAAGAGAGTCTCCCAGGCAAAAGGCAACCATAAGGTCTTCTTCCACATCAATGTCAGAAACCTGAAGAGCAGCGCACAGCAATGTGCTGAACTGGTGGTTAGTGGTGCCACATTCACCGAGGAGCACACAGCAATGTGCTGAACTGATGGTTAGTGGTGCCACATTCACCGAGCAGAACACAGCAATGTGCTGAACTGGTAGTTAGTGTTGCTACATTCACCGAGCAGCACACAGCAATGTGCTGAACTGGTGGTTAGTGGTGCCACATTCACCGAGCAGCACACGACAATGTGCTGAACTGGTGGTTAGTGGTGCTACATTCACCGAGCAGCACACAGCAATGTGCTGAACTGGTGGTTAGTGGTGCCACATTCACTGAGCCAGGCAATGTAGCAAATCTGTTGGCTGACAAATTCAGTTCCAACTTTAGTCTCCACTCAACCCCAGCCACTCACCAAGAAATATGCTCAAACATAACCCCTCCAATTATGTCAAGACAGCATGTACTGGCAGCGCTTGCTAAACCTAGGAACATAGCCTCAGTGGGCCCTGATAACATCCCAGGATGCTTTTGAATAGTCTAATTAGACTTATCAGGGCCACTGGAGTCACTTTTTAACTATCACCTCAAACCTGGCTTTGTGCTACAAGACTGGAGGACTGCAAGGGTCATCCAAACACTCATCAGACCCCATAAAAGGTGTTGGTTGATATAGGCAGCAGGACGGTGGCCATGGAAGTTGGAATCTGCTAAGGAGTGTGTAACAACTCACCAGCTGAATCAACTAGCCTTGAAAATGGATGGCGCTGGAGCATTGGGCCCATACCCAGCTGTCGCCAGGAGCTGAGGGGGCTATGCCGCCATGCGTAGGAGGGCCATTGCCGTGGCAGTGAAGCCCAGGGAGATGCCCAGGTGGAGCCGCTGTGGGTGCAGATCTTGGTGGTAGTAGCAAATATTCAAAAGAGAGCTTTGAAGGCCAAAGTGGAGAAGGGTTCCATGTAAACAGCAGCTGCATATGGGTCAGTCTGTCCTGAGACATAGGGGAGCACCGTTCCGAAGGGGTGGGTGATGGCCTCCATCACCCTTTGCCAGTCGAAAGGGAGTTGGGTTCAGATCTCTAAATCCAGAGTGGCAGAGACAGGTGCGTTGTGGTGTCCAGTGGGGTGATGCACACAATCCCAAAGAAGCCACTGATGACTGTAACCAAACGACTGAACAAAATGTCCTTTCAGCTGTATTGTTTATTGTAACACACTCTGCTCCTTATACTATATTTACTTTTTGCTCCTTTCTTGGTCTTGAAACTGTACCTTATTAACTTTTTGACTCTGTACTGTACATTATTAATGTGTATCTATTTACTGAATTTGCTGTACTAATCTTTGAGGAGCTTTTCTCCCCTGGCCTCCGCTGAAAATGGGATTCATGCCCAGTCAGACTTTCCTGGTAAACAAATTTAAAAAAAAAGTAAATAAATAACCTCACTTCATAAGGAAGGACCATTAACAGATAAAGGAAACTATAGACTCATTAGTCTGACTAGTCTTATTTGCAAAGCCATGGAAAGAATTATCATGGATATGATCAACAAAGACATAAGAGACCACCAGACACTGTGTCCATCCCAGGCTTGCTTTGTCAAAGGAGGTTCATGCCTACTGAACTTGGTGGACTTCTTTGAAAAGGTCACCAAGGCAATGGATGAGGGTAGAACAGTGCATACTGTCTACCTTCATTTGGCTAAGGCATTTGACACAGACCCCATGCAGGCATTGTTAACAGACATATGGTACTAGGCCTAAACCCCTTTATAATGCACTAGATAGCCAACTGACTCATGGAGAGGCCAGTTACCAGTGGACCTCAGGGCCCTGTGCTGGGCCCACTCCTCTTTGGCATGTACTTCTTGGAGGTCAAAGCCAATGTCAAAGGCCTCTGGATGACCAGGTTTATAGATGATTGCAAGCTGGGAGTACTCAGAATCCCACCAAGATAAAAACACCCTTCAGGAAAGTCTAACACAGGTGAATGACTGCTGCCAATGTCACAGCTTAAAACTCAGTCCACATAAATGCATTATATTACCTTTTGGGAAGACTGACACCCAGGGAAACTATGCCATCAATAAAGCACCCTCTAAGAGTTGACTCACTTGTTAGGGATGTGGAAACTCATGTAGATAGCAACCTAGCCTTTGCTCAACATATGCCCAAGTAGTAAGAAATTTTTTTTATGTTGCTTAACTTATAAGTAAGGGTAAGGCATCTAGGGCTAGGGAAGTCACCATGCTGTTGTAGTCCTGTACTCTTCCCTCATCAGTCCCATCACAGAGTATAATGCCCCCTTAAGCATCTACCTGGCCAAACACATGCAGCAATTGGAATGTCCATAAAGGTTCCTTACAAAAAAGAATACAAGGAGTAAATATAATGTCTTATGCAGATCGCCTGAAAGCCCTGTCCTCTATACTCAGTCTCCTACAGATCTATGCCTGGCTTAAAAGTCATCCCTGTATCCCACTATGATGAACCTTTTGCACAACCACAAAACAAACATCATCAGAACTACTAGGTCCAAGGACTTGAATTTTGCTTGTAACATAAACAGGACATGTTGGACATACAGATATGAATCTTAGAGAATTACAGTTCTCTGTAATAGACTCCACATCCATGTGAAGCAAAGTCCCTCCCTTACATATTTAAGCATAACTTGAGCCAGTGGATGGAAAAATGGTAACTTCACCCCTGGTCTGATACCTATGTCCATGATGGACAGAAGTAGTCATAAATTCATGTCAAGCCAAAAGTAACTCCCTATAGAAATAAAAATTTGTGGGTCACATTTCGGTTGCACAGCTAGGCTTATAAAGACCCTAGTGGTTGTTAGCCTAGTACACACCTATGAACCTGTTAACCCAGGAGATGCATTCAGGTGTAAGATTAAGGTCAGTTTTAAAGAGATTTAAAGGCTTTCTTTATCCACAATACTGGAGGGATAGATTCCTGTCCCAGAGACTTCCCATACTCTGGAACAGACTACCTATCTATGTCAAACAGAGCTCCTCATTAGCACTCTTCAAGAAAAATCTTGATGATTGGATGGGTAATAGGAAATTCACCCCAGGGATAACTTCTGTAGCTCTGCTTGACAGAGGCACAAGAAAATAATTTTCTTGGATGGCGAAAGCCAGGGTGCCTTTTTGGCTAGGCTTGTATAGGCCCTAGGGCCGATAGACTATTTCCTACCTATGAACCTACAGGACAGCATCCCTTCCTTTAAGGCCCCTTAAGTTGACTTTCCAGGCTTTACATTCTACATGATCTTGTCCTCTTTTCTCAAGCAATTTAGAGTGATTGCAGACTCACTGTTGTTGAGCATTTATTTTTGTCTTTGGCAGATCTTTTTCTTTAAGCTGCTGAATGTTTTTTGTTAACTACCCACGTGATCTTTCAGGGTCACAGGCTCCTCTGTTAGTTCATCTAGTTTTGTATTGGCCAGGTCTAATTTAGCTTCCTTGTTTCCAAAACCACTACATAAGAACTCTAAATCCTGTTTAGTCAGATAAAATAATGGGGACAATGTACCTTATTGGCTAAATTGAGGTGGAGCTGACAGACTTCAGCTGCTGTAACGTATAGGCTTTAAAGTGACCCTTTATAAACAGCCTTCTGTTATTTATTCTTTATCGCAAAATTATTTTAACTAAATGTTCTGAATGGTGGCCCTTCATATTTCTTGACAAGAGATATGCCAAAGATTGGGAAAAATCTTCCCTAAAACAAGAATCATAGTATTGGCTGGTATGAATGTCACAGTTTCTTTATTTGGAAAGAGTATCCATCTATTAGTCTTAATAAATCATGCTTTGTGTTAATGGCCCATACAGACTAACAATGTATCCATATTATGGTAAATTTATTAAGCATGTAACACTTTATTGTATGGTCATATTTGGGAACTGTATTTTCTCCCTCTGTCTTTGTTCTCATGACTTGGAGAATTTCATGTGCTGACATTGTACACCCCTTCTGTATTTTAGTAAAAGCCTTGTCCATTTTAGCAAATCATTACCATCTGTAAACCTCTTATTTCAGCAATGCAGTTTTATACATTTGACAATCCCAACATCTGGGTTACCTTTATCTTTGTGTTATTAGCCTTAGTGAAGTGTTTCACTTGTTGTAATAGAGAGTATTTTTTCTCCATTTAGCTGGTATTCATAAACCTAGAACACAGTAAGTCAGACGCCAGGTAATACTCACATAGCAAAGCATGTTGTGATTCCCTAAACCTTAAGAGCTGTCTTCTTACTCCACTGTGCAGCTGTAAGAGTCCAAGCATACAATAAGCATGCAAATGAAGCACCAGTCCATGTCCCATGACTCACAGTGTTTAGGTGAGGGTAACTGTATAAGGATGCAGATTAACAATAGAAAACACTGCCAATGTCTGTCACAGTGATTCTGTGTTCAGCACATCATTGGTTAGCACTGATAACAGAAACAATAAAGAAGGACATTGAATGGAGAAAAACTGTCAGCTGTAATGATGCATCTATCTACAGGAGTACTGTGCATATGAACCTAGTGACAGTCGCACCTCCATATATGTGTTATATATACAGAGAGAGAGAGAGAGAGATCTCTCACAGAGCTCTACCAAATGGTAGCACTTGTTGCAATAACTATTTAAATGTTATGGTAATGTAAGCTGCTTTGCAGTCATAAAATTCAAGCATTCAAGAACTGCCTTCTTCCATGATGGTGGAACAGATAAAACTGACAGTGTTGTGGCATTAAGTAAAATGCTGCTCAGCTACTAGGAAACACAATAAACTGTGTTTTGTGTAATACCAGGTATAGTTAGCATCCAACATGGAAAGAGAGATTTTTTAGGAGTGGCTAACCAGTGATTATCTGCAGCATTGTTACTGATCATTATATAACTAGCCAAACATGTAAATGCAGCATACATCAATGTTTTGTTACCATGTAAAACATTAAAGGATGTAGAGAAATGTTCCTTTCTGCATTATATATGCTAATAACTTTTTATTATGAGATATTATCTGCCCAAGTGATGACTGCATATCAAACTGACATGTAATCCTTTACTATCAGAGCAAAATGTGAGGTCCCTGCCTATGTGGACTGCCTCTTGGATGATTCTGGTTTAGTTCAGGTCACTGTGCCATGTACAGTGTGCTCAGCCCTTTTTAGGGGCTATATGTTCTTTCTGAATATGGTGGTTTATTTCTACGGCTCCTAGTACTATTATATTCACATAGTCTTCTATTATTATGCTTCTCCTCTTTACCTGTCAGATGTCTGAGATGTAGTCAGCCATGCTTACTCGTATGCTATACTGTACATTGAACTGATAACGGTACAGTATCAGTGACCATCTCTCAGTTGTAATAGGTGGGCTTGGTACAGGATTGCTAAATATTGACTGAAGTGGCTTTTTGTCACGGAACATTGTCAAGCCTCAGAGCTGCTGCGAGTGGCTGTGGCAAGAAAGTACTGAAGATTTGTTCACTCTGCTGATTTCCCTCCAATGGGTGGTCCAATCATCAGTCAGAGTGAGGGTGTGGGGAGGGGGATTCACTATACAATCTCGAAATACTGAAATATCGAATTTCAGTATTTCGAGACTGAGTAGTCGAAAACCCACATTCACGAATACTACAATCGTGACCATTCACACACACACACGCACACACACACACACGCACACGCACACACACACACACACACACACACACACACACACACACACACACACACACACACACACACACACACACACAAACCAGGACATAATCACACACACACACATACACCTACCTAACTAAACAAACATGACAACACACACAAGCACACTTAACCTACCTATAAGCAGGGGCAAGCCCCTGCACACCCTCCACATATATTCTAACTCAGAGATCACACTAAACACACAAACACACAGAACACACCACGGCAAACACTTACACACACTAAAATCCCTACCCATTATCCTCAAACACACAAGACTTACCTGAAACCCCAGATAAATCCACAAACCGCACTACACGTCACGAACGTGACACCACAATAGCGGTGGATTCGACATTTGCAGATTCAGCATAGTGTAGTTTCGGTTAACTGCACTTTCCACTATTCGATCTCAATGTACTGAATTTCGACATTTCAGTACATCGAGATTGTCTAGTGTATCCAGGGAGGGAGCCAGAGCTTTGTGAAGGTTGATGGTTTGGTCTATCTTGTGCAGGATACAACCCATATAGCCAAAAGGATACTGGCAGTGAGGAATTCGAACATCAACTGTTAGTGTAAGTGAAACTTAAACAATTGTACTTTCTTTCACAAACTACTACATAATGAAATTGTTGACAGAACCATACTGTTGCTGGTATATCCAGTACTGTTGGTGAATAGCTTTTTCTACATTTGACAAAGTTACTATTTTTTGTCAGTTGTCTTGTACTTTGCTTAGCACTGGTCGTAGTCTAAAAGAACTTGCAACAACCTCTAACAATTTTTCCAACTTTGGGTTGAAGCATAAAATCATTGATGTGAAGTTGTTCAATCTCGCCGTTTGTTCTTACACGTGGGTTCGGAGCTGATCCATCGGCTCCGAGTCGGCCGCTTTCCAAGCTCTAGATCTCTTAGAAGCTCGAGACACAGTCCCTATCCCATGATGGTATGCTGCCAAACCCCAGATCTAGTTTGCCGCTGCAATGGATCATACGATCTTCTGAGAAAGCTCGGGCCAGTATTCTCTTTTATTATATATTTGTGTGTTTAGACTTTATTATTTATCAGGGATCTGATATTTAATGAGGCTTCACGTTTTTCTTCCTTTTTGGTGATATTAAATTAGGTAATCTAAGCTAGTATTTGAAAGTAGTTCGGAGCGGTTTGCTCCTAGGCCTTAGCCTTTTTTGATTTACTCTTTTTGACAGGGCTCTGTCAAATTTAGTACCCTATCCCCTTATAGTCTGTATTGAATGTTTGCTTTTCTTTCTTAGTTATTGTAGTTCAGGGATCTGAACTTCTAAGCGAGTTTTGTGGTGTTATTGGAATAATTTTTTCACAGTGTCAGAATAGCAAAAATCTGGTTTCAAAAAGTGTGACTGTGGACAAAAGATGTCCATCATGGGTAATCATTCTTCTTGTGTTTATTGTTTGGGTCCACTGCATTTACAGGAGGACTGCTCTATCTGCCATTCCTTCAGTGGCAGGGTGCTATTAGAGAGGATAAGGAAATTGGTAGACAGAGGACTGTTGAAATTGACTTCCAGGATTTATTGGATAAGACTGACCAGACCTCCAAGTCCTCGAAGGGGTCGAACTCGTCTAAGGTTTCTTCGGAGGACAAGTCTTCGGCTCCGAGCACCTCTGGCAAGACTCGGTTGCTGGCTCCACAGCCTTCGGAGCCGTGCACTGAGATCTTACCTCGGAGCCAAGTCATTGTGTTGGAACTGGTGTCTGAGACTTTGAAATCTCCGATCCTTAAGTCAGTGGCTTCTTCGACCCATTCTTCCAGTGCCCTTTCTGACATCGATGTGGACCGAGTGGTACAAATACTTTTGGTGAACCCAGCCCTGGCCAAATTGCTTGCTGCTTCGACCCAGTTGGCTTTGAAGCCTACAACCCCTCCTTCCACGAGTTCTGCTCCACCTCCGAGGCCAGTTGAGCCTTTGGAGCTGGAAAGAGAGGATCCAATAGTGGTGGAACCCTTGGAGCTGAGGCCTGTTCCAGTGCTCTGGGCTCCTTCAACTTTGACTTCTTCTGTTCCGATCGAAGAGTCTCGGAGCCGACACTCTCTCGCCGGTTCCGAGGGGGGGAGTCAAACCGACGCTTCGGTTCCGACTCTCCCTCTTGGGGCTTCGGCGCAGATGAGCTCGGTTCCGTCCTCTGGTTTGGAGCCCGTGGTCTCGGCCCCTGGTAGGCTGCCATCTACTTCGGAACCGGCGGACTCCTCGGGTTAGGAAACCGATGTCTTCAATGCCATGCGGAAGGTCATGTCTGCTAAGACCCTCACTTCTTCGGTTCCTTCCTCTTCCTCCCCTAAAGGGCCGCATTCTATCTCTACACCACAGGTTCCCACTAAGCGCCAAGACCCAGAGCCTTAGGTAACCCCATTGGGTGACCCCTGCTTGACCGAGACTTCACCAGACACCCCCACTAATGAAGTTCCCAGGAAAAGACTGTGTAAGAGGAGGCATTTAGATTCCCCCCAGGAATCCTTAACATCAGACACTGACTTGGAGGAATCAGAAGGGTCCCCCACGGTCCTCCTCTGAGGATGTCTCTTTTGCAGACATCCTTGAAATACTAAGGCAGAGGGGTGACTGGCAGTCCCTTACCCCTACTGAGGATGAGTCGGTGCTCCTGAAGGCTTTTGGGTCTCAGACCTCCACCTCCTGGTTTACTCTGCCTCTTGATGAATTAATGGACTTGATCGTTCAAAAGGAGTGGGAGTCTCCTGATTCTATGGAACTGGTCCCTCGGAGGCCCAACAAATTTATCACCTGCCCTCAGGATAAGTCATTTCTCACAAAAGGGGTTCCCGTTGATGCCATGGTGGTGGCGGCCACCAAGAAAGAGATGTCAGACACCTCATCTTCTGTCCATCCCCCTAATAGAGATTCCAGGATGATGGACAGATATGGAAAATGCATCTTTAGTTCTGCGACATTTGCAATGAGATCGCTTAACTATTTAACCCATTTTACCCGTCTTCAACGAGATCTCCTAAAAGAGGTTGGAGATACTCTACAGGGCAACACAGGTGATGCTGTCTCCCAGAAAGTGACGGCACAGCTTAACACCCTTAATTCCATCGTAAACTCGTCCATGGGGCTTATTTCTTATGCAGCTGAGGGATCGAGCCGGGCAGTGGGTTCAGTGATAGCTCTGCGGAGACAATCCTGGATGTGCTTATACTCCTTTGCGGAAGCTTTCAAGTCTTCCTTTGTGAATACCCCATTTGATGGCTCTTCCTTGTTTGGGCCCAAAGTCAAGGAGACACTCACTAGGTGTGAGCAGGAAAGAAAAACTCTATCTGCCGTAGGAGTCCATTTTTCCACCCCCACTAGACCATACCCCAAAGGGCAGAGAGGTGGAAAAATGTGGTTCTGAAAGTCCCAAGGAGCTTTCCAGAACACACATAGTGAAACCCCCTTCAGGGGCAGAGGAGGGGGGTATAATGGTAGACGCCACCCAGGCGGCAGAGGGGGTCCGCAGCACCAGGGTGACAGGGAGCAGTTCCCTGGCAAACCCTATCAGCGCTCCTGAGAGGAGGCCCGACCACCCTACTGTGGAGGCAGTCAGGGTTGCTTAGCTTTATACCCAGATGCCTGGCTAGGAATTACATCTATCTACCCATAGATTCCTGGGTAAAAAGCATAATCACCAGAGGCTACATCATTCCCTTTTCAGAATTCCCTTCCATTCGGACAAGAATCCCAGATGTTCCACCCAGTCTGCGGAGTCTAGCAGCCATAGAAATTCAGAAGCTGCTGGAAAAAAGTAATCCAGCCAGTCCCGGCAGACCAAATAGGATCCGGAACTTACTCTGGGTTCTTTTTAGTTCCAAAGAAAACAGGGGACTGGAGTCCCATCTTAGACCTCAGCAATCTCAACTCCATTGTCAAAAAGGAAACGTTCCAGATGGTCACGCTTCAGTCAATAATCCTGTTTCACAAAACGGGCGATTGGATGTGCTCGATAGATCTCAAGGATGCGTACTACCACATAAAAATGGCCAGGCCATCCAGAGATCACTTGCATTTCCGGCTGGGGGCCAGTCACTACCAATTCCGAGCTCTGCCCTTTGGTCTCATCACAGCCCCCCAGAGTGTTCACCAAATGCATTGCAGTTTTCACGGCTCACGTGAGACGTTTAGGATACCGGGTGTTTCCATATCTTGACGACTGGCTCCTCACAACCACCACCAGGCATCAACTGATTCACGCCAGGGCTTACACTATCAGCCTGTGCTCCCACTTAGGCATAACCTTAAATTTTGGAAAATCTGCTTTATTGCCGTCACAGCATATTTCCTTTTAGGAGCAGATCTAGACACCACCACCGCCCTGGTCAGATTGCCTCAAGAATGAGTAATCTCTTTACAAAACCAAGTATCCCTTTTGTTGATGGAAAAGAAAGTCCCTGCATTCCAAGTTCTGAAGCTGTTAGGCACCATGGCAGCGACTCTCATAGCGGTTCCTCTGGGGTGCATGCACATGAGGATACTCCAATGGTTACTGTTCACACAGTGGTCTTATCAACAACTTCCAATGTCGCATGAGATTCTGCTGACAAATACTTGCAAAAACGACCTCCTTTGGTGGTTGAACAGCCACCAAGTTACTGTAGGTCATCCGTTTGTACTCCCCCCTCCAACAACCACAGTGACCACGGATGCTTCCCTGATGGGGGGGGGGGGGCTGTGTCAGGGAAGAACTGTCCAAGCTATTTGGTCAGAGATGGAATCCAATTTGCACATCAATGTCTTGGAGTTGAGAGCAGTGTTCCTGGCATTGCAACACTTTTGCGAGTCTCTACCTCAAGAGATAATTGCAATACAGACAAACAACATGTCGGTAGTCTGGTACATCAACAAGCAAGGGGGAACCAGATCTTACCCCTTATGCCGAGAGGCCCTGAGAATTTGGCAGTGGGCTGTATCCACCGGGCGCTTCCTGATAGCAAAGCACATCCCGGGGTCATCCAACGTGATAGCGGACAAATTGAGCAGAGCCATTCTATTGCCTCATGAGTGGTCCCCTCAAAGAACAAGTGGCGGAAAGGATATTCTGCAAATGGGGCCAGCCTTGCTGCAACCTTTTTGCATCCCTGATGAATGCCAAATGCACAAGCTACTTTGCCCTATACCCTCCACCAGGGACATCGTAAGGGATGCACTCGTAAACGATTGGCCCTCGGGTCTCCTATATACCTTTCTTCCATCCCCTGCTGATCCCCAAATTTTTACAGAAAGCCAAAAGCCTGGGAAGGACTGTTATTCTGATAGCCCCATTTTGACCGCGGCAGATATGGTACCCCTTCCTTCAACAATACAAAGTGGAAGAACCTTGGGTTCTGGACCCAGTGCCAGACCTTCTGACTCATTCATCGGGAGTTCTTCACCCCTCTCTTGTATCCCTTAAGCTGACAGCTTGGCTTCTCCACTTCCCAACCTAGCCAGGTCTCATGATTTGTCTCCCGTGGTTCAGCATATTCTGGTTTCCTCTCCACCAGGAAACTATTTAACAGCAAATGGAAACGATTTGGTCATTGGGCTTCTCAACATGATATTGATCCCTTTATCGCCCCTATTCATAGCATTCTGGAATTTTTTACTTCACTTTTCCACGGCGGAGTGGCAGCTGCTACTATAAGGGTTCAATTGGCTGCCATATCTAACTTCCATGTGGGATATGCAGGTTCTAACATTATGTCCCACAGATTATGTAAAGCCTTTCTGAAAGGGGCTCATCACCTCCGACCCCCTATCAGACATCCGATTACTCCCTGGAATCTAAATTTGGTGCTGTCTCAACTCATGCTTCCCCCTTTTGAGCCCGCATCTTCTTATCCGTTGAAGTTCCTTTCTTGGAAGACAATTTTCTTAGTGGCCATTACTCCAGCAAGTAGAGTTTCTGAGCTTCAAGCACTCTCTGTTAGGCCCCCATATTTGGTCTTTCATCCCGACAGGGTGTCTCTAAGAACAAATCCATCCTTTCTTCCGAAGGTCTATTCCAAAGCAAACTTGAACCAGTCCATTGAACTTCCCACTTTTTTCAGGCATCATGCCAGTAAATTGGAATACATGTTGCATAAGCTTGATGTTCATAGACAGCTGAGATTTTATTTGGACAGAACAAAAGGATTCAGAAAATTAGATCAACTATTTGTTTCCCATGCAGACAATAAGAAGGGCCTTTTGGTATCGAAAGTTACATTGTCCAAATGGCTTTCTGATTGTATAAAGTTTGCATATTCTTCATCCCATCAACCTTTAGAAAGTGAAGTGAAAGCTCATTCTACCAGTGCTGTTTCTACGTCCTTAGCTCACGCAGCTCGTTTACCTTTGGACACCATTTGTGCAGCCGCTACTTGGTCTAAACCTCATACATTTATTACTCATTACAAAGTGGACAGGGCCTCCATGGACTGGGCTTCCTTTGGTTCCACTGTTCTCAGGAATGTACTCTCGTGAGCCGCCAAGGATTAGGGTGCTTGGGACACTACCCACGTGTAAGAACAAATGGCGAGATTGAACAACTTCACATAAAGAAGTTATGTTCTTACCATAACGTTCCATGTGAGTTGTTCATCTCGCCTTTGTTCTTACACTCCCTCCCACCTTCCCCCTCCATGTTCTGGAAGAACAGGTATGGCTGGGTGGTCTGGTTGATCTTGCTAGTATCCTCTTGTCAGCCAGGTTATCTTTTAACTAACTGTAAATAGTTACTTGGTTATATTGGGTTGCTTAGTTGTTACTTGCTGGTTTTCAGCAAACTAGATCTGGGGTTTGGCAGCAGAGCATCATGGGATAGGGACTGTGTCTCGAGCTTCTAAGAGATCTAGAGCTTGGAAAGCGGCCCACTCGGAGCCAATGGATCCGCTCCAAACCCACGTGTAAGAACAAATGCGAGATGAACAACTCACATGGAACGTTATGGTAAGAACATAACTTCTTTTTTCTGACTGAACTTTGTTTCTTCCAACACTGACTGCTTTTTGTAGCCTGTTTGCCCATTCAAACTAAATTTTAGTTTATCATTAATGCCATTTGTGGTTCTGTTATTGAGATCTGTGCTTAAAGAAATGGGAAACATTGCAATGGAAAAAAAAAAATTAAACCGGTATTTCATAAGGTCAGTTTTTAGTTTAAAATATATATATCTATGCATCTCTCTGTCTACTTGTACATATTTGCAAATCTTCTCTGCTTTCCTTACATCCATGTATCTTTAAATATATTAACTTATTTTCACAACCGTAGGTGCTTCTTACCCCCACAATTTTGTGATCTCTCTGATTATACTGCAGTGACTAAACAGGAGAGTTGAATAAAAAGTATCAGCTGCTCTCATTTAAATGAACCTTGGTGTATTTCTCAGTTTACTCCCCATCATTGTAGTGAAATTGATATTGCATCTTGATCTGTAGTTAAGACACTGGTTATAATCGGAGCATTTTTTGGTGTCGTCTCTGTTGCATTTTCAGCAATGTCCATTTCCAGTAATGTTTCCTCAAATGCAATCATGTTCTTTGTGGTTAAGTTACTTACTCAAATATGAACCTATGAACTGCTTTACTTGTTTGCTCTGAGAGAGTTGATGGAGAAGTACAGAGAATGTCAGAAGGAGTTGCATTGTGTCTTTGTGGGCTTAGAGAAAGTATATGACAGGGTGCCTAGAGAGGAGTTGTGGTATTGTATGAGGATGTCGGGAGTGCCAGAAAAGTATGTAAGAGTGGTACAGGATATGTACGAGGGTAGTGTGACAGCCGTGAGGTCTGCGGTGGGAGTGACGGATGCGTTTAAGGTGGAGGTGGGATTACATCAAGGATCAGCTCTGAGCCCTTTCTTATTTGCAATGGTGATAGACAGGTTGACAGACGAGATCAGACAGGAGTCCCTGTGGACTATGATGTTTGCAGATGACATTGTGATCTGTAGTGAGAGTAGGGAACAGGTGGAGGAGACCCTGGAGAGGTGGATATATGCTCTAGAGAGAAGAGGAATGAAGGTCAGCAGAACTAGCACAGAATATATGTATGTAAATGAGAGGGAGGATAGAGGAATGGTGAGGATGCAAGGAGTAGAGGTGGCGAAGGTGGATGAGTTTAAATACTTGGGATCAACAGTTCAGAGTAATGGTGAGTTTGGAAGAGAGGTGAAGAAGAGAGTACAGGCAGGATGGAGTGGGCGGAGAAGAGTGTCAGGAGTGATTTGTGACAGCCGAGTACCAGTAAGAGTGAAAGGGAAGGTCTACAAGAGGGTAGTGAGACCAGCTATGTTATATGGATTGGAGACAATGGCACTGACAAAAAGGCAGGAGTCAGAGCTGGATGTGGCAGAGTTAAAGATGTTAAGATTTGCACTGGGTGTGACGAGGGTGGACAGGATTAGGAATAAGTATATTAGAGGGTCAGCCCAGGTTGGAAGGTTTGGAGACAAAGCCAGAGAGGCAAGATTACGTTGGTTTGGACATGTGCTGAGGAGGGATGCAGGGTATATTGGGATAAAGATGCTAAGGATGAAGCTGCCAAGTAACAGGAAAAGAGGAAGGCCTAAGATAAGGTTTATGGATGTGGTGAGAGAGGACATGCAGGTGGTTGGTGTGACAGAGCAAGATGCAGAGGACAGGAAGAAATGGAAATAGATGATCTGCTGTGGCGACCCCTAATGGGAGCAGCCAAAAGAAGAAGAAGAACTGCTTTACTTGGTAATTATTTAACTATGCCATGAAATAAATCTTTGTTTATTTAATAATTTTGTTAAACTTATTTCTGACTTCTTGCAGAATCATTGCCTTTATTTTCAAATATTTTTTATATTCATAAGAAGCCACCCCTGAAGTAGGGTAAGTCAACAGACTTGATCCTGTTCCTTCCATGAAATGGAAAGTTAATTTTATTTATTATTTTTGTTAACCAGGATTTCCTACTGGGCTGAGGCCCATTTCCTCTTGCGGTTCGGAAGCACTTTGTGGTTAAATGACATGCTAGGATTAACAGGTTAGTCAACTTGAGATTGAGGCAATCAGACCTAAAACTGCAGGCTATGCTGTTCAGTAGTTTTTCTCCTTAGATCTGATGTTGTCAATTTTCATTCCATCCTCAAATGATGGGTTTGGATCCAATCCCTTGGCAACCTTGAACTCTCGAGCTTCTCCCTTACCCAGAATGCACCACCCATTACCTTAGATCTCATTTGTCGCTTCCAGCAAAATGACGTTGTCCATTGTTCTCTTCAGCTTGGGTGATAAGTACATTTCAAAACTTACAATTATTTGTCTTTATTTGCCTTCAAACTAATATAAACTGCTTTAAAGTTTCCTGCTTAGGCTTTCTCCCCTATCTTTCAACAATCTCTGTTTCTTCCTTGTTACCTCTCCCTCTCTCCTACGTGTACCATTGTTGGTACTTCTTTCCATTCTTCCTTTTGTTTTCTGCCCTTCTTAAACAAAAAAAAAAAAAAGAGAGAGAGAGACTTTATTTAAGTTTTAACTTGTTTAACTGCTGCTGCTGTTGTGGTTTGAGTTTGCTTGGCCTTTCATATTTTACTAATGGCTAAAAAAGAAAAGAGCCTGGGGCTGGGTTCAAAAAGTGTGGGAAGTGCGGTCAGAACATCCTGATATGTGACTCACACTCCTGGTGTAGTTTTTGTTTAGGTCCTTTCCACCTCCAAGAGAATTGTATGCTCTGTCATGCCTTTAATCCTAGGACATTGATAGATTGTAGGAACATGCTTACCCTTAAGGGTCTTTACCTTCTTCTTTTGATGAGGCTATATCTGGACCTTCCAAAGATCTGATTAAGGAACTTTCAGATACCCTCAAAGGAACCATGTCTGAAGAGGGGAAATATTCAGTCACTTCTCAGCTGGTGACCGTACAATCAATTTCCAACTTGTCCATGAGGCTTATTTCTAATGTGGCAGAAGGAAATTTATGGGTAGCGGGTTCAGGCATAGCCATTAGAAGACACACCTGGATGCATTTTTGTGATTTTGCGAAGCCTTTTAAGTCTACATTTGTCAATGCCCCTCTTTGACTGCACCTCTCTTTTTGGCCGCAAAATAAAAGATCCATTGTATAGGTGTGAGAAGGATAGAAAGACCCTTTCTATCATGGGTGTACGTTTTTAAACCCCCCCCCCCCAAGATCCTTTTTGAGGAATCATTGAGGTGGTGGAAAGATGTGGTTCAGAAAATTAAAAGGATCTTTCCAGGACACATGTGGAAGGTCTTCTCCCAGAGGCAGAGGGAGAAGTTTAAATGGTAGCTGCCACCCTCGCGGCAGAGGAGGCCCACATCATCAAGGGTCCAGAGAATCCTTCTTTGGCAAGCCCTTCTGGCACTCCTGATTGTCCCCCTCTGGAGGCAATCGGGGGTCATTTTTCCTTGCACCAGAGAGCCTGGCTAGAATTAACAAAAGATACTTGGGTGCAGAGGATTGTATCTAAAGGATATATAATTCCATTTTCCCTTTGTCCTCCAAACTCCAGAAAAATTCCCGATGTTCTACCCAGTCAGAGGGAACAAGCAGTGTTTCAAATACAAAAGTTGCTAAGCAAGAGAATCATCCAAGAGGTTCCCCCAGAACAGAGAGGATCCGGAACTTACTTGAGATTCTTTTTAGTGCCAAAAAAAACAGGGGACTGGATGGACACCAATTCTGGATCTCAGCAACCTGAACAACTTTGTTTGGAACACAAAGTTTTGAATGGTCATGGTTCAGTCAATTCTTCTATTTCTGGAGAAAGACAATTGGATGTGCTGAATAGATCTCCAGGATGTGTACTATCATATAAAAAAGAAAATATGATCCAGGAAATTCTTACTCTTCCGGCTAGGAGCCAGTCATTACCAGTTCAGAGCACTGCCCTTTAGTCTCACCACTGCCTCCAGGGTGTTCACCAAATGCATGGCAGTGGTGACAGCTCACTTGAGACTGCATGGATTCTGGGTGTTTCCTTACTTAGACGACTGGCTCAACTCCGCCCCAACCAGGCATCAACTTATCATGGTAAGAGGAAAAGTAATCCAGATTTATGCTTAATTAGGCATAACCATAAATTTCGAAAAGTCACATCTTCAACCATCTCAGACTGTAGAGTTCATTGGAGCGCTACTCGACACAAGATCAACAATAGCTTCTCTTCCCTTTTCCATAGTCCAAACCTTAAGGTCGCAAGTCAGCAAGTTACTTTGCAATACCACAGCCCCTGCTTGTCTAGTCCTACAAGCATTGGGATCAGTGGTGCCAGAGATACCCCTTGTTCTTCTGGCCAGATTTCACATGAAGATTCTTCAGTAGATGTTGGGGTCTCAGTGGTCGATACTTCAGCTACCTCTATCCACCCCAATTTGAATCACCAGCTTGTGCAGAAAAGATCTGAGGTGGTGGACTCAGTTGGAAAAACTACTATGAGGCCATCTATTTGTCCCTTCTCAACCCAAGGCCATAGTGACCACAGATGCTTCCCAGCTGGGATGGGGGGCATTACCTGGTGAAGATGGTCCAAGGCATGTGCTTTTAGTGTTGCAAGCCTTTCAAGATGTTCACCCATCAGGAATGACTGCAATACAAACAGACAATGTCAGTCGTTTGGTACATCAGCTGATAAGGAGGAAATGGATCATACTTCTTTTGTCGGGAAGCACAACAAGTGTGGCAATGGACAATCTCTTCCAACTGCTTTCTCTTAGCAGTGCATATCTGTGGGAAGACCAACGTACTAGCAGACAAACTGATCAGGTGCAGTCTACTATCTTACAAATGGTCCCTCAACCAGAAAGTAGCGGACAAGATTTTCCACAAGTAGGGCTAGCCTTGCTGTGACCTCTTTGCTTCTCCCCTAAACAAGTGCAGCAGCTGCTTTGCCCTTATCCCCCCACAGGGGGAGTCACTGAAGGCTGCTCTACTTTACTGCCTAAAGTTTCCCTAGCCAGTGGCCCCCTGGGTTACTGTATGCTTATCCTCCAATCCCCCTGATATCAAAATTCCTTCAGAAAGCTGCCAGGTTGAAGAGCAAAGTCATCCTTTTTGGCCTTAACAAATTTGGTTCCCCTTCCTGTGGCCTCATTTGATCCATCATACCTAGATGCTGGATCCAGTTGCAGACCTTTGGCCTCCCCTGACAGGAATGGTTCATCTGGATCTTCTAAAGCTCAAGCTGATGGCTTAGTTTCTCCATTTCAAGTAATAGCTAGATAACCTATGCCCTCCTGCCTGGTTCACTGAATTCTATTATCTTACCTCAAATCTACGAGAAAAACTTATACTAGCAAATGGAAAAGATTTGTGCATTGAGCACTTGAAAATTATATGGATCCCTTTTTTGCACTGATTCATGCTATCCTGCACTTTTTGTTGTTGCATTTTGATCAAGGGGCCAGTTCTTCCACAGTAAAGGTTCAATTAGCAGCGATTTCCAATTTCCATGTCAGTCTTGATGTCTCTTCCCTTGCTTCACAAACTTTGTAAGACCCTTCTACGAAGAACACAACTGTTGAGACTGCCAGTTAAAGATCCTACTCCACTGTGGGACTTAACTCTGGCACTGCAAGCGCTGGTTCTTCTGTCCTTCGAACCTGCAAATACTTGTGATCTCAAATTCCTGTCTTGGAAGACTTTATTTCTGGTGGCCATTACTTCAGCCAGACGAATTTCAGAAAGTTAGGCTTTATCGGTGAAACCTCAGTACCTAAGTTTTCATAAAGCTAGAGTTACATTATGAACGAATGCATCCTTTTTGCACAAGGTTGTATCAGAATCCAACATTAACCAATCTATCAACCTTCCACTTTTCTTCCCAAGCTATACAAACAAAGGTGAGCATTTGTTGCGTTCACTAGATGTGCACAGACAATTTCCTACTTATACAGAACAAAGGACTTAAGAAAATCAGATGAGTTTGTTTCTTTTGTGGAAAAGAAATTGGGAAAGCCACTGTCTAAAGTTTTCTTAGCCAAATGGCTCACTAATTGCATTTCTTTCATTTACGATAAATTGAATTTGCCCTTATCTAAGCAATTGCATGCTCATTCTGCAAGATCCATAGCAGCTTCCACACCATTTCATTCAAGAACATCCATGGATGATATTTGTGCAGCAGCAACTTAGGCTTCACCTCACACCTTTATTTCTCATTACAAGCTAGACTTAGTATCTAGAAGTATGGCATTGTTTGGCTCATGGAATATTCTTCCTTGAGACCACCCTGAGATTATAGTAGCTGGACACTCTGTCCCATCATTCGAGGAAGAAATGAAAATTGACATCAGATAAAGAAGTTATGTACTTACCATAACATTACCTCTGTGTTGTTCAATTTTCATTCCTCCTCACATCCCTACCCACCAACCCCCACCTAATGTTTGAAGAGCGAGTGGCCAGAGACAGTCTTGGGGTCTTTACCTTGCCTCTAAAAGTCCAGAAATAACTTTGTTCTCCAGTATCTGCTATATTTCTGCTTATAAATTCTCTCTATATGAGTAAAGTGTTAGTCTTTTGCTATAATCTGCAAAGAAGATCTGAGGTAATGGAGATGGTGCATTCTGGGTAAGGGAGAAGTTCAAAGAGTTCAAGGTTGCCACGAGCATTTACAACGGCCAAGTCAGATCTGAAGGATTGAATACGAAACCCATCAGTCGAACAGGAATGAAAATTGGACAACACAGATGGAGTGTTATGGTAAGTACATAACTTCTTTTTCTCTATGTTAAACTGTCATACAAGTTGCCCTAGTTGTTCTTTTATTTACTTTTACTTCTGCATCAAAACAATCTAACGTCATCCAAACAATAATGTCCTTTTATATCACTGCTGCAATATTCATAACTTAAGGGATTTCCCACCAAGGATAGCCCAACGACTGGCCAGTATACCAAAACCTTTAGTATGTCTAGGCATCATACGTCACATGTATGCTCCCCATGTAGGATGTAGGGCATAAAAGTGATGTACAGATGCACACACTCAGAACTTCTTTGCTGAGAGTCTGAATGCCATTTTGCAGTGTCGGTCTGAAGGTCCTTCTGCTGTGCTGGTTACCAAGCCATGTTTTAGGTAAGTGCCCCATTGGGTTTTTGTCATATCCTTTCTTTTTATTTAGTGCTGTTTGGTTCATTTCATCCAGAAAGGGAAAAAGTCAGTGTGGGAGGCAGATTCCTGATAAAGACTGTCATGACCAGTGTTTTTCTGCATTGGTGCTTCTCATGACCATATGCGGTGTTCTATCTGCCAGGCTTTTGTCTGTAAGACCCTATGTAGTCATCTTGCCTTGTTATCTGTCTGCCAAGAAAAAGGCCCAAAAACTTAGGGCTTATATGGCTTCTGTCCAGCCACCCCCAGATGTCTCTCTCAAGGCTAGTGAAAGTGCAGAGGACTGTCCAGTGATTGACTTGGATTTCTCTGCCATGACCTCGTCAAAGGCCGGCATGTATCCGACTTCTCACATGTCTTTGGAGACTTTACAAATATCTGCTCCTGATGCTGAGGGGGATCCTTGGCTGATTATTTCTGAGGGAGATTCTGCAGATTTTATTTAGGGAAGAAATCCCTACTGCATTTAGTGAATGTCACCAGGGGTCTGAACCTCTAAGGGTGTTTTGTGCAGATGTCCTGGAAAACAGAAAACCAAGCATATTTTGTCTGTAGCTAAGGATCCCCAACGTGAATGGCAGGATTTTACTTTGGGGTTATTTAATGCTTTAATAGCTTTAAAGCCTCCTCAAGGGGGTGTTTGTTGCCACTCCTCCCTTGTCATCCATGCTTCTTAAACGACTCAAGGAATTACACTTTTCAGATGAAGATTGGTATTCTGGGGAGGAGTCCCTGGATTACTATTATCAAATTCCTTCTCCTTGGACTATGGTTCAGAGGAAAAGTATTTTGTTAGTACAGATTCTCCTTTAGAGGAACTCAACTTTGAGGATATTGTTACATGACATAGCTCTCATCTGTCCAACTTTTCACAGAATGTCCAGATTTTTGTCTCACATTTTTAGTCTGTTCTTCATAAAATTTGTGGTTTTCAAGCAAATCTTTGATGACTGAAGTCATTAAATAATGATTGACATCTGAGTTTCAGACTTCATATAGGATCATTGGAAGCTACTAGGCTAATGGCCTAGGGCCCTTACAAGCCTAGCCAAGTTCTACCCTTATTTCCTTGATCAGCACCTATTGCCCCTGGCCAAGAGGGACACAGGTGGAACCATGGGATGAATTTATGGTTAATAGGAAACAGAATCAAAATGAGCAAGTAAAAGCTGAGACAGTAACAAATTCAAAAGCAGCGAGTAAAACAAAAGAACCAGCTAACACAGCACTGTATAAAACACTTGTTAATTAACAAACTTTGTTTATAACTTTGATTGTCTTTTCTAAAAATTTCTCCGCTTTTGCATTTTACTAATGCCATTTACCTGTATTGCTGTACTCTCTATTGTTATAACTTACTTTTTATTAAGTAATTTGTATTTTTATTTTTTTTTTTGCTGGAGCTTTTCTCCTCAGGACTCCATTGAAAATGGGCTCTTCATGGCCCAGTGGACCATCCTGGCAAACAAACTGCAAATAAATAAAAAATAAAAGCAGTAAAATGTATATAACAGATGAGTGCTTTCACACCTAATGTGCTTCATCAGATGTGATGGGGTGACAGATGAAGACCATCTCTCACAAAGCATCTATGTCTCGATAATATAATCAGATATTAGGAATATGAGGGAAGACAAAATAATTGCTTCACATTTTAAAGTGTTTCATGGTAGTGATACTACCTTGTTACAAGGCACAGTTTTAGAAGCTGTGGAATGTTTTTGTGATGATGAAAATGTATTGGAGCATAAATTGTGGTATAAAGAAAGTATTTATATTTTAAAATATAAAACACTAGTTCCTAATGGTTTAAATAACAATTTAAATTGGAAATGTTTGCTTTAAGGGATAAGTGGTTATTTAATTGGTTAATGATTGATGTTAATTGTGTAAGTTATAAAAATGTGTGTAAATGTTTGTTACTGTTTGATATTCCTTGAAGGTGGTGACACCGAAGTGCTAGAGAATAAAAGTTTGGTACTTGCCTTGCTGTTTGTTCTTGTTTGCCACATTCGGTGGCTTTCTTGGGTCAGAGTTGTTTTATTATTGAAGAAAGAAGGAGAAGTAGTTGTTTATGTCTCGATCATGTCTTCCCAGGCTGACAGATACTGGATCCCCTTAGAATGACACCAGAAACTAAGTTGCTACACTGCCTCAGGATGCCCATGTTGACCAAGCTGGCTGGAAAAACTGTGGGAAATTGTCTGTCTATATTGTTAGGTAAATTTATATGGTCAGGAAAAGAGGTCGCACTTAGGAATGGCTAGTGGGTGAGAAGGAAATGCATGCTAACCAAAAACCTTTTATTCTAGCAAATTTCTAAGTCTGTAAGAGTAATATTTAAATATGTCCATATTGTGATCCTTTGTCTCCCCAGTATTTTTGGATTTGTTCAGATTTTTTGTGCTAAGAGGCTGAGAAGTATGCTGCATACATGGAGATCTTTAAGTGGAATTGTTCTCAAGTTTCTGACATTCAGAAAAGGTATCATGAACTCATTTAGATGGAGTTTACTAAGCCATCAGCTGTTCTCCTGATGTTCTTCATGTTTCACTGTTGCAGTCATTACATTTGGGTTATCCTGCTGGCAGGCTACCCTCAGTCGGGCTGAATTCCAAAGTCTAGGTCCGGCGTCGGTTGCCGTCGCCTCTTCCCTGACATCAGTGTGCCAGGGGTATAAAAGATGCAGCCAATGCCATTTTCTTCAGTCTTTCTTGCCGCGAGGTGCCCAAAGCAGAAGCAGTTCGCAAGTGCCGGTCGTCTGACTCCTGAGATTTTCGTGTTCGAATTTCAGATCCGAAGTCTTCATTAAAAGCTAAGTACCCCATTGGGGAAAATGTTTTTCTTGCTCCAGACCGATGTCAGAAAAAGTTAATAATTGTATTTCTTGTGGGAAGCAAATACCTCATAAGGTCTTTCATTCTTACTGTATTCCTTGCCTAGGCCCTGACCACAACGTTGCTAGTTGTAGGTTTTGTGCTAGATTTAACCAACGCACTATTAAGCGTCGGTACGATTTTGCTTTTCACTATTTTGATAGAAGATTTAATTACACGATGCCATCGGATAGCACTCTGACTACCGGAATTCACAAGAAACGCAAAGAAAAAGAAAAGGACAGGCATCCGAGGTCCAAAACCGACAACGAGGCTTCCTTTAAGCCGGTTCTCAGTGAGGCGCTTTTGCAGCCCCTGATGCCCGCTACTTTGGACCTGCAGGCCGCTACAGACTCCCACGTGGAATCGCCTAGGCTGCTGGAAGCTCAAGGTATTGGACTTTCGGAAACTATTCCCTCAGATGGGTCCAGAGCCGCTGAGCAAGCATCGGCTTCTGAGGGTGTTTTCAGACATACTCAGTTATACATTAAAGCGACTCCAGCTACAAAGGCAAAGACTAGAGCACCTTTAAAGAAAAAGAAACAAGTACAACAGCCTCATGGTCAGGCTTCCATGCCCAAAAAACAGATGCTCAAAATGGCCGAAGACTTAATTACTTTGATCAGGGGTTCTCATCCCCCTCCTGATAAGAGGAATAGGCAAGAGACAGAATATGAATCTTCAGATCAGGTTTCCATTTTGTCTGATTCCTCTTCCGATCAGGAATGCTCTCTTCCTCCCTATGAGGAATCTGATGCTGAAGAATCTATCCCTTCAGCCTCTCCTCCTGAGGATTACTCTTTTGGGGAAACCTTGCATACCATGAGGGAACACTTCCACTGGGAGAGCCAAGATTATTCTGAATCTAAGAAAAGGCTCAGAGACTTCCTTTTACTCCCACAACACAGGCCTCTAGCTATTCCACCTGTGTTAGACATTGTAGATTATGTATTTTTAGAGTCCAGTCTGACCCCTGACTCCTTACCTCCAGCTCCTTTTAAGCCGGACAGGTACTACAGGGTTCCTGACTCTCATAAATTCCTTTTCAAAAACCCTGCTGCTGACCCAGAAACTATCTCTCAGGGTCCCAAAGGGGTCAAGGCATCCACTGCAAAAAACCCTACCTCCTCTGACAGGGATTCTAGAGCATTGGACAGATTGGGGAAGAAGATTTACACCTCTGCTACCTTGGCTATAAGGGCTTTAAATTGTCAGTTTCATATGCTCAAATATCAGCAATATATTATGTCACTGCTTAAACAGAAAATGTTAATAAATTCTGAATGTGCAGAAAACAAAGAAATGCAGGATTTATTGCATGCAGCTGAGCAAGTTGGAAAGCATACTTTGCAATGTGGTTTTGATTCTTTGGAGCCCTCCTGCAGGGCCGCTGTTACGGATTCTGTCATCAGGAGGCATGCTTGGTTAAAGGAACAAAATCTGCCTGACCATGTCAAAGCAAAATTATTAGATGCTCCATTACAGCATGATACCTTGTTTGGTGTTAAAGCAGAGGAGGTGTTAAAGAAAATGGAGGACAAAGCTAAATCTATGCAAACGGTTAAAGAGTTTTTACAGGTACAACCTCCAAGATTTAGCAGGCACTGGCCTACAAAGAATTGGTCTTTCCAGTGTCAGACAGACCACAAAGGAGCAGATACAGATGCCCAAGAGGCAGATCCCAGCCCCAAGGTTCGTACAGGTCTAAACAATGGGGTGCTTCTACCTCCAAAAGTGGAGAAGACAAATCACAGCCATACAGGAAACAGTCCCAATGACTTCCCCCTGCCTGTACCAAGCACTTGTCTTCTGGCAGCACCTTTAGGGGGAAAACTAGCACTTTTTTTCTCAAAATTGGCACATAATAACCCAGGACAAATGGGTCCTAGACATAGTGTCACAAGACTACAAGTTTCACTTCCATATCCTGCCAAGGACAAACGGTTAGCCAGACCTGCCAAAACATCAATGGGCAGAGGCACAAAAGCAAGTCTCATCCCTCATGAACATGAGGGCCATTCAACAAGTACCAGAGCGAGAGCAGGGACAAGGATTTTATTCAAGACTGTTCTTGGTACCAAGAAAGACAAGACCTGGAGACCAATACTGGACCTATCTATTCTAAACACATATCTGGATATACCAAAATTCAAAATGCTGACTCTACAGCAACTTCTGCCCATGCTGGGCAAGAAGGCTTGGCTTGTGACTTTAGACCTAAAAGAGGCATACCTGCATGTCCCAATCAGACAAACATGCAGAAGATACCTCAGATTCAAAGCTGGCTCAATGCACTACCAATTCTCTGCACTGCCCTTTGGCTTATCTACTGCACCCAGGGTCTTCACAAAGTGCCTGGCACCAGTAATTGCATTCTGCAGACAAAGAGGAATACAAATATATCCTTACTTGGACGACTGCCTAATTCAAGCAGAGAACAAGCACATTCTACTACAGCATCTGGCATTTGTAAAGAGATTTCTAACAGGCCTAGGGTACACAGTCAACGAAAAGAAATCAAAACTAGTACCCTCTCAAGAGATAATATTCCTGGGTGCAAGCTTAAATACAACTGCCCAGATGCTTTATATCACGCCAGACAAACAAAGGCAACTGACTACCTATTTCAACCTGTTGGCAACAAAGGCCCAGTTATCTGCAAGAAAAATTCTGCAGGCTTTGGGCTTCATGGCATCCTGCATTCTACTTATTCCTTATGCAAGACTGCATATGAGGAAACTTCAATGGTACCTAAAAAGTGTTTGGACTCAACATTGCCACAGCCTGGAAACAATAATTACCCTCATTCCCTGCCTGCAACAGGAGTTTCAATGGTGGGAGAAGGCTTGTCACCAGAACAAGGGACAGTCATTCACTTTACCGCCAGCCAGGCAGACATTAACAACAGATGCATCAGATTATGCCTGGGGGGCTCACATGACAGGAAGATGTATTCAAGGGACATGGTCCGCAAACCAAATGCATCTACATATCAATCAAAAAGAGATGCTAGCTGTTCAGAATGCCCTGACAGCCTTCAAGGACCTACTTCATCCGGGACAACTACTGATAAAGACAGATAACACCACGGTCATGTGGTATATAAACAAGCAGGGAGGCACTCATTCTTACCCTCTTTGCAGGCTAGCCATGACTTTGTGGGACACAGCATTGACTTACCAAGTACATTTGTAGGCACAATTCCTGCCAGGAAAGATAAATACTCTGGCAGATGAACTAAGCAGAAACCTCATGGATCCCCACGAGTGGAAATTGGATCCACAAGTCTTCAGCATGATAACAAGGAAATGGGGGTGTCCGGATATCGATCTATTTGCCTCTCCTCACAACTACCAACTAAAAAGATTCTGCACAAGGACTTACACAGACAAGTATGGAAAGTGGACGCCCAATCTTTCAGCTGGAAAAACTTAGCAGTATATGCGTTTCCTCCTCTGCCTCTCCTCTCCAAGGTACTCCTAAAGGTCAGACAAGAGAAGCCAAAGATGATACTGATTGCCCCAGACTGGCCCCGCCAGTACTGGTATCAAATCCTAAGGAACTTGTCTCAATGCCCGGCTTGGACCTTGCCTCAAATACCTCACCTCATCTACTATCCCAACAAAACAATCAGATCCTGCACAGCCAACTAAAGACCTTAAATCTGGCAGCATGGCGGATAATGTAGTCATACAAAACACGCCTCTCTCTTAAGTTGTGATGGATGTCATTTTGGAGGCCAGAAGGCCTAGTACCAGGAAATCTTACGCTGGAAAATGGAAGAGATTCTGTGCTTGGAACCAGGCAGAATGAACTGACACAGCTGTACCAAATATTCCTCAGATTTTGCAATACTTAACTGAGATGCTGGACAAAGGCCTATCCTTTTCATCAATTAAAATTCATGCATCTGCCATTTCGGCTCATTACAATACAAAGCCATCAATCTTTTCTCATCCTTTGCTAAGGCAGTACCTCAGAGGAGCCAAAAACTTAAGGCCTCCAAGGAGATCACCAGTACCTGCATGGGACCTCAATTATGTCTTGGAAAAACTCACCCTGCCTCCTTTTGAGCCAGCCGCTACAGCTGATATAAAGTTTTTATCTTGGAAAACAGCTCTGTTCCTAGCAATAACCTCTGCAAGACGAGTCTCAGAGCTACTGGCACTCATGGCTGTGGAACCTTTTATAATTTTTTATCCAGACAGGGTTTCTCTGAGGACAAACCCGACATTTATGCCTAAGGTAGTGTCCAGTGTGGCCCTTAACCAAACTATTCATCTGCCTACTTTTTATCCAAACCACAGAATAAGGGGGAGAGAATTCTGCATTCTTTGGGCATACACAGACAGTTACACTTCTACTTGAACAGAGCCAAACCTTTCAGAAAGACAGAGCAACTACTAGTGGCATATGCTGCAGGATCACAAGGAAAGGCTATCTCAAAGCAGACTATTTCAAAGTGGATAGGCCACTGCATTTGTTTCTGCTACTCACAACATGGCAAGCCAATGCCTAAGGGCATTAGGCCACATTCAACCAGAGCAGCAGCCACTTCAGCAGCCTTCCTCAGGGGGGCACCAACCAAAGACATTTTAGAGGCTGCTACCTGGAGTTCAGTGCACACCTTTACAAAGCACTATCATTTACCACTCTACTATAAATCCAGGGCAGGCTTTGCCACTGCAGTTCTGCAGGGCCCCATAGCCGCACCTAATGCTATTTAGCTCTAGCCTCCCAACCATAGCTTTGGGATTCAACCCAAGTGTAACGACTGCAACAGTGAAACACGAAGAACATAGTACAGTTGTGTACACTTACCATAAATGTAGATGTTTGAGTGTATTCACTGTTGCAGTCCAGGTTACCCACCATCCCCCATCTCTTTGCTGGAACTTATCTGCACCTCTCTAATCTATGCAACCTATGTGGTGTATTTGCTTGTAGATGAAGGTGTAATATATTTTGGTGCATGCATGTTTTATTGGCATATTTTTAGCCTACTCTTTTGGGGGCACCTGACATCTGGTGCAAGAAAAACTGAAGAAAATGGCGTCGGCTGCATCTTTTATACCCCTGGGCACTGATGTCGGGGAAGAGGCGACGGCAACCGACGTCAGACCTAGACTTTGGAATTCAGGCCGACTGAGGGTAGCCTGCCAGCAGGATAACCCAAGTGTAATGACCGCAACAGTGAATACACTCGAACATCTACATTTATGGTAGGTACACAACTGTACTTTCTGGTTGCTGTCCTGGATACCTTTTCAGCAGCTTCTGTGGCCCTGATTCTCAGCCCCTTGCACCTAAGAAACCTGATAGATTTTACAAAGTGCCTGATAAATGCAAATTTTTTTATAAATGCCCTTCTGCTGACCCTTCTATAGTGTCTGTCTCTGCTGACAAGCCATGCAGGTTGTTGCCCTCTATCAAAATACTCCCTTCAGATAAGGATAGTAGGGCTATTGAGGGGCTAGGCAAAAAGTTTTATACTGCTGCCACTTTATCTTTTCTGGCCATCAACTACCAGACTCATATGAGCAGGTATGTTTTGACCCTCCTTTGGCAGGTTTCTAAAGTTGTTTCTGAACTTTCTGACTTTGAGGGGAAGGCTTCTGCCCCTTTTCTGTTGCGCTCTACCTCTCAAGTTGCTCACCACTCCATCAAATGCAGCTGATGCCTCTCTGGGGCTGCTGCCTTTGGTTCTGTTATGAGGCATTACTTTTGACGACTTCTGGTTTTGCCTGATGACATTAAGGCCAAACTGTTGGATGCTCCATTGGATTATAAAAATTGTTTTGCTGCTGCTGAACTTTTCAAGTCTCTCCAGGATAAGGGTAAAGTTTTGCAGGAGTTGAAATATATTTTGTTTCACCTATTTCTAAGATTCATAGGAATTATCCCTCCAAAATCAGCTTTGTTTGCAGGCAGTCTCTCCCTCTGACTAATGGAAAAAAAGGTCCTAGGCATGTGCCTCCTGCTAAGTCTGCCCAAACCCCTACCTCCCAGAAACCTGTTTTTCAGGATAAGCCAGGTTCCATTTGACAGTTTGGCTCCCCTTTTCCTCAGCCAGGTTCACGTTTCCCTTCATCTCTCCCTGTCTCTTCCAAATTGGTTAAAGATCACAACAGACTCTTGGGGTCTGTCCATTATCCGCTGTGGATATTTCCTGGTTTAGAAATCCCTTTCTCCCTTTTTGGGCATTCCTCAACCTCCTTGGGAACAACATCCTCTTTTCCTAGATGTGATCCATTCTTTTTTGGTCCAGGGCACTGTGCCTCCTACCCAGGTAGGGGAGGGTGTTTTATTCCAGAATGTTTTTGGTTCCCAGAAAGGAGGGAACTTGGAAACCAATTCTGGATCTTTCCCAGCTCAATGCCTTTCTCAAAATTCCTTCATTTGAGATGTTGTCTCTCCACTTTATTTATTCTTCTTCTACCGCAGGCCTCTGATCTCTCTGGACCTCAAGGATGCCTACCTTCCTATCTCCATCCATCATCCTTTCAGGAAATGTTTACATTTCTCTGTTTCTTCCTTGAATTTTCAGTTTTCTGCTTTGCCATTTGACATCTTTACTTCCCCAAGATATTCACCAAAACCCTTGCTCCTGTTGTTGCCTTTTGCAGACTGAGAGGTGTTTAGATCTTTTCCTACCTGGATGATCTGCTTATTCAAGCTTCTCCTTATGATGCTCTTCTTCAGGATCTCAAGTTTACTATTTTCCTTTTGGAGTCTGGAGTTCGTCATAACCATCTAGAAATCAGATCTGACACCATACCTCTCAACCTGTCAGTGCAAGAAATCTGGACAAAGCCAGAAATAATGGGGGGAACAAAGACCCACAAATAGTGACAGACTTTTCATTGTTATATATTTTCTGAATGATACTCAATTGTCTGTCATGAATTCAGTCCTCAATGTTTTGCCAGAAAACCACAAATTTTATGAGGAACATACCAAATATAAGAGGCAAAATTCTGGACATTTGAGAGGTATGTCTGAAACCTCTCAGGATCAGTTGCTAGCTTAAGATCTTCCCCATGTTGGCATCTCTGCCTGCCCCAAGTGCCAGGCAGTATCTCACTGCCTTTTTCCAGTTTCTTCTTCCTCTGGGTTCAGTCATGGCCAGGGAATTTCTCAAGGTCCTGGGTTCATGGCATCCACCACTCCCATGCTCCCTCTGGTTACGCTTCACATAAGAAAGCTTCAGTGGTACCTCAACTTAGTGTGGCTGCAATATTGCCAGCCACTGGACTTCCCAATATCCTTGCTTCCCTGTCTCAAGCTTGAGCTTTAGTGGTGGGTTCATCAACTTTCTCTTAACCCGGAGCTTCCTGGGCTTCCTTTCCAAGCTGTAGTTCCCACTCAAGAATTCTTTACAGATGCCTCAGGCAGGGGAAGGGGGGCTCCTTCAGCTCTCCTGAGGTTCAGGGTCTCTGGCCTCTTTATCAGAGTTTAGACCTCATCAATATAAAGAAGATGATGGCTCTGCTTCTAGCTCTTCAGGCTTTTCATTCCCTCTTTTTTCCTGAGCCCCTCAAAATTTTCACAGAAAACACCACAGTAATGTGATATTTCAGTGAGCAAGGGGGTACAAAGTCCTATCTTCCTTGCAGACTAGCTGTTCAGGTCTGGGATCTAGCTGTCTATTATCAAGTGACTTTTCAGGCAGTTTACATTTCTGTGGCAGACTCTTTGACCAGTTCCAAAACACAAGCTCACTAATGGAAGCTTCACAGAGATGTGGTCCTGGACATTGTCCATCAATGGGATATTCATCAGGTAGATGTTTTTGCCTCCACTCTGAACAGACAACTTCCTCTATTCTATTCCAGAGTCCCAAGTCCTCTGGGTTGGAAAGTGGATGTTTTGCTATGCCTTCCCTCCCCTTCCTCAGGACTCTCTTGTAATCTTGCTAGTGACTCCCTTTTGGCGAATACAGCCTTGGTTCCCCCTTCTTTTTCATTTGGCCAGGGGTAATTGCCACAAGTTACCACTCTGGGTGGATCTTCTCATGCAAGACAAGGGGTCTGTTATCCATCCTCACTTGTCCACTCTTCAACTGATGCTGTGGGTGATAGGATTTTAGTTCCTTTTAGGCACCTTTTATTTTTTCCTGAGGTCTTGCTTCAGGTTCTGCAGGAGGCCAGGAAACCCAGTACCAAGAAATGATACATGTCAAAATGTAAAACATTTTCTGTCTGGTGCCTCTCTCACCATCGGGTCTCTCTTATTTGTGTGATCTGCACCATGCTGGGTTAGCATATTCTTCAGTAAAAGCTCACCTGTTAGCAACATCTGCTTGTCTGCCCTTGACTTCTCCTCTGGCATCTAGATTTGAGGTCAAGCAGTTCCTTAATGTCCTTCATATAAGGCTTCCCGGAAAGCCTATTCCACCTTCCTGGGACATAAGTTTTGTCAATTGACTCAGGCTCCTTTTGAGCCTGCTTCTTCAGCTTCCTTTCAACATTGTACTTGGAAGATTGTTCTTTTGGCTCTCACTGCAGCCAATAGAATCTCTGAGCTTCAGGCACTTGTGGCTATTCTTCCTTTCTTAGTTTTCCTGAGAGACAGGGTTCCTGTTTGTACTGACCCTTCTTTTATGCCCAAGGTGGTCAATGAGTTACAGTCTGCCAGTGAGAAGGTTCTTCACATCTTGGATTTACATAGGCAGCTCAGATATTATATGGATAAAACTAAAGTTATTTGCAAATCTGAACAGTTTTTTGTTTCCTTTCATCCCATAATTTTGGGTTTATTTCTAAGCAAACCATCTCTTCCTGGATTTCTAAAGCCATTTCCTTTTGTTATTTTTCTCATGGTAAATGTTATTCCTTGTCAGTAAAGGCTCATTCTTCCAGGGTTGTTGCCTCCTCTGGTGGCTTTTTCAATGGGCAGGATACCAGTTCCATCCTTGAAGCTGCTACTTGGTCCTCTGTTCATACTTTCACTAAAGTTTACAAGCTGGATTTTATTCCCATGGCCAGAGGTCACTTTGCTAGGGCTGTCCTGCATGGGTTTCTGGAGAGCTCTTCCATGCATCCTCCTCCCAGGCTTCCTCTTAGCTTTTGTATTCTCCCTTAGGTTAGGCATATTGCAATAGTGATATAGGAGGACATAGTACAGTTGTGTAAAATCTTACCATAACAGTAGATGTCTTTCTTTTCACTGTTGCAGCATTCGTTCCCTCCCTCCTGCCCCCCTGCTGTAGCCTGTTCCTTCTTGTCCTACTGGCTCAGTGGCTCTTATCCTTTTTTCTCCCTCTGAATGCACATGTTTTTCCTTGTCCCTGGGGACATTCTGTTCCACTTGGGGCTTTTCTAGTTGTGTGTGCATCCATACGTCACCTTTATGCCCTTTGCTTTGCACGGGGGAGTGTAAGTGTGACATATAACACCTACAGAACTAAAGGCTTTGGTGTACTGGCCAGACGTTGGTCTATCCTTGGCAGGAGATCCCTTAAGTTATGAATATTGCAATAGTGAAGAGAAGGACATATACTGTTATGGTAAGCTCTTATACAACAGCTGTACTTTTCTTTGGTAATGGTATTTTTGCACTGTACACATGATCTTTGTACTTGTTGTAATAAGTCTGGCTGCAGTGTTAACCTTTCAAATGTGTGAGTGCTCATCATATTGACAAAGACACTCAAATCCTTCAGTATTTTAATGTCATTGTTTATAATTCCTACTGTCTCCTTGGTATTGTGATGTAACTTCCCAATGTTTTAGGCACATGTATATTCATCTTTTTCACTTTACTGCCTTCTGCTTCATTTAGAGTTTGTTCTAAAACATTTTGTACAAATTATCTGCCTTAAAAGTGCATCTGTTCTTATTTCTTTCTTGTATTCTTACTCTTCTACTTGAAGTTTTATAAACTCTGGCAAATGGTTTAGTGTATTTCATATAGCACACACTTTTTCCCTCAGCAGGATTGTGTCCTCCTTTGTGTGTGTGTGAGACCCTCCTGAAATCAGTAATCTCCAAGTGTAGTACCTCGCAGGATGCGCAGTAGCAAAACCCACTCCAAACACGCCTCCAGCCCTGTGGAGGCAGCAGCAGTATGATTATTCAACAGTGTGCAGACTGGAAGTTAATTAATATTCAGCATCTGTGCCGAAAGCAACCCAAATGACATTAATGTAATGTTGTATTAAGGACATAAAACTACATTCAGTACCAAAAAGGCAATGTTTTATTAGGGACATAAAACTAAAATGCCTGCAGTAAATCACTTTTCAGTCAGTCAATCGGGCAGAGTTCACACCATTTCTCTAAATGATACTATTATATTTTAACGGCTTTAAGGACATGTGCTTGCAAGGAAGCGGGGGTGTGGCAGCTAAAAGGGATGCAGGGGGGCTTGCCCCCCTGAAAAAGGAGAAAAATTAAGAATGTATCATAGGATGGAGTTTGTTGTGATACTGAATATTTAGCAGTTTACACAAAGTGACATGCAAATTTGCATGCCTGTCAGTCTTCCTGGATATCTCCACACATTTGGCGTGCCAATCATCGATAGCAGGCCCAAAACTGCGCATAACTAACTGTGAGGTACTGCGCTTGTAGATTACCCTGAAATCTACAAACTGATTTGTTACTGCCTTATTTTTTTTTTTGTATCATTCACATCTCTGGGTTGAGACTCATTTTCTTTGGCTCATTCTTTTGTTTTCTCGATACTTTGTTGCATTTAGTTGTAATATTCTATTTTCTTTTCTCAAACTGTCATTTTCATGATATTTTCTAGGGCTTAATCTGCCTTGATAAATTCCTTCTCATGCTTATTGTCCAAGAAATTAAAATGAAAATTAGTTTTGTTAGCAAGTGATCTCAATGTTATATCCATCCATTCACGACCCATTTCATATTTTTATACATGGGGTTGGGGTATAATACACATTTAGTCTATGCTCTTATTTTACTGAATTTCCTATTAAGAAAAAGATCAAATTAAGCATTTCATGTTCTAAAATAGTTGCACTCCTTTTCTTGTACATCTTTCAATGTGTCCCTTAAATCTGATGTATCGTAGCATAACCTAAATCTTTTATATAGCCGTATTCAATGATGGTGTTTTTATTCTGGTGTCTGAATTTGTCTAATGCAGCTCTATAGTTCTTAAACCTTGACACCATTTTCTGTAATAGTCCTGTCTAAATCGTTGTCAAGGATAGGTTGGCTTGGCATTTTACTGCATGTTTGTTATGTTATTTTTAACAAATGATCAGGGAAGGAAAACACTGACCTTGTCGGGGTATTGATCCCAGGACCTCTTGCATTCTCTGCGATCGTCACTGCCTGTGCACTAACAAGGAATCTTTTAAACAGCTAGGGCGTGCGTTTCCCCAAAAGCAGTTGTTCCTCCTTTCATGTAGGAAATCACCATTTAACAAGTAAGCTAATAACTGCAAAACAATAAAACAAACTTTCACATGACTTTTTAACAGCAGTATGAAAATTATTTCATGATTTTATGCCTAAAAGATTTGTTTTCCTGTTTGTGATGAGGTTAACTTTTGTGCTGGGATGCATGACATAATGAGATACATTCATACATAAAGGATGCAGCTTTATCAGGCAGATGTTTTATGCATAAAATAACACTACTGTAACTATTAAAAGACAAACAGATTTCCTCACTTGAAGTAAATGTTCTTGTTTAGTGTACATGATCTGCCACAGAGCTGTATAACCATTTAGATAAATATGGAGAAAAAAAAACCAACAGAAAAACAATTATTTTTCAAACTGAGCTCCATAGGATCATAGGAAGTTACTAGACTATTGGTTCTAAGGCCCTTATAGGCCTAGCCAAGAGTTTAGGCCTTGTTTAGACAAGTCAGCACCCGACACTCCTGTCCAGCAGGGACACAGGTGGAATCCCAAAGGTATATTTTCTGTTTCCCATCCAGTTATCCAGGTTGCAAGTAAAAAGGGATAATGAGGTGCTCTGCTTGACATGGGAGGGAGTCTATTCCACAGATGAGGGAGTCTCTGGGACACAAATCTGTCATGCCAACAAGTCCTGTTAATATTACAGACCAGGTTGAAGTCACACGTGTGGGTTACTCAAGCGGAGCTTGATTTGCGGATATACAGCAGTCCCATCAAGGTGGGGTCTGAGATTTGCTTTATATGCCAGACAGAGGTCACCTCTGAGGTGTCTGTATGAAACTGAGTGGAGGGACAGGGCATTTAGCCTAATTGTGTATGGTAGATGTTTGAGGTCCTGGCTCCTCCTGGTGAGGAATCTCTGTGGTCTCTCCAGCTGCTGCTTGTGCTTTGTGCGGTACATGCTGAAAAGCATGTTGTACTCAATAATGGGCCTTATAAGGGAAGAATACAGGGATGTTATGACCTCTTTGTCCCTGGATGAGATACCTTTACTTATGAGGTCGGCCATGTAGAAAGCTTTCTGTACAACAGAAGCAACATGGAGGTCAAAAGTCAGGTTGCTATCAACCTGGGTGCCCAAATCCATCATGGCTGATTGTATGCTTAGGACGTTGTGATAATTTGTGGGGACATCACTCTCCCCATACAGGATGATGATACATTTTTTGGTATTCAGCTTGAGGCCATGTTTCTTGCAGCAGTCATTTGTTTGGATGAGACTGTCTTGGAGGATGTCCACATCACTATGGGAATTGATGACAGCACCCAGCTTGGAGTCATTTGCAAACTTGGTCAGCCATAGCCCACTGGTTTTGGCCTGCACCTCAGAAAAGTATATCCCAAATAACAGAGGTCCCAAGACCGATCCGTGGCATATGCCACTCATTATGAGTCTCCTGCTTGAGGTGGCTTCCCTGTTGAGACTGCAAACATATGTGAAGAAGGCTTTATGAATGTCTCTAGTAGATGTGGCCAATCTGAACTCGAAGTTTGCTTTGGAGGATTTCACTAGTGCTCTTATCTGCTTGTTCAAGCTAAGGAGAGATGGCTTCCAATTGGGCATCTGCTCCTTTTTGGTCCTAGACAGCAATTTTTTTTCCTTTTGTTATAGAGTTTATTTATTGTAGATGTCCACCAGACAGGTTTACTCTTCCTTGCAGAGGATGATTTAGTCCTGTCAGGTATTTCTGATTCCATGCATCTATATACATGCTTGTATAGTACTTTGGTGTAGGTTTGGACATTGGTGCCAGTTCCTACAGAGGGAAGGGGGGGGGCTGTGAAGCTGTTTATACCATTCCACAGGAGGTTGTAATCAGTTTTGGAGAAGTTGTCCCTAGCTAGAGGGGGCTCGGGGGAGATGGTGGCTTCGAAGGTAACCGCTTTATGGTTGGATCTTACCAGGGAGGATGATACTGTAGGGATACTGTAGTGGTTACTCATGTTGGTTAATACCAAGTCCAAGATATTATCATCTCTTGTGGGGGTATCGACTAGCTGTTCCAAGGTATTTGCATTGACAAAATCAAGGAATCTCTGGGCATTTGTGTTCTGGCATGAGTAGTTCTTCCAGTCTATGTTTGAGTAAAGTCACCTAGGATCAGGGTAAAGGGTTGAATCTTGATACATTTGAAGAGGTCCAGATAGGCGGATTGGGCATCTTGAGTCAAATTTGGGAGCTTCTAGCTAGCTATGATTTGAATACGGATCCTGTCAATGATTAAATGCACCTGGGAGTGTTTCCTGTGCATCATACTGTTTGATTAGCCTGGAGATGTGTATGTCTTTAATATACATTAAAACTTCATGCCCTTTGGCTTTGCCACCCACAGTTTGGGATCTGAATGTATGACAGGATGAATAACCAGGTAGGGCTGGGGTGCTCTCCACAGCTTTGAACCAGGTTTCTGGTACTGCGCAAATGTCAGCATCTTCTAGGGTTAAGAATGCTTGCAGTGAGTGCACTTTCATGTTTAGACTCCTAGCGTTTAACAGCATGACCTTTAATTTGCATTTTGTTGAAATTTTTATGTTGGTAGTTTTGACCTCATCACGTTTCCTAAAATAAGGCACTATGGGGGAGGAAAGAGCCGTTGCCAGAAGCTTAAAGCCCAATTGAGACAGATGCAGGCCATCTCTGGCAAAGCATCGTGGTCTGTTGATCATATCTTCCCAGACTGTCAGGTACTGGATCTCCCTGGAATGACACCAGAAACTAAACCAATTGTTAAAGTCAATCATTTTCTGTTTGTATTGAGGCACTATTCTGGGTGAAGGTAGAATGCTGCTTAAGGCTAGGGACATACCTGCCTGCAACACATATTCAGCAAGCTCAATCATGTCTCTCTTCATATAGTCCAGGGAGGTACGTCTCAAGTTATTCATGACAACATGGACAATTACAGAGTCATAACAGTACCTGTTGTTGAGAGACTTGAGTGCATATGTAATATGGTGGATTCTGGCACCTGACAAACAACTAACCATGACTTTCACCTTATTCAGCCTGGCGAGAGGCATATCTGTGTGTCTCGCAATGGAGTTACCTATGACTAATATGTTGGGTTTATGGTTAAGCCTTAGTGGCTGTGAGAGACAGGTCTGTGGACTATGTATGGTATATGGTGTGGAGGGTTGTAGCATTCGCATGTGTTTTTGCCTTGGAGGCCTCCTTTGTTTGGGTATGTTTATGTTGAGAACCTCCGGATATGTGGGTGTGTGTTGTGTAGGTGTGGGTGGTGTCTGAAATGTAGTGATTGTGTTGACAACGTTCTCAGTACCAGATATACTGGCTTGTGAGGGAGAGAGCATAGACTCAAGGTTCCTAATGTAATTGCATCTCTGACAAATTGTGTTCCTAGGTGGTAGAAGTAGATGGTTGTCCGTGTACGTGAGGCAGTTGCTACACTGTCTCAGGATGCTCATATCAACCAGACTGGCAGGAGAAACCATAGGAAATTGTCCATCCATATTTGTCAGAATCTGAGGGAGAAAGGCTAGGGAGACCTAAGGGGTAGGGCTAAATCCCAAGTGCTTAAGCTAAAACTGAGAGGCTTAGAATAACACTTACAATTTAAACAGGCTATACACAAGCAGTAATAAATAGAGCAAAAAAGATGCAATTAAACACTTTAGAGAACAAGCAGCAGAAAAAGCAAGCTGAAGTAACAGAGTAGGAGGAGCAAACAGATTCTCTTTTTCAAACACTGCAATAAACAGTTTGCAATAAGTCACTTTTCAAGAAACATTTTATAAGCAGTTTACTTTGTGGATTGTTACATTAATCAACTGTTCGTGCCTCCATGATCCACACCTGCCATCATCACAGTGTTAATTTATGGGAAATGGAGACTGTAATGAGAAGCTTTTTGAAAGTATCCTTTCTTGGGAGTTTGACTACATACTAAACACCTGCCCAAGAATTATTCAGACCAGAGCATCTGTGAAGCACATTACTACAACCTGTTAACTTTACAGTACCTTGACTTCAGAATAAGTAGGTAAAACCTAGGGTTAATGTGCAACTCAAAAGGGAAGACCTCAGGAATGATGTACCCCCTTAGTTGTACTGGAATATCAGTATTTACTGATGACACCTGAGCACTAATTAAAGATGTTTGCTGAAAGTCTGCCTTTGACTGGATAGTGATAATTCCTGTTCATCTGTTTCTTTTCCACAGACGTTCCTGCAAACCTTCCTCATTAACCTTTAGTCCTGATACAGCTAATCAGATATCCAGTTGCTCTTTCCAATAACAAGCTGATAGAAACATTTCTCATTTATCACTGCAATGATCCCAGCATGTGGAGGTGTCCATTTTGATAAGAATGTTTGTGGTTCTTGGAAAGTGTAGTGCCTTGAGAGCATAGAACATTATCCCTAGTACATGTTATCAGAGCACAGTACCTAGGGATAAAAATGTTCCAATCTAGAAGACATTTTAAAAATTAAAACAAGAGTGTGGACTTTAAACACAAGGGACTTCAGTGGCAGGGTTTGTGAACAAAGCGCTTACTGTGTTGATAAATTTCTGAATTTCAGAGAGATTTCTGGAGTACTTAAGTGTAAACTGTGTGGGTGTAACTTCTTATCATATTTAGGATTTTTTTTTTGCAGCTCACTAAAATGCAAACTTTTCCACATTTTCCTTGGTTTGGCCATTGTTTTTTTTTTCCAGTGCTACATTTGTTTTCCAAAGTTGACAGTAGTGCTGACGTGATGAGCCCAATCTATAATTTTATGAAAAGTCTTGAATATTAAAAGTAAGAAAACATTAAAACAGGAAGACTGTTGTCCTATTATGGGGCATATTGCAATGAATCAATAGCAGGGAGAAATCATTAATATTTTTCACTGAGTAGAGTAGACTGTGATACGCTGAATAAAAATAATTTATTTTAGGAAAAGCAGTTGCTATTGGTTTCCATTCCCTTTTTGAGATCTTTCCTTATGGAAACATCACTGTTTCTTGTGCAACATTTACTTCAAGTAAGGAAACCTGTTTGTTTAATAACTGCTGAGGAGAAAGCTACCTGCTTTGTGCGATGTTCTTTTATCACAGTAATTATTATGCTAATCAGTTTAGTAGCAGCTAAACAGTGACAGGTTCAAAACTTGTTTTCCAAAGCAGAGAGTCGGGAAGTTATTAGATGTAAGCTGATGATGATGCAATTTGTAAAATTTAGAAGTCCATTACATGGCATCACATAGTTGTGATGGCATAAAAAGGTTTTTTAGCCTTTTGTGTTTGTGTAGTGAATACTTCATTATACAATATGTACTATAGATGAAACTGAAATGTAGAAAGTCAGAATTAAATAAATGAAACACGATTTATGAGGAGGAGTACCCCTGCAGCGGAGGAGTTTTCAGTCCACATTCCTCTTACTTAAATGTACAAGCTCCATGGGTGCACAATAGTGGGAGAAATGGCAAACATCACCCCAGACAAATCCTTGTCCCAATCTGCAATACTTCACTGCAACAAGCAGGAACTAGAACTGCATCTGTAATTCAAAAATTAAGGAATCCACATACAGAAACAAGAAAACATTATCAAGCAATGAAATAAAAAAGTAATACTAATCTAATAAAGTCTTTTCAAAAAGATAAGGTTTCATAGAAAACATTCATCAGCTATCCTGTTTTGATGATAGCAGTCCTGGATCAATAATCCTGCATGCTCCATTTGTTCTTACCTCTGTCATTTTCTCCTCATATGCCCTTTTTCTTAGTTCTTTGCCTATCTCAGTCCTTCAAAGGTTTGTGCTATTATAGACAATTACCACCTCAGGTAATTTGTTCTGATTATCCACTGCTTTTTCCATGAAAAGCACTTTAAAATGTTTAGGTGGAATTTTGTGCCCTTATTCTGACAGGCATGCCCCTTCTCCATTTTTTTTCCTGTTGATCTCTGCCATTAAGTTGTCCCTTAAGCTTCTTGTATACTCATATCATGCCTTTTCTTCTTTTCTGCCCTTGAGTCAGAATACACTTAGCTCTTGTCTCTTCTCTTTGCACCCTTATCCTCTATTTCATTTATTACTCTGTTGTTTTTTCTCTATATTTTCTCAGTGAGTTTGGAGCCCTTTCTGTATGAGCACTGACTAAATACCATAATCCATAGAATTAGAAAGGGGTCCCACAAAGTCACAAGACAAAACACACTGAATGGTTGAATTTTTGAGCACTTTCATTCCTTTATTATTTAGAACTTCATCAGAAAATAACAAGTGCTGCTTCTGTGCCTACAATAAATAGGCAGTTCTGACCGAACAGGTTTAAGAAAAAAGTCCGCCAAAACAGAACAATGGGGTTTAGGTAAAAAAATAGAAACAAATTGAGCTAACAATTGAAGATACAGAAACTTTGAATCAAAGATAGATGGTGCTTTACAACTTTCTCAGCATTTACTTGCTAATTTGGTTCTACTTTTCCTGCCACACCAACATCTTTTTCCTAATATATGCCTTTTATTAAGAATTTTGCATGGGTTTCCCTACACCTTGTCAAGTACAGAGTGTATGAGTTTAAAACTGTCCAGTTTACATCCTGTAATTTAAAAGACCTTGATAGTTATTTCCAATGGGGAAAAGCTCCCTTTTTAATTTCTACTTGTGCTGGCAATAAAATAGTGACATTTTTTTTCTCTGAGTTTGCTCCTCAGATTAAATATATACATGCCAGTGGGCTGTGGGTGGTTGGAGCTGAGGAAGGAACGGTTATTCTTAACTGTTTGCCACAGCTTGTTTTAACTGCCGATAACTGTCTGTTTTTTAAATGCTTGTATATTGCTTTCTTCACTCAAGCTACATTAAATTATTCTGCTTTCTCTCTTTACATATCTGACTAGCTATAGTGGAAATCACTTTCTCCTCTACCCGATTGTTTTGTGAGATAAACCAGCTCGGTGTAGCCCTTCTCCACAACCTACTCCCATTTCTTCCTACCCCACATCATTTCCTTTATAGGCAGACTGGTCACTTCCTACAAAATATAACAAATACAAATGTTTCTTTAAGCATCTCATTTCCTTTAAACAAGTCATCCACCCCAGGAAATACAAATATTAGCCCTATCCCTTCTGTGCAATCTAGCATTTTGTCCATTTATTATCAACAAGTAATAAGTGCACTAATCCTATACAAATAAGCACAATACAGTCTTACCAAGATCCTCTAAACCCACAACAACAGCTGCAGCATTTTCATGGATACAGTAATATAAAACAATCAAACAATAAATTAATTATTAATCCTTCTCAACCTCTGTATAATGTAACTATTCTTGACAACCACACTCTCCATCACTGATAACCTCTCTTTAGAATCATCCACCTACACAAACAATAGTAATTTAACAATATTAATATAGCCATACAACTATCCTTCTACCACTGTCTGTAGGCTAAACAAATTACCTATATAACAAGAAAATGGTACATTAGTCAGATATATATATATATGTTGTAAAGGACCATTGCCACAGCCCCATAAATAACTTGCTACATTGATACCAAACATAAAACACTATATGTTATGTTGTCCTATCTCGCCTGAATTCCTGCTGGTTGGGGTTCGGAACCGAGCATCGGTTCCAACTCGGCCTAATACAAAAGCTCAAGAGCTTCCACTGGCTCAAGGCTGACCCCTATCCCATGATGCACTGGGTAAGATACCCAGATCTCATTTGCCGCTCAAGTGACCGGGATGACTTCTGGCTGCCTCGTTGGCTGAGTAGACTTTGATTACTTATTTTTTAACAGTTTTTGAGATTTTCCATCTCTAATTGTGTGATAGACTTAGCTAAAACCCCTTTTACTGTTTAGTGCATTGTTTTCCATGAGAGATCCATTTTAGTTAGAGGGCTCTCAGCAGCCCATTTAACTTAGAGGGCTGCTCCAATTCCCTGTGCCTTTACCTTCCCTTGGGGATTCCTTTTAGCATAGAGGATTCTCTCCACTGCTGGATTGTGTATTTGTGTCTTTGTTATAGTTATAAATAGTGTTAAATTAGTGGTTAGATCCATCCTCTGGCATTTTACAGCTTTCTGGGGAAAGCTATATTGTGTGCTATTTTAATTTTCTTGTGTGATGTTATAGTAGTTTAGTAGGCTCCTTTATTTCTCTAGAGCAGCTTTATATTTAAAAAAATAAATAAATACATTTTCATATTACTTTTGAGTATTGTTGCAGTAGGATAGCTTCTTCCTTCTTGTGATTGGTGGTTTGTTTATTGAAAATGTCAAAAGAAAAGGAAAAAGAACCTAAAGAACATAGGCAGTCTGGTTTTAAGAAGTGTGATCAATGCACTCAAAAGAGGTCTATCACTGATGGGCACACTAGTTGTGTATATTGTTTGGGTGCCATCCACTTACAAGACTCTTGCACGATTTGCCATGGTTTCAGCAACAGGGTCCTTCAAGAGCACAGAAATAAATTGATGGTCAGCGGTCTGTTAAAAGGTCTTTTCCAGAAATCATTGGAAGGCTCACAAAGCTCCAAATCAACCTCGAGTTCCCATTCAGGATCCAAAAGGCATGCTGTTACTCTCCAGCTTCAGAGCCTCCTAAAAAAGTTACTGCATCAGAACCAAGGGCTCTTGGTTCAGACAAAGCAAAATCAACCTCTCCAGCCCCATCAGTATCCTTGGAGCTGGTAGTGTTGCCAGTTAGGAGACGGTCTCCTGCTTTGGAGCCAATCTCTCTGACCTTGAGATTACCCATTTTGGAGAGGGCCAGATCTCCCTCATTATCCTCCCGTTCCTCCAGGAGCTTATCTGATGATGATGATGTAAAGTGGATGGTGAAGAGATTCCTTAAGACTCCGGTACTGGCAAAACTTTTATCATTTCTGACCCCAAAGGATTCGAGACTGTCCAAGGCACCATCTCCAGTTCCTCCTCCAACCCCGATGGTGGTTTTGGAACAAGAGAATATGGGTTCGATAGCAGTGGAACCATCAGTACTGGGACCTTCTTCAGGATCATCTGCTCCAGCATTTGCTCTGACGTCTTCAGGTCCTTCAGATCTCGAGGAGTCTGGGAGCTGACGCTCACCTGTCGGGTCTGGAGAGGGGAGTCGGCATGAACAGTTGTCCGAGCCGACTTTACCCCTTGCTGAGGTTGAGCTCGGCTCCTACATTGACTTTGGAGCCACCCGCTCTACCTCAAAGTCAATCCTCAGCATCTTTGGAGGGAAGGGTCTCTTCAGTGTGGACTGAGGGGGCTTTTGAGCTGATGGAGAGAGTGCTGTCATCCCAGACAGCTCCACTCTCAGAGCCATCTTCTCTTCCCTCACAGGCACCGGTGTTAGTCTCTTCTTCACCCACTCCATCCCAGACGTTCCGCCCGGTCAGAGGGACTATACATCACAGGAGATACTCAGGTTGCTAGAAAAAGAGTCATCCAAGATGTCCCCACAGACCAAATTGGATCCGGAACTTACTCAAGGTTCTTTTTAGTTCCAAAAAAGACAGGAGACTGGAGACCCATCCTGGATGTCAGTAAACTGAACAAATCCATAAAAAAGTCAATGTTCCGGATAGTGACACTGCAGTCAATATTCCCTTTTCTAGGGAAAGACGATTGGATCTGCTCAATAGATCTCCAGGACAAGTATTACCACATAAAAATGGACAAGTGGTCCAGGAGACATTTGTGCTTTCAGTAGGGAGCCAGTCACTATCAGTTTCAAGTCCTGCCCTTTGGCCTCACTACAGTCCTCAGAGTGTTCACCAAATGCATGGCAGTGGTTATGGCTCACTTGTGGTGTCAAGGATTCTGTGTGTTTCCATATCTAGATGACTGGCTCCTGACCTCCACCACCAAGCCTCTACTACTAAAAGCAAGGGATGAAACAATGCTTCTATGTGCCAGGTTAGGCATTACAGTAGACTTAAAAAAGTCTGTCTTGTCGCCTTTACAACATTCATAGGTTCATAGGTATGTACTAGGCTAATGGCCCTGGAGCCTTTACAAGCCTAGCCCATAGGATTACTCTGGCATCATGCCACCCAACCTTGGTTCCCAGTTCCTCTGTTGAGTAGAGCCACTGGAGTGATCCCTGGGGTGAATTTTCGATTTCTCATCCACTCATCAAGATTTCTGTTGAAAAGGGCCAGTGAGGTGCTCTGTTTGACATGTATGGGAAGTCTATTCCATAGCATGGGCAGTCTCTGGGTTATGAACCTGTCCCGCCAGCTTGCTCTGTTGATTGTGGTAATGAGGTTGAGGTCTCTGGAGCATGTGGTGCGGAGGGACTGGGATTTATTTAGATGTAGCATTTCTAACAGAGCTGGGTCAGACATGGCTTTGTAAGTCAAGCAGAGATTGCCTGTAAGTAGGCAATATGAGACAGAGAATAGTTGAATTTTTTGAGTCTGTGCATATAAGTGTTTAAGGCCTAGGATCCTCTTTGTGAGGTACTTTTGCGGCCTCTCCAGTTGTTGCAGGTGACTAGTGAGGTAATGCCAAATGGGGTATTGTACTCGATAAGTGGCCTAATGAGGGAAGAGGGAGACAATGATCTCTTTCTTTCTGGATGCAAAACCCTTAGTAATGAGATGTGCCACATAGAAGGACTTTCTGACCACAGTGGCAATGTGGTGGTCAAAAGACAGGTTGCTGTCAACCTGTGCTCCCAGATCTCTTATAACGCCTTCTTTGTTCACTGAAGTACTATCGATGTGGTAATTCATGGGAACTGGGTTTTTCCCAAAGGGGTAACAACACATTTTTTGGCATTGAGCTTAAGGCCATGATTCTAACACCAGTCGTTGGACTTGGTGATGCCTTTCTGTAGGATGTCAGCATCACTTGAGGAGTTAATAATAGCTCCCAACTTGCAATTGTCTGCAAACTTTGTCAGCCAGAGTCCCTTCTTGTTGGCCTGGACTTCAGAGAAGTAGATACCAAACAGGAGAGGACCTAGGACCAAACCCTGTGGGACTCCACTTGTGACTGGTCGGCAGTCTGACTTGGAGTCAGCTACTTTCACACTGTGGGTTCTAGCTGTAAGCCAGTTTGCAACCCAGGTAGTGATATAGGGTTTGATGCCTAGCTTAGTGAGTTTTTCTATGATTCCTGAGTGGGGAATGGTATCAAAGGCTTTGGCCAGATCAAGGTAGGCTGTATGAACCACCTTGCCTTCGTCCACTGCTCTGGTGACTGACTCAAAGAAGTCAACCAGGTTGAGGAGGCATGCTCTACCCTTCATAAAACCAAACTGTGTGGGATCCAGAGTTTGGAGATTCCCTAGATCCTTGTTTATTAGGTCCATGATGATGCGCTCCATAGCTTTGCATATCAGACTCGTCAGGCTAATGGAGCGATAGTTCCCAGGGTCTGTAGTCACTCCTCCGTTGTGGAGAGGGATGACTGTAGCAGTGCGCCATTCAGTAGGGACAAAGACTGAGGTGAAGCTGTGATTGAACAGGGCACACAGGTAAGGTGCCAGTTCACTCTGTAGTACATGTAGAACACAGCTGGGGATATTGTCAGGTTCCATAGAAGCTGTATTCTTGGCCTTGGACAGTGCTGTTTTAACCTGTGCAGCAGTAATACTGGGTGCCTGGCAATCTACTGGTATTGTGATTGGTCCTTTGGTGGGGGAGAGAGTGGTAAAGTTGGCACTGAATCTGTCGGCCAGTATATTGGCAATATCTGTTGGCTCGGTATACGAGGTACCATTGTGCAGTAGCTCAGAGCAAATCTGGGTATTGCCATGGAGATTCTTTACATAACTATAGAAGGCTTTGTGGTTGTCTTTACTATCTGCTGCAATTCTGTTTTCATAGCTAGCTTTAGAGGATTTGATGGGGGAATCTCAATTTTTGCTGATGCTGATAAGGGAGTTTTTCCAGTCTTGGGACTTCACCTTATTCCGCATCAGTTTCCTCCTTCTGTTGTACAGTTTGTTTATGGTAGGGGACCACCAGATTGGCTTCCTTTTTTTGGAGGAGAGTGTCTTGGCTCTATTGGGTATGGTGAGATTCATGCATTTGTGTATGTGTTCGTACAGTGCATTGGTGTATGATTCGGCGGCTATGCAACTATTCTCCATTTGCATGGGTGTTGTGAAGTTGGCCACCTCTGTTTTTAGGATCCCAAAGCTAGCTTTGGAGAAGTTTTGCATGGTGGTTACCTTTGTGGGGCGGGTGGGAGGTATGTGGATTTCCAAGGTGATTAGTTTCCTTCTTAGGCACAGAATTAGACTCAAAACAGATAGTGGCAAAACTTACCTTCGAGAGAATCCAGTCCCTTCACCAACAGATCAGGATCTTGATATCAAAAAGAAAAGTTCAAGCTAGAATTTTGTTACCGGTCCTAGGTACTGTGGCAGCTGCAATCATTCTAGTTTCCCTAGCACAGTTGCATATGAGGATTCTACAGTGGTTACTCTTTGCCCAGTGGTCAGTGCAAGATCTTCCTCTGTCACATCAGATAATCATTACAGAATCATGCAAAACAGACCTGCTCTGGTGGCTTCTAACAGAACAGTTGTACTTAGGCTGCAGTTTGTAACCCCACAACCAATAGCAGTACTGACCACGGACGCTTCCCAAATCGGGTGGGGGAGGCATTATCTGGGAATGACTGTCCACGGCCTATGGAATGAACACAAGAGCCACTTGCGCATCAGTGTCCTAGAGATGAGGGTAGTGCTGTATGCGTTGCAGGCATTTCAGGACTCTCTTCCAATGGGAACAGTAGAAATTCAGACAGACAACATGTCAGTAGTGTGGTATATAAACAAACAGGGAGGAACAAAATCGTATCCCCTGTGTCAAGAGACACTACAGGTGTGGCAATGGGCGATCGCTTCTCAACACGCATATCCTGGGGAAATCCAGTGTGATAGCAGACAAACTCAGCAGAGCAATTCTGTTGCCTCACAAGTGGTCCCTAAAATTAGAAGTTGCGGAAGAGATCTTCCAGAAATGGGGCCAGCCTTGCTGCGACCTCTTTGCCACCTCCATGAATGCCAAATGCAGCAGCTACTTTGCCCTCATTCCCCATCTAGGGAAGTCACCAAGGGATGCATTTGTTCACGATTGGCCGCCAGGTCTTCTCTATGCCTTTCCCCTAATCCCCAAAGTACATCAGAAAGCCAGTATGTTGAAAAGCATGATGATTCTCATTGCACCTTACTGGCCTTGACAAGTTTGGTTCCCCATTCTTTGGACCAATTTGCTTGAGGAACTGTGGATTCTGGACCCAGTTCCAGAACTCTTAACCCACTCGTCAGGAACGTTCCATCCATCCATCTAGCCATCCGTCCACACCCTCAAATTGACAGTATGGCTGCTCCAATTCTACACTTAGTCAGGTGTTATAATGTTTCCCCTTCAGTTAAACATATCCTGGTTTCTTCCCACAAACCATCTACAAGAAAACTGTATTCTAGTAAATGGAAAAGATTTTCTTACTGGGCCTGCTAAGCATAATATAGAACCTTTTACAGCCCCTATCACAGCAATTCTGGAATTTTTCTCTAAACTTTTTGATGAATGGGCTGCAGCAGTTACTATCGGAGTTCAATTTGCAGCCATATCTAGTTTTCATATGGGAGACATGAGAGTGTCTATTATGTCCTATAGGCTATGTAAGGCCTTACTAAAAGGTACTTTCTTACTCAAGCCTCTGATCAGAGAACTCCCAACATCTCGGGATCTAAATTTTGTCCTATCTGCACCCTTTGAGCCTGCATCATCTTGTAATATAAAGTTTTTGTCATGGAAAACTCATTTCTTAGTAGCTATTACCTTTGCCAGACGGGTGTCAGAACTGCAAGCTCTTTCTGTACGCCCTCCATATATAGTTTTTCACAAAGATAGGGTATCCTTAAGAACTAATCCCTCTTTTTTACCTAAAGTTTGTTCAGAAAACAATTTAAACCAATCTATTGAATTGCCAGTGTTCTTTCCTAACTATAGCAAAAAGGCAGAATATAGATAGATTACATCAGTTAGATGTTCACAGACAGCTACATTTCTATTTGCATAGGACCAAAGATTTCAGAAAGTCTGACTAGATTTTCATGTCATTTTCAGACAACAGGAAAGGATTACCAGTTTCAAAAGTAACTTTGTCTAAATGGCTTACGGATTGTATTGCCTTTTCTTACAGTAATAACAACAGACAATTACCAGGCAAAGTGAAAGGTCACTCTACAAGAGCGGTTTCAACATCCTCTGCCTTTCAGGCGAGACTTCCTATGGATTCTATTTGTGCAACTGCCACATGGATGAGACCTCATACCTTCATTACTCATTACAAAGTAGATGTAGCCTCCTTTGGCTCCACTGCATTAAAGAATCTTTTTTCTTGAGCCACTCTTGGATAAATGTGCTAGGGATGCAGTCCCAACCAGCAAGAATTGCAAAGAGATAGGACAACATAACATTAAGAAGTTATGTACTCACCATAGCATTCCATGTTTGTTGTCCATCTCGCCTATATTCTTGCGTCCCACCCACCTCCCCCCTCCTTCATTTCTGGAGGAACGGGTGGATAATTTGTGTGTGTGTGTGTGTGTGTGTGTGTGTGTGTATATATATATATATATATATATATATATATATATATATATATATATAGTTATGTTGGTTTGGAGTCTCTGATTTCCTTCCTTTTACAATTAGACAATCGGTAGATATAAATACCTATATATACTACAGTTTCTCTCACTTGCAAACAAGATCTGGGTGTCTTACCCAGTGCATCATGGGACAGGGGTCAGCCTCGAGCTTTTGTATTAGGCCGAGTCGGAACCGATGCTAGGTTCCAAACCCCAACCACCAGGAATATAGGCGAGATGGACAACAAAATTGGAACGTTATGGTGAGTACATAACTTCTTATTTTGTACCCTGACCAAAAAAAAAAAACAAGCATAACCACATAGAACTTTTACTTCCTAGACTAGTACTAAAATTGGAAAAACATCCATGCCATCTCAGGTCCAAAGTAGCATTTGTTTCTCACAAACTATCCCCGGCTACCCCACAGCAAACAAATGCTTTGCAACAACTCTTAAGTCATATCTCCTCAAGGAAAAAACTAAACATTGCATGTGTAAATAATAAATGGGCTGCTCTGGAGACATAGATTACTTCAGAAAACCCACATATCTAGGCTAAAAGACAATTGCTGTCCTTGTCCGTTTATTCTCTCTCAGTATAAAATTCTGTGAGCACAGACCTAGACAAAGGGCAGGAGGAGAGATTATGGTACTAATTAGAAAAACTACATCTCTGCAAAGTACATCCATAACAATGCTAACCAAACCAAAGAAAAGTACGCCATGCTGGATAACAGTCAATCTAGCAGTAGGTCTGCACACACTGCTTACCATCGCAGTCATTTGTATCCCCCACCATCCATCTCAGACCTTATAAAAGATATTTTATCATTTAATATTCCCCACTGGATACATTAGAAATGTCATCACACTTTCAGACCTTAACTTCAACACCAAAGGCTCTGAAGGACCCCCCCCCCACACACACACACAAGTTTTTACTCCAAATGGGCTAGAGCAGATAGTTAGGGAACCTACAACGTACAACATTATAACAGGAAACCATACAGCACTTGACCTTATTTCAAAAATGGCCAACCTTTGCACAAGTATTAACATCCTACCCAGTGGACTTAGTAATAATTCACCTAGCCCACTGATAATTACAACCTAATCTTTGCCTGAACAAAAATTAAGCACTTGAGTGGTTACCATTCTTATCAAATGCAGACCCACTAAATACACTGTCATTCTTTGTGAAAATGTACACCACAAGCCAAGACACACTTCTCTATCATTCATAGAAGAATAATGAGAAATAAATGCACCTGGATCACAAATAATATAATTGTTCTTGTAAGTCAAGGCCTGAATAAGATTGCTACAATCCTCCAAATGATAATTTGTACCAATCTTACTTGTCCCTCAGAAAATAGATCAGAATGGCAGCCAACTCTACCAAAGCCTAATTCTTAAGTGAAAGGCAAATGAGAGGCTTGAAAAATCCAAATCCTTTTTGGAAGGAAATCACAGACCAAAGTAGCAGTCGTTCATTCTCTCCTAATACCAGTACAGCTCAAGGAGAAGACTGTAAAAGCTTTCTTACTTTATCCAAACTATCACCATCTCTTTTCCTTACCCTTGTTAGGTTCTTCTACCCCAGAGCATTGACACACACCCAGGTCCATATACCACAGCAAACTATGCAGTTGCATTCTACTTCAAAAAAAGATGTTAGTAAAAGAAACAAGTTACTAAAAAACTTAAAATTCTCTGCTGCTAATGTAAATTCACTTCGCTGTACCCTTCTAAGGAGAGCAGCTGACAAAATTGCCAAACACCTAGCCTACTTATTCAATCTCTGTCTTACCACAGGAATAGTACTGCCATTACTAGAGCACACAATCATCATTCCTCTTCCCAAGGTACATTTACCCAAAATACAAAGACTGGAGACCAATATGATATGATCATGGCATGTGACACTGTAAACCACATACTGCTCATCACCAAGCTGTAAAAATTCATCTTTAGAAGCAATACTATAACATGGGTCCCTAACTATTTAGAAAATGGAACTTTTCAAGTTCTCTCTAACAATAAACTTTCAACAGAAAGTAGACTTACCACTGGTGTCCCACAGAGTTTTATGTTTTTTGGGACCCTTCCTATTCTCATTTATTACTGTCCTTACAGAAGACTCCTCATCATTTAATTTGACATCATATGCTGATAACATATTACTACTAGAAACTCAAAAATCCCCTGCTGCCCTTTAAAACCTTCTCTGACAATCCTTCTTCCCTGTTTCTGGGCAGAGACCAACTATCTTTTCATTGTGGTTGACTCAGTGTGCCACTCAACCACAGCCCATAAGGCAAAACAACATACCCAACACACTAGTCATAGGTGACTCTATAGTCAGGCACACTGATGTCTCACTCACCAGGCTAAACAAAGAGAAGGTTACTGTCAGCTGCCTGTCGGGTGCCAGGATCCGCCACATAACCCACGCACTCAGGTCACTTCACAACAAGTACAAATATGACTCTGTCAGTATCCATGTTGGTGTGAACGACCTGAAACATACCTCCCTGGAGTACATGAAAAGAGACATGGAAGAGCTCTCCGATCTTGTAGCCCAGACAGGTATGACCCTAGCCCTGAGTAGCATTCTGCCATCGCCCAGAAGTATACCGCAGTACAAGGACAAAACGATTGACTTCAACAATTGGCTAAGCTTCTGGTGTCATTCTAAGGGGATCCAGTATCTGTCTGCCTGGGATGACATGGTCGACAGACCACGATGCTTTGCCAGAGATTGCCTGCACCTGTCACCCCTGGGATTCTGGATACTGGCTAAAGCGCTTGCTACCCATATAGTGCCTTTTTTAGGCAAGGTTCAAATGACAAATTCACCACCGTAACAGGAAAAGGCAAGCAAAAACTGAGGGTAATGCTACTCAATGCTAGAAGTCTAAATCTCAAAATGCACTCACTCGAGGCACTCCTTAAAATGGAGAACATCGATATCTGTGCAGTGACTGAGACCTGGTTCAAGGATCCAGAGAGCACCCCTGCACTACTAGGCTATAACTCATACCACAATATTCGGCCATATAACCTGGACCGGAACACCAAAGGCTGAGGTGTGTCTATATTCATTAAGGATAGCCACACCTCCAGGCTAGTTGCTCAGCATAATGCATCCGAGGTTATCCAAGTGCAAATAACTCTGGGCAAAACTGCAATCCAAATTGTAGCTTGCTACAGATCCCCCACCATGCCCCAGGATTCCCACTCCTCTTTTCTTGATATACTGGAAAATATTAGGGTTCAACCAAACACCCTAATAATGGGTGATTTCAACTACCCCACCATTAACTTGGAAAACTACTCATGTACCAAGTCCTTTGCTCAATGCTTTCTGGAATTCATAAATTCCAATGCCTTGGATCAACTTATCCACACCCCCACCAGGGGCAACAATATCCTAGACCTAGTCATTACCAACTTCAGTGAGCGGTGTTCCACACCTGAAGTCAATTCCTCATTGGTCCGATCCAACCATAAGCTAATCACCCTAGATATCCACATCCCGCCCCCACCCCCATTAAGAAAACCACTGTAAAAAAATTTCTCCAAAGCCAACTTCATGCTTCTTAAGACAGAAGTGGCGAACTTCATGATACCCACACAGATGGACAATACAGTTACGGCTGCTGAATCCTACACAAATGCACTCTATAAGCACTTACACGAGTGCATGGATCGTGCTATCCCAAACAGAACCAAAACACTATCCTCCAAAAAAAGGAAGCCAATCTGGTGGTCCCCTGCCATAAACAAACTGTACAACAGAAAGAAGAAACTTTTGTAAAATCCCATGAGTGGAGGAGCTCCCTGGTCAGCCTCAGTAAGAAGCTGAGATCCCTTATAAGATCCTCCAAAGCTAGCTATGAAAACAAAATTGCCACTGATTCTAAGGACAACCACAAAGCATTCTATAGCTATGTCAAGAATCTCAATGGCAATACCCAGATCTGCTCTGAGTTACAGCACAACGGCATGAAAATTACAGAACCAACATCCTGGCAGATAGGTTCACTGCTAACTTTACCCCCCTCTCACCCCCTAAAGGGCCCATATCTATAAAGGAAGAATGCAGAGTCCCTGTAATCACAACTACTCAGGTAAAAGCTGCACTCTCTAAAGCCAAAAACACAGCATCCATGGGACTGGATAACATCCCAGACTGCGTTTTACATGAGCTTCAGAACTAACTGGCTCCCCACCTAAGCACCATGTTCAATCATATCCTCACATCAGGCTTTGTGCCCACTGAATGGCGCACAGCAACAGTTATCCCACTCCACAAAGGGGGATCCACTACTGAACATAGGTTCATAGGTAGGTACTAAGCTATTGGTCCTAGGGCCTATATAAGCCTAGCCAAAAAATTTATCCTGGCTTTTGCCACCCAAGAAAATTATTTTCCTGTGCCCCTGTTGAGCAGAGCCACAGAAGTGATCCCTGGGGTGAATTTCCCATTTCCCATCCAATCATCAAGATTTTTCTTGAAGAGTGCTAATGAAGAGTTCTGAGAACTATCGCCCTATTAGCCTGACGAACCTAGTCTGCAAGGCCATAGAACGTATCATCATGGAACTCATAAACAAAGACATTGGTAACCTCCAAACTCTGGACCCCACCCAGTTCAGGTTTGTGAAAGGCAGATCATGCCTCCTGAACCTGATCAACTTCTTTGAGGCAGTCACCAAAGCCATAGATGAGGATAAGGTGGTTTACACAGCCTATCTTAACCTCGCCAAAGCTTTCGTCACCATCCCCCGTTATGGAATTATAGCTAAACTCACTAAAGTAGATATAAATCCCTATGTCACAAGATGGGGTGCCAGCTGGCTCACTGACAGAAACCACACTGTAAAAGTTGCAGACTCCAAATCTGACTTCAAACCAGTAACAAGTGGAGTACCACAGGTTTCAGTCCTGGGACATCTCCTGTTTGGTATCTATTTCTCTGAAGTACAGGCTAACACAGAAGGCCTCTGGCTAATGAAGTTCATAGATGACTGCAAACTAGGAGCCATAGTTGAGTCCCCAAATGATGTGGACATCTGACAGAAGGACCTCACTGAGACAGATGCCTGGTGTCAGAGCTATGGCCTCAAGCTCAATGCCAAAAAGTGCATTGTCATCCCCTTTGGCAAAATCTACCCATGAACTACTACCACATAGGCAGCAGTCTACTTAGCACCGAATGTGTGATGAGAGACCTTGGGACCCAGGTGGACAGTAGTCTCTCCTTTGATAATCACATCGCCACAGTAGTCAGGAAGTCCTTCTATGTGGCGCACCTCATCACAAAAGGGTTCTCATCCAGGAAAAAAGAGGCCATTGTTCCCCTCTAGTCGACAAACATTAGACCCATTATAGAGTACAATGCCCCTTTTGGAATGTACCTCACAAGACATCTGCAGCAGCAGCTGGAAAGGCCACAGAAGTACCTCACAGAGAGGATTACTGGCCTCAAACAGATGCCCTACACTGACCGTCTCAAAAACTCCAGATTTACTCCATAGCATATTGCCTACTCCGAGGTGATCTCTGCCTAAAATATAAAGCTATGTCAAACCCAGATCTGTTGGCCATGCTACACCTAAAGGAAATCCCAATCCCTATGAGCTACAGGCTCTAGGGACCTAAACCTTGTCACCACAATAAACAGGACATGCTGGAGGGATAGATTCCTGTCCCAGAGACTTCCCATACTCTGGAACAAGCTACCCATCTATGTCAAGCAAAGTTCTTCATTAGTACTCTTCAAGAAAAATCTTGATGAGTTGATGGGAAATAGGAAATACACCCTGGGGATCACTTCTGTGGCTCTGCTCGACAGTGGCACAGGAAAATAACTTTCTTGAGTGGCGTAAGCCAAGGAACCTTGTTGGCTAGGCTTACTTAGGCCCTTGGGCCGATAGCCTAGTACCTACGTATGAACCTATTAACCACAAGAACACTAATGTGATAATGTGATGCATTTCTCTACCAGCTGTAAAGTGAAAGAACTGCGGCAATGCACAATAATAAATCACCATAATAAGAGAAGAGTATTCCCATTGTCTCACAAGTACTTAGGCATTACTGTTAATTTGCCCCTCGCCTTCGGCATTTATACTGATAATATACTTCATAAATTGTTAGCACAGTTAAAACTATGCAATAAAATAGCCTACATTCTCTCTCCAGCTTCTCATATTTCCACCTCCAAAAGACATTCTTCATCCTAATCTTGAATACCAACTTTTGCTACTAGTCTCTCATTCCACCTAGAAAACTAAAGGCTCTAGAAGGTGGAAAATAAAATCTGTTGGTTTGCTTAACCTGCAGATGCATATACCCGCCACTGCAGTCTCTTAAAGTTAACTGGCATCCATAACCAAAAGATCGTCTAACCTTCTAAGTAGACTAATATTCAAAATTCTACACTATTGGTACTGCCCACTCTTAACAAAACTCCATTTCCGAGAGCAGTCGTATACTTTAAGAAACAGCAAACACTGTGCTATCTCACTAAACAGACAATGCTATCTTGTTAAACAGACTTCCATTTAAAGCAGTCATTGGAGAGTGTGCTTTCTCCAGACTGGGCCCTGCCATATGAAACAATCTCAGTAGAAATTAAAAAAAAAAAAAAAAAACTCTCCAGAGATTCAAAACATCCCTGACAGAACACCTCACAAGTACAATAACCTGCACGGGCTTCAGGGATACTGGATAATATGATATCTGCTCCCTTATACTATACACCAAGCATCAACTTTCTTCTTGAGCAATAATATAAGCTGGGTGTTACCCAGAACTGATGATGTACTTATATGAGCAAAGTATTTATATGCAACATATGTGAAAATGAAATTTCACATTATATATATTGTATTTAGTATAACAAATCATACCTTCAGGTTGTACAGTACAGTCTCAATTATTTGACTAGTTTAGATTTATTTATTTATTTATTTTATTTAACATTTGTTTACCGGGAAAGTCCGACTTTGAACGAGCCAATTTTCATTGAAGGTCGGGAGAGGAATGCTCCAGATGCACGTCTTTGTACCTTGGGAAGAAGCCAGAGCACCTGGAGAAAACCCACACGAACACAGGGAGGACATGCTGACTCCACTGTGAAGGCACTCCAGCTGAGAATCGAACCAGAGAACCTCTTTACTGTGGGCATCTACATGTATTACTTTATCTATTCTGGATTTGTCAAAATTTTAGATGTGTTATTATATTCTGTCTTTGCCTACAATTGCCTAGTACTTTGTTAATCTTGTTACTATAGTTTTGTGATACTTTTCCTATGACTTTTCTGTTGCTGCTATATATATATTCCCCTGATGGTAATCATAATTGTATTACGTACCAACACATAAAGGCAGGTATACAAATATAACAGAATAACTTCAAGGCATGAACATGACTGAAAAGCATATTTTGACCAGCTCACCTACCTGGTCAACAGACTAAAGGAATTACAATATTTTCATCAATTCTCATCTCACTAGTCTAACATCAATATAAAGTAATTTTTTTGAAAAGTGCTTACCAACTGTTATATATGAGAGAAAAGAAATTAAATCAGTACCAACCAGTATGGATTTATGAGTAAGAATTCTACATTTACTAATCTTGTCCAATTTTATGTTGTTGTTAGTGAAGCATTGGACAGTGACGTCAATGTTGGAGTGGTCTATTTGGACTTATCAAAGCCTTCAGCAGTATCCCACACATGGTGTTAACTCCCTGATCACCCAGAATTTGACCTAGTAGTTCTTGACTGGGCAAGGTGTTGGCTCAATAAGATGAAGCAACATGTTAAACCGAATGGTCACTTTTCCAGTTGGTCAGAAATTGGTTCTGGTGTCCCATAGGGGCTGTTACTGTTTAATTTTGCATTTTCGTTTTTTAACCTAATAACATTTACTGGGGATCAGTATATGTAGATAACATTATAATTGATGCATTTTAACTAGTGTCACTACTATATTAAATTCAACTGATTTGCCCAGGAGATACACAAATGATTAAGGGATAATGGTTTATATATAAATATTGAAAAAAGTAGTGTTTTGTCCTTTGGTTCTTCCAAAGTTGTACACAAATTTAACTTGAGTACAGGTAATATTAATGAGATTTTGGACTACAATGCCTTGGGTATCTGCATGACATGCAATCTGGCCTTTAACAATATCACTTGTGCAGTCAAGTTTAATGGTAACATGAGTTAATATAAGATGCTGTGCCACACTTGATGCTTTTAATATAAAATGGTGAGCTGAACTTGATGCGGTTATCGTAAGATGTGCCGTAATCGATGCATTTAATATAAGATGCTGTGCCACACTTGCTGCTTTTAATATAAGATGCTGAGCTGCCCTCGATACATTTAAAATAATATGCTCTGCCACACTTGATGTTTTTAATATAAGACGCTGAGCTGCACTCAATGCAGTTAACATAAGATATTGCGCTGCAACGGATGCATTTAATATAAGATGCTGAGCTGCTGCACTCGCATTAAATATAAGATGCTGTGCCACACTCAATGCTTTTAATACAAGATGCTATGCCACACTTTATGTATTTAATATAAGATACTGTGCCACACTAGATGCATTTAATATATGATGCTATGCTACACGTAATGCATTAAATATAAGATGCTGTGCCACACTCAATGCTTTTAATATAAGATGCTATGCCACACTTTATGTATTTAATATAAGATACTGTGCCACACTAGATGCATTTAATATATGATGCTATGCTACACGTAATGCATTAAATATAAGATACTGAGCTGTACTCAGTGCATTTAAGAGGTTGTCATACTTTTAGTTTGAAAATGATATACACTTTGGCAATGTGGAACCTGTATACTAATGGTCTTCAACCTCAATACAGTATAACCAGTCTAGGAAATTAACTATGGATGAGTTTGTATGATACACATTGAGCTATGTCTGAGGAGGGAATGACAGTGGGATTTGATGAGGGGTCAGTGAGGGGTGGTGGTGCTTGATATAGAACCAGTAAACCTTGGGACTGGTTGTATCTCTTATATAATAGCAAGGAAATAGCTGTTTTGCAGAACTGATTCCTGTGCACTAACTGTGTGTGTGTGTGTGTGTGGGGGGGGGGGGGTATATGTGTGGGGTATGCTTGTGCTAGGATCTGCAGTAATTTATAGCACAGATTGGTAGGGTGCTCAGTGTAGGAGTAGTACATATCTGTTGTAGTTGATCAACTCTGACAAATTTCCACTCATGGAGATGGGGACACAATATGATTTCCCAAGAATTAGACAGACTGTTGACAGGGGCACATTTTTCAGGCCAAACAGTGCCTGTCCTGCATAATATGAACTGGCTGTTGGGCACTGCTAGTGTGTATTTAAGATTTTTCACACTTAACTGTCATATACTCATGTTACCCATTTTAGTGCAGCAGTTGGTACCCTATGCTATGTTAAATTACCTCAGATTGTTAGAGAAGTTGTTGGCTGTTCCAAAGACCTGGTTTATGTGTCTGGAAGGTTTATTTTTGCCTGTCTTATTCCATACCTTTGGAATTGGTTATATTTACTGACTCGGCTTGTGAATCTGAAGCTTCCTTTAGGAGGTTACTTGTGGACCCTCTGTAGCATGGGGTTCGTTTTAATCCTCTTGGGACCACCAGTTCTGGATTTTCTTTTTCAAAGTTCGTTAATTAATTTCTGCCTTCTGAAGTTTTTTAATTGTGATGTTCTTATTCAGACAATAGTCATTTGTAACTGTAAACTACCTAGGTTTGTGCATTTAAATGCTCAAACAAATAAATAATACAGACTGCTATCCTTCTCCCTGTGTTGCCTTTTCTTTTGCCCTGCCCGAACAACTGAAATCCGTGTATATCCATATCGTACTTTCTTTTATCATTTTCTTAGGTTTGTGCCATCCTAACTTTTTCTTCCATTCCCTCTTGTATCACTGTCTGAAGTATCACAATTTTTGTGCCCAGACTTTTTAAATTACCCAACAGGACCCTCTATCTCTTCCTGTCTACTTTTTGTCTGTCCTTTTTCTGCCATTTACACTTTTCCATTCCTTGACTTCTCTCTCATACCTTGTCTGTAATTTTGCAGGTATTCTTACCCACTGTGTATTTTACCTTCCCAAATGATTCTGAACTTTCCTGCCTGCTACAGTCTTTGTTCACTACAGATGCCTGCTGTCCATTTGCCCTTCTATCATTGTCATCACTCACTCCTCTCTAGTTTAACTTTGTGCTCTTTCAGTCATTCGCTAGTCTCAGTCCCTGCTGACCCATCCACGTTTAATGACAGAGTGTAGCCATTGATCTTACTCTGTTTCTCTCTCTCTCCAGACCCACACAAATCTTCACACTGACCCCTTTGAAGCTGTGTGTCCCAGGTCCCAGTAGCTGACACACACACACACACACACACACACACACACACACACACACACACACACACACACACGCACACTTGGATATTTCAGTTTCTCACACATACACACACACACACACACACACACACACACACACACACACACACACACACACACACACACACACACACACACACACACACACACACACACACACACACACACACACACACACACACACACACACACCTGGGAGAAGCTAGTTACTAGCTGTACCCCTTTCTGCCAAGACACTGAGGTAATCACACTGCCACCAGTCAGCTACCCTAAAGCTCTTACTAAGGGTACCCAGTTATATTGTATAAAATTAATACTAACACAAATGGTAGGGTGTGATCAAATCAGCAAGGCTTTCAGGAGCAGCCACAGTGTCACTAAAACAAGTATAAGTACTTTCAAGATGTCTCTAAAAGACCAGCCACAATGAAGGGTATTAAAATATTTAATGAGAAATAAGAAATCAGAAAACAGGAGAATATTGAATACAATAAACAACAGAGTTTCATCCACAGAGATATAAAAGTACAGTTGGATAGTTTCTATCAGAAAACAATGCTAAACTAGTCTGACTAAATATCCCCGACTAACTAAAGAATTACTGTTCCCTGACTACTTACTAAAGCAAGGCAAGCTGATGTGTGCTGAGTGTATTACCACAGCAAAAGCCAGATGATGTCTCTCTTTGTCTGTGTGGGATATATATCCTGTCAGAAATATTTTCTGTCAGATTCTAAAGTGCTGCTGCAAGAGTTCCAAAGAAAACAGATGCTGGTTAGGGGATGACTTCACCTCAGGTCACCTGATTCTGGTACAATACACACAGAGAGCTTTGCTAAGATCTGTGGCAGCATCTGAAAGCTATAAGACAATTTCAGACTTTCCACTTTCCACCCTTCCAGAGTTCTCTGATAAAACATACACATTTGATCAGTTACATCAATACAACCTAATATACATGCATGCATTATTTCTGTCCAGCAAGACCTACTGTTGATGCATTTATAACATAAGTAACGTTACAAATATATTTTAACTCAAACATCTGTACAAATACCACTGTATAAACATGTCTCTTGTAATTTGTGTGTATACTGATTATGTCTAAATAACTAAATGTGTCTGTAATTTTTCTTTGTGCAGCTTTTCTCCCCGGGCCTCTGCTGAAAAAGGGCCTTTTCGGCTCAGTCAGACACCCCTGGTTAACAAATGTAAAATAAATAAAAATAAAATAAAATAAATAAAATAAAATCAGTGTGATAGTCAAATGACATAAAATTCTTTGCAAAACTCCAGATAGCTGTGCTGGCATATGTTCACATATACTGCCCTACTATACCTGGCACAGATGGCATTACCTCATAACATCACATTTATAATTTAAATAAAAAATGTATAATCTTGTAATTTGTGTGTATACTGATCATGTCTAAATAACTAAATGTGTCTGTAATTTTTCTGTGTGGAGCTTTTCTCCCCGGGCCTCTGCTGAAAAAGGGCTTTTTCGGCTCAGTCAGACACCCCCGGTTAACAAATGTAAAATAAAAATAAAATAAATAAATAATCACTGGAACTTCTCTTTTCTTTATATCACCTTTCATCCATGTTGCAAGCCTTCTTTGGCTGCCTGCTTTAAGTTCTGTTATAGAAAAACATTTTCCTGTTGGCATCACTTACAATGCTCCTCATCTGGAAGCTCTATGAATTCTTAATTCTACCTCTGACCTCCTCCTTCTCTCCTCTTATTCTTCACATATTGTCTTCTCCTCCTCCCTTGCTTTCTTTCTCCTGTATGCTTTCCTATATCATATATGTATTAGTTTGTCACTTCTCTTCTGCATTTGTTGTCTCCTGGACTGCTCTTTCAGCCTTCCTTTCCCCTATACCTTCCATCTTGAGTTGCTTCTTGGATAGTATGCCTCCTATGTTGGTATTTCTCATGGTCAACTTGCTGTGTCTGTTCCATCTCTGCTTTCTGATCTTGTCTCCCCTTTTCCCTACCGTTTCCCAACATTTATATCTACAGAGGTCCAATTATCTCTCTGTCTCTTTTAGCAGTTCTGAGCTTCCGAGTCATCATGTTTTCCAATTGCTTAGTACTCTGATTTATTGAATGTTTATCATTAGATCTGTGTCATCAGGTTTGCTAAAGCTTAGTGTTGCAGGAATGAGAGAGAAGGAGTGGTAACATTTCTTTTTTGTCTTTTGTAATATGAGGATAGAGATTGAATCTAGTGTTTCTGTTTCACAAAGCTGCAGAGAGGGAGGGGAACATTTTTTAACTATGGTGTTCCTCCTCCATAACTGTGCAGCTCTGGAATAAGCATATTGGGACAGGGGGCTGAGGGTGGTGCAGGGACAATTGCCCCTGCAATAAAATGTGTTTTTCTTTGGAAGTGGATTTCTGAATTTATTTATTTATTTATTTGCCTATCCTTTGACTGGGCTAATTTCTCAAGGGAAGACATGAGGTGGTATTTTTAATGCTAGAGAAAATTTGGCCAGGGCATCAGATCACTTCACTTAATCTTTTTGATAGCTGCTGCGGGATCTTTTACATCCACCTGAGCTACGACCAACTCAAGCAGATGGAATCCCTGTTTAACATGTCATCTTAAGGATGACACACACACAGGAGGGCAACACCCTCCAGTACTGGACTGCAGTGTCAGCAACCCAGTCACCTGAAGTGGGAATAGAACTCAAAGTATTTTGGTCTTCTAGCATGACAGATGGGTTTGCCACCTGTTGCACCACTAGCACTACAGTTTTTCTACTGTCAATCTATTCTTTTGACTGATGTTGCCTTTGGTTTTGGATTCATTGTCTTGTCACAGGGCCCAGACGAGTTACCACTGCTTCAAGCAAGAAAATCGTCTTGTAAGGTCTGACCCACCCCAAGTACCTAAAACTCACTGCAATAACACCTGTAAATCCCCTGAAACAATTCCGTTCCTCATCTTTCCTCCTGCTCTTTTTCTTTTTTTCAATTTTGTCCCAACTGATTCCTATTGAATGATTCATTGTCTAGTTTGCTTTCGCCTGCCTTAGCAGCTGCTTCAAGTTGCTGTCTCTATGCTAAATCCTTCTCTTTCTCCCTTGTGGGATTTCAACCTTTCAGTACTCTGTATATGCCCTGTCCTCTCATTATGTCTCTTCTTGAAGAAAATCTTTGTATACAGTTTAAAGTACTTACTTGACCTACACCAGGAAGTAAATGTTTTGCTGAAAATGATTAAACTTTCTGGCCACAAATTCACTGGGCACCTTGCTTTTCCAGCCATGCTTGAGTTAAGTGATTCATTGGTTTTCTATGAATTGCCCTTTGGAAACTTCTGTTCCTTCATTTCCTGGAGGAAAGTGAAGCATTACACATTTATTTTGCATTAACATTTTCAAGCCTACTCAAGCCTATTTATTTTTTTGGCTAGGAATTACTTATTTTCTGTGAACCTTTAGAGTTGCACAACACTCATAACATTGCTCAATGCTGTATTCTGCAAGCCAGGGTTCAGTGTTTTTCTAATGGTGGTAGTTCCGTGTCCTAAATGTAGAGAAGTCATACTTGTACATCTTTTTTGCCATTTCATATCAATGCTGGCTTTAAGAAGGGCAGTGTTGCGTCTTTATAAATAAGAAATTTGTTTGATGTTTAGTCACATAAGTGGAGTGGTCTGAGATCCCTTTTCAGCTACAACTCAGACTAAAAACTGACAGGCTAGTTAGCACCATGATATAGAAAGAACACATTCAAAAATATTTAGATGGGGCAATCTGTAGACAACCACATATCCAAATAGAAGCTAAAACTGCAGTCCACAATGCTGCTAAAGTTCATACAGATATATACACAGGACACATGGAGATTGAAATTCTATTGGTAAACAGCTGATGTGCAGTTTTAAGGAGCAACTGTCTCTGTTTCCTTCTAATGGCTTTATATATAAGGGACAATCACTCTCTTTTAGTCATTTAGCTGTTCTAAGCCAAGGAGTTTTATAAAACCTTTAGCAACTGTACTTCCTCATTTAAGAGAGAAGTAGATATTTTCTGCAGTTTTCCATTATGCATAACTCAGTTGTTCACATTTGCCTCACCCCTCTTACCATGTATACACAATGTATTATAGAAACATGACAACAGCTGGAAACCTGTGAGCTCTGCAGTCTATTCAAGGTTAATTAACAAACTGTACTGCTTGGTTTCCAAGTAGTGCTTTATCTTTTGAGGTATAATTTTATTATACTACAGCAATAACAAAACTAATTATATATGATTAAATTATTTAGTCACTGTAACTTGAAAACTGCTCTTAAAATAATACTCTTACTAAAAGTGCATTCACTCTGGCTTAACTTAAAACAAACTGGGGCTGGAAGTTCATGTGATCCTTCTGTAAGATAGCTAGTAACTGTATGAGTAAATCATATAGCAAGTAACCTAGTAAATTCAGACAAGTAACATATCAGGTTCTCTAAAAGGTATCGTATAACCTATTTTCTAATGAAGGAAACCATTACTTATTAAAAGAGCTTCTCTGTATTTCAACTTTAAAGCAAGCTTTTCAAGTGCTGTAAGTTAGTAATAATTGTAGCGTGGGGAGTGTTTTTGAAGTATCTCAACTGCTTTAGCTGGCTAAACCTTAAGAGAAAATGAAGTCAAAGAACATAATGTTTCTGGAAAGAATGACATCTCAGCATGAAGGTGTGAAGCATTAAATCCCACACTAACAGAAGTGCAGTACCTTTTTATAGCATGTCTACATTTTAGGGAAGCCTATACTCCACCCCACTTATCTCCTTTTTGCTTCTTTTGGTAACCCCAAGCATAGCTCCTCTCTGTCCTTTTATTTTTTGCAAAAAATTAAATAAAAATAATTTTAACAAATGTGACTCTGTTTGTACTACTTTCTCCCTTCAACCTTCAGCATCAAACCCATAAGCTGTAATCTGTCAGGTATATAATAGCATCTGGAGAGAAATGTAACAGCTGCAAGTAGTTCTGAGCACGTCTTTTCAAAAGAAAGTACTTGGTACAGGCAAACTGTGATTAATTGTTTGGGGGGATTTTGGATCCCTTTTAAAACATCCTGTGCCTAAGGCATAAGAAGCGAGAACAATTAAGATTAAGACACATAACTGTTAAAGCAGAGTGTAAACATTCTTAAAATCTGAAATGTATATCAAATAATATAGTCAGTATGTAATCTATAAATTTTAGGTAAGTTATTTATTAATTGTGAGTACATCCAAACATAAATGTAGTAAATACAAATGAGTAAGTTATAAAAGGTAACAAATGAAAGTTAACTGAAGAAATAGGAAATTAACTTGTGACCAGTGTTTATTTATTTATTTTTTATTTATTCTTTGTTGGCTGGGTTAGTCTTACTAAGGCTAGTGTCCTCTTTAGGTGATGTTCATACTGAATAGTTAAAATTTGACCAGGGCTCCGGGTAATTCCTCTACTCTTTTTTTTCCAGTAAGTGCCATGGGATCTTTTGCTTCCACCTGAGCTACTACAAACTCAAACAGATGAAACCTTTGCTTAATGTCTCATCTGAAGGACAGCACATTGAGGAGTGCAACCCCTCCCCCCATGCCGAATTGCAGTTATCCCTCAGCTTTATCTTGAATGATTCAGCTAATGCTAACAATCCTTAGTTATCACCTCTTAGGGTAGGGATTGTGAGCTTAAATGGTCACAATGATTAAATGACCCTAATAACCACTTGAAGGCTAGTACATTCACCTGAGGGTTGCATGGCATTACATATCAAATTAAATGACTTCAGTTATATACTGTAAGACTTAGTACTTGTATTGTAAGATATATTTATTTATGTATTATGTATTTCATTCTGTGAGAAAATGTAAAAATGTACAAGTATCTTATGAAGTATACCTGAAGACGTTTGTATGAGGGAGGATGTGAAATTAGAATAATAATTTAACAGTTTGAAAGCTAAAACATAAACTATAGTTCTGTTGTTTCCAGAAATACAACAAACTCTAGTTTCAGCTCATTTTGCATACATATTGTCCCAAGATCACATAGACGATAGCCATACCTGTCCATTGTCCAGATTTTCACAGAATGTCCAGATCTTTTCCTCATATTTTTGGTGTGTTCCTCACAAAATGTGTTTTTCTAGCAAATGACATACATTTGAGTTTCTTACTTATATCCTTCAGAAAATACATGCCAATGTATTACTTGTGGTTCTAGCAACTTTCTAAGTTGATAAGATCAGTATTTAAAATGTGTCCCCATTTTTGGGCCTTTGCCCCCTCCCCACATTATTTTTGGCATTGTCCAGATTTTGTGCAGTAAGTGGTTGAGAGGTATGAAGACAGTTACAAGATCACATACAAGAATGGCCAACATGCAACTCCAGTAGACTTCCTCCTAGTAAGGAAAGGATTGGTGATTGCAAAGTCATCCCCAATGAAACAGTCAGTTCACAGTGTAAACTACTGGTTGCCACCATCAGCTGCAAGCAATGGTCAGAGAAGGCTTTAAGGTCAACAGAGACCAGACTGAAGACCTGCAAGTTGACTGGAGGGAAAGCACAACAGTTCAAGGAATTACTCAGGGGTCCAGCATCTCAGGAAGAAGACCAAATAGGTGGAATTGAAGAATGTCACCTCAAAACAGCATTTGTAAGGGCTGCAGAACAGATTTGCAGCCAGGCCAGGTATGGAAATAGGGTGCATAAAGAAAGTTAGCAGTGTAATACAGAAGTCTATGAAGCTGTCAAAAGAAAGGAGGAGTGCAGGAAAAAGAGTAGTTTAGAAAAGACAGAGCAGGCTAGGAAGGAATGCAGGTTGGTGAACAAAGAACAAGGCATCAGAGGCCTCTGGTACGTGACTCAGTAAATGACACAAAGAAACAATCAGGTTACAAGGCAAAGACAGAAAGATAAAGAAGATACTCATCCAATACCCTTCATAAGGGATGCTTGCAACAACCTGCTCAACAGTCCACAGGACATCAAAGGCAGATGGAAGGAGTAGTTCCAGCAGCTTCTGAAATAAGAAAACCCCACAGAAGCTGTACTGCCCCAGACACAGCTTATGATAAGAGAAAAAGAGGAGCCCACCCTAGAAGAAGTAAGAATAGCACTAACAAAAATTAAGTGAAGGAAAGCAGCAGGTTCAGATGAGGTCACAGCAGATATGTCAAGATATTGGTTTTATTAGGGGAAAAAAATGGCTCCTGTGGGAACTCATAGCACTATGGAGAGAAAGGCACATCTCAGATGACTGGAGGGTGGGCATACTATTGCCAGTGTTCAAGATCAAAGGGGACATTCACAACTGTAGACAGCGTAGAGATCAAATGCCTGTCACACTGCATGAAAGTTCTGGAGAGGATGAATGAAATGAATACACAGAGTAGTAGAAAGTAAGATAGCAGATGGGCAGTTTGGATTCAGATCAAGATGCAGCACAATTGACTTGATGTTTGCAGTGAGACAGATACTTAAGAAGAAGCTAGAGATGAGGAAAGAGTCCAATTGGACATTCCTAGACTTGAAGAAAGCATATGACAAGGTCCCAATAATGCTGATTTCAGCATTCCTGCTGTGGTTTTAAGTCCCAGAAACCTTGGTAGAATTAGTGCAATCTAAGTACAAGGACCCAATAACACAAGAATTAACAGTGTTTGGCCCCACAGATGAGTTCCTAGTGGGAGTGGGTGTGCATCATGGTTCAGCTCTGAGACCACTGCTGTTCATACTGGTGATGGACTACATCAGCAAACATTTTGGAAGGGACAAATCAAAAAGTTGCTGTATGCAGGTGATGTAGAATTACAGGCAGACTCTGAGCAAAATTTTCAGCAAAGGGTAGGGGAAGGTAATGCAAACGTAAAGGCATATGGGATGAAAGTGAGTACAGGTAAGATGGTTGTAATAACAGCAAATGGGGGAAATCAAAAGAAGCTGAGAATTAAGCTAGAAGGGGAAATGGTGGAGCAGGTTAACAGCTTCAAGTATGTGGGAAGGTTGTTTGAGGAAAAGGGAAGTCTGAATGAGGAGGTCAAAGCTAGAATCAGAGGGATTGCAGCCAACTGGCACAGTGGGTCAGGGGTAGTGTATGTCAGAAGAATGCCAAAGAAGCTGAAAAGTTAGATGTATAAAATAGCGGTTTGGCAAGTGCTATTGTATAATACAAAACTTGGGCAGTAAAGGCAGAGTAGTTGAGCAATCTAGAGATGGTGAAGATGAATTGCCTGAGATGTTTGGTAGAATGAACACTGTGGGACAGATGAAGAAATGAAGACAAGAGCAGAAGCCCAAGTAGCCCCAATTGAAGAAAACATCAAACAGAACAGATTGCAGTGGTTCAGGCACATGCAGAAAAGCAGAAGACAATCTGAAGATGATTTGGGATAAACATGAAAAAAGGCAAAAGGAAGCAAGGGCATTCAGCAAAGAGGTGAATTTATTGTGTGAGAGAAGACCTATGACAGTCATGTGTCAAAGAAGGTAGGAGTGAGGCATTGAATAGAGAGAGAGAGAGAGATGGTGACAGCTGACACAACACCCCAACCCTTTGAAGAAAATGAAAAAAGGGAGTTGATGATGATGATGATGATGACTGTCCCACTGGATTGTGGCCCCTCTGAAATTATACAAGAACTTTGGCTGTAAAGAAATCATAGAAGAAATGCATGTAGAAATGTACTTCAACCTATTGTTCTGGGACACGGACACACACACACACACACACACACACACACACACACACACACACACACTGGTCCCCAATGACATATATTGATGATGATTTAGCATGAAATTGCTCCTATCATTTATAGATAACCCCCCCACACACACACACACTTTCTGTCCAGCCTTGTGGTGTTTTATTGTGAAAAAAAAGTGAAAGACATGCTGGTTGGCCACAATGATATATTTCAACATATGTCTCATTGATTAATGCACTGCACCGCCAATCAAGACATATCAGTAATCCTTCAGCAATGCTCATAACGTTTTCATACAGTCCACCAAAGATATTCACTCCTCTGATGGTAGATGAAAAAAAATGGACAGGGTAAAGTATTGCAGTTGGTTGTTATCAGACACATATGCAGTGCCCCCACCATCAAGCCATATTAATGATCACTTCAATAATGTGATGCAGCTGCCATTTTTTTTTCACACACTGACTGCCCCCTAAAAGACAATCACTTTTTGTGATCACCTCCAATGTGAAATCTTGCTGCTGCCATTCACAGCCCCCTATCCTGATCTTCATAATTAATGCATTTAAAAAATGCTTGATACTGCAGACAGTATGTACTATTACCACTGCCATATACGTGGTGTCCTTATAGTAGTTATAAAAATCTCTGCAAGAGAACAAAGCAGCCATGTAGCCTGCAACATCTGGTTCTGTTGTTTCCAGTTTAGTGACCAGCAATCAAGTAAACACTGAGTTCAGTTGCTTAGAGTAACACTTTTCAAGTGCTTGCCTCTTATAGTAACAGGATATGAATTGGTTAACCATGTCTTACAACTATGTGTCAGGAGAGAAATTAGAAGTCATTCAGTCACTCTCAGATCACCTGGTTTATCGATATCAGATTTGCAGCTAATTTCACAGCAATGAAGCAGTTTAGTGACCAGCAATCAAGTAAACACTGAGTTCAGTTGCTTAGAGTAACACTTTTCAAGTGCTTGCCTCTTATAGTAACAGGATATGAATTGGTTAACCATGTCTTACAACTATGTGTCAGGAGAGAAATTAGAAGTCATTCAGTCACTCTCAGATCACCTGGTTTATCGATATCAGATTTGCAGCTAATTTCACAGCAATGAAGCAGAGAAAGTGGCTAATTGGAGTGTTAATGAAAAAAATGACTAAAATATATTCTCAGACCACACACATGCCACAACTCTGAGCTCCCTAAAACTAAAAAAAAGCACAGAAAAGCATGCAAATGTCATTTATTGCAGAGGTCAACAGAGCTCAAACTTCAGTAGCTTTAAAGTAAAGCTAGAATATATTAAATATGACTCTTTCAATGACAGGCAACCATTTTTTGTTTTTTTGAGAGAGGACAGAGGTTGTCTTACTTTAGTGGCTTTGAACAAAATAGTAGATCTACATATTTGTTGAATGTAGTCTGTAAAAGATAAGAGTAAAGAGTGAAAGTTTAGTTCAAGTTTTGGCCTAACCTATTACAGTGTTGTGACCAAGTCCTGTATTATTTATTTATTTACACGACTTTAGGGTGTTTTAGTACTTTCTTTACTGTACATTCAGGGAAAATAAAGTATAGAATTCCAGCCAAATTACCAAGTGTCCATAAATTTACTTGTGAGTAATGGAATCATTGTTTGAGCTAGAGAACGGAGGTCTTCTCAAGCCTCATGACTCTGCCTGCTAAAACCATAGAGGTTTTTCTGATATTGACTCTGTTATTAAACCAATGTGAGGGACTGAAGAAGTAAGTTGAAGTTTCCCAGTGTACTAATTCATGTATAGTAGGAGCACTAAAAACAGTGAGGTCATCTACATAATGAAGGAGTATCTAGCATTAGAGGGTCAAGAGCTAGATCATTGATAAGAAGCTAAAGGGGGGGTAAGTCCTTGTCCTCATCCGTGGGCTATACTGAATAGAAGAGTACCTATGCTGAGCTGTGCTTCATTCTGACTACTGTTTTGTAAAACATTTTCTGTGTCACTTCTGTTAAAGATTAATGGTTTCCATATCCACTTCCAGGGAGAGAGGTCACTGTCACATGCTTGTTTTTAGGATATAACTAGTAAATATATTTGAAAACACCAGAGGTCACTGATGTGGTGCAGCAAAAACATCATATTTGGGAATGCTAATAAATTAATGGGAGTAATTTTGTGGAAGTATCAAATGAAGTGTAGATTATCACTTTTAACTACATTTCCATCTCTTGAATGAGATGGTCAGTGTATCCATTTACTTGTTTCCCTTGTTAACTAGGTAAATGAGCTTGTCCTAAACACTGGACCATTTTCAGTCACAGCCTGTACTAGGCAGCAACAACAAACAATACAACAGTATATACATGAATAGGAGCAATTTATGTAAATACACAGTAGTGAACTAGATTCATTATTTATTAGAACTTGTTTACCAGAAAAGTCATATTGAGCCATGACAGACCTCATTATCAGTGGAGGTCTGGAAAGAAAAACTCCACAGTTAATACATTTTATAAGATGTCATACAATACAATACAATATATTACAATGCAAGGAAAAAAAGCAAATGTTAACTTTCATATACACTCTACAAAAATTAGTTTGTTAAGAAAGAAAAAAAAAACAGAAGAGATGGAAACCGGAAATTATCATATTCCACAAACTTACATTTTAGTTTTGTTATAGCAATGATAAGCTAATGGGTCTTCAGATAAAAGCCCAAAAGCCTAGATTAATGGAAGAAGACCAAAAGGGAACTACAATTACAGGACAGATGGACAGAGATATAGCAACATTTAGCCAGGATAAGATTGGCGGGAGCATAGTTTGAAATTCATGAGGTGAGTCCTAAGGTTTTGATTTATAATTTGTCTTTGGTATGTGCAACAGTTTTCCAATGTTTGGATACATATGAGGAATACATTGTGCCACCATGTTTATTGTTTGTTTTACAGACTTGAGAAAGATATGTGTCCTTAGACCTGAAAGATATTCAGTGCTGGACATTTGTTTGAGTGAAGGGAAGTACTACTGTTCATTACTGAAGCATTACTGCCTTCAGCGATGAACATTTGTCTGGGTGATCTGCAGTACCATAACATTACTGTCCTTAGTGCTGGGCATCTGTTTGGGTGAAGACGTTTTCTTTGGGGCAGTTTAAGTTGATTGAAGTTTTGATAGTTGGGAAATTCCAACCAATTTAGTTGGTTGAGTGCTGGTAGACAAGGTTGGGTTTTACTTTGAAGGTGGCCTGCACATTTTGGTATTTTATTATAACATTTTTCTAGTTATGTTAAAAAGAAGGAGCTGACATTTTGTTAGTAGAGGAGAGGCATAGGAGAGAATTAGAAATAGATACCAGAGGGCACTGGTCTTCCTAGACTGTAAGGTAAGATAGGGAGAGTCTTTGTAGAGGATACCCAGTTTTGTGTGTTTTGATAGTGTTTTATATGTGAAGATCAAATTTTATATCATCTATGGTTACCAGAAGTAATTTAGTATGTGTGATAACCTTAAGACTAGTGTTTTGTTTGGATGCTCTATTAAAGGACTGTTTGTAGATGAAAAGTAGAATTTGTTTTTGTTCAGGAGAATATTGGATTGGTTCAAAAAGAATCTGTGGAGGAGCAGGATTGTTGTGTCATAGCTGGTAGTGATAACATGCTCAGAGCTGAGCAAAATTGAGCCATCTGCATACTAAACCAGTCAGCAATATGAAGATTGTTTATAAAAATACTGAAGAAGAGAGGACCTAGGATTGAGCCCTGAGGGACAGTAATGGTTATGGGTAGGTAGGATGAGTAACAAGTTTGCTGTCTGACACAGTATGTCCTATCAAAGACAGCTTTTAAACCAGCTTAGAGTAGAGATGGAGAGATGGAGGGAGAGAAATGCTTTTGTAGTAGTTTAGTATTGGAGACTGTATTAAATGCCTTTATAGATATTGGAATGTGGAAGGGAATAGTTTACCTTCATCCCTAAGTTGATTTATTGTGTTGTGGAAGGAGAGAAGAGCTGTAGTGGTACTATGTGAATGCTGAAAGCCATGTTGGATAGAACAGAGTAAATCATTAACTAGGAGATACTTTAGCAGTTGGGAATGTGCACATTTTTCTAGTATTTTTGATAAGAGAGATGATGGCCATTGGTTAATTCCACTGGAGCTGTTAATTTAGTATTGATATAGGGTAATATTATATACACACACAATAGTTCATCATTTCATGTATACTAAGTGTAAATTGCCTAATCACCAATAAACTGACTAAAAAAAAAAGTAAAGCAATCATAATGATCACCCCCAATATATCCCCTAACTGAACAAATGTTTACTGATTGTCAAAATCTGCCATAGAATGAATTCTTCAGCTAAAAACCAATGCAAGGCAACATTTGGTCCTGTAAAGTTATATGCAGATATATAATAGATAATATGGCAGACAGGTTCAGCGCAACCTTCACCTCCCTCTCACCCCCAAAAGGGCCCATAACCATACCAGAAGAATGTAGAGTCCCTGAAATCACAGACAGGTTAAAACAGCCCTCTCCAAAGCCAAAAACACAGCATCAATGGGACTGGACGGTGTCCCAGGCTGCGTCCTACATGAGCTCAAAGACAAACTAACCCCTCACCTAAACACACTGTTCAAACTCAACACACTGTTCAAACTCAGCCTCTCCACAGGCTACATACCCATAGAGTGGCGCACAGCAACGGTTATTCTGCTCCACAAAGGTGGAGCCACAACAGATCCCAGGAACTATCTCCCTATAAGCCTGACTAGCTTGGTCTGCAAGGCTATGGAGTGCATCATCATGGAACTCATTAACAGAGACATTGGGAACTTCCAAACACTGGACCCTACCCAGTTCTGCTTTGTTAAGGGCAGATCATGCCTCCTAAACCTGGTGGACTTCTTTGAGACAGTTACCAAGGCTATAGACGAGGGAAAGGTGGTACACACAGCCTACCTAGACCTCGCAAAGGCCTTCAACACCATTCCCCATTCTGGTATTATAGACAAGCTCACCAGTTTGAACATAAACCCCTATGTCACAAGATGGGTTGCCAACTGGCTCACAGACAAAACTCACATGGTGAGAGTTGTGGGAGCTAGGTCTGACTCTAAACCGGTTACAAGTGGCATTCCCCCAGGGCTCAGTCCTGGGACCCCTCCTGTTCGGCATATACTTCTCAGAGGTACAGGCAAGCACAGGAGGACCATGGCTGACCAAGTTCGCAGACGACTGCAAACTAGGGGCTATCCAGCTGACACCAACATCCTCCAAAAGGGTCTCACTGAGAAGGATACCTGGTGTCAAAATCATGGCCTCATCCCCTTTGGAAAAAACAAACTACCCACAGACTACCACATAGGTGGTAGCCCCCTAAATACAGAAGACGTAATAAGGGATCTGGGGACCCAAGTATACAGTAATCTCGCCTTTGATAATCACATTGCCAAAGTGGTTAGAAAATCCTTCTTCGTGGCCCACCTAATCACAAAAGGGTTCGGATCCAGATCAAAAGAGGTCATTGTGCCCCTCTACTCATCACTCATCAGACCCATCATAGAGTACAATGCCCCATTTGGGGTGTACCTTACAAGACACCTGCAACAGCTGGAAAGACCACAGAAGTACCTCACCAAGAGGATCACTGGCCTCAAACAGATGCCCTATGCAGCTCAACTGAAGAAACTCCAGCTACACTCGGTTGCATACCGCCTATTCAGAGGTGATCTCTGCCTGACATACAAGACCATGTCCAACCCAGAATTGATGGACATGCTCCACCTAAAGAAAACCTTATCCCCTCGAGCCACATGCTCTAGGGATCTAAACCTCACCACAACAATAAATAGGACGTGCTGGAAGGACCCTTGTGGGACTCCAAGGGTAATGGAGAGGAGGTTGGATAAGTTATTTTGCCAGAGCACAGCCTGTTGTCTGTTATGCAAATAAGACTCAAACCACTTTATTGCACTAGAGTCAAGTCCAAAATTTTTGAGTAAATTTATCAGAATATGGTGATTAACCATATCAAAGGCTTTGGACAGGTCTATAAAGAGAGCAGAGGTGAGAATACTATTATTTCAATTTTTGTTGATGCAGTCAGTGAAGGAAAGGAGGGCTGGAGTGGTGCTGTGGAATGGTCTAAAGCCATGTTGACAGATAGCAAGTAGGTTGTTATTTAATACGTGTTTAAGAAATTGTTTTGGATGCATTTTTCCATGATTTTAGCTAGGGGGAGAGAAGCGCTATGGGTCGGTAGTTGGAGAGTTCTGTTGAGTTACCACTTTTGTGCAGGGGATTGATATGTGAAATTTTCCAGATGGAAGGAATGAAGCCTTCTGCAAAGGTTCTGTTAACCAGAATGGAAATGGGATAGGCTAAAGGTTTGGCTGCAATTTTTAGATACTGAGCTGGTATATGGTCGGCAGAAGGGGAGGAGGTCTTAAATTTTTGGAGAAGAGAACAGATAAGAGATGTAGGTACAGGATGCAGTAGAAAAGATGGAAAAGAGGTGTTAGAGGAGGTGGACTGAGAGGAGATATTGGGGGCTAGTTGATTTGCTAAGGCCTGGACAGTTTCTGAAAAGAAGGTATTAAAGGCATCGCAGTTTGTTTAGGGTTGTCTGACTGTTAGTCTGTTTTGACTGTTGCTGTAGTTGACAGCCAGCAGTGTTTGTGGGAATGTCCAGTTTATCAAAGAGACATTACTTTGGATGTTGGCTTTGCTGAAAAAGGTAAGTGGGATGTATAGTACTTGTGTGTGTCTTTGTGTGAATGTGTGTGGGTAAGGGTTAGATAAGGGGTTAGATTTAGTACATGCACATGTGTGGTAGTAAATGTTTAGTGTTAGGATCAGGTTTAACTTAGGGGACAGATATGCATTAGAAGGTAGGCGTGTGTGTGTCCTAGTTGTATTGTTAACTGGTAGTGTTAGGGGAAGGGCTTTTTTAAAGTTAAGGTGCACATTAGGACTGGGGGCAAGGGCAGGGTCAATATTACGGTTAGGGTAAGCACATATTACTAAGGTGGAGCGGGGGGGGAGTCCTGTTTTGCATTTTGACCATTCGTCATATGATATCTCACACACACACACACACACACACACACAAACACACACACAATGTATGGGAGAGTTGATTTTAGTTCAAACTATCTTTGGTTGACATCTCTTTAGTTAAGAAAATTTAGTTGACTAAGCAGATGGTCAAAATGTTTGCAAGACTGCGCAGTTTTCTGGGTTGGGAAATATGCACTTTCACCAAATATCATGCAATCTCGGAGTTAGTGTATTCATATAAGTAGCAGGGTGTGTGGGAGTGTAGTTGGGGAATATGCACTTTCACCAAATATCATGCAGTTTTAGAGTTGGTGTGTACATATAATTAGCAGGGGGTGTGGGGGTGCAGGAGGCTTGACCCCTCTGCAAAAAACAATGTTTATCATTTTTTTATCTTTATGTACATTTTACATGCACTGAGGTTATTGCTCAGTGCATCTGTAGTTACATGCCGACTTTATTTTTATGCTGTTCACCTGAAGAGCTGTGGGGGTGGGGTGCTAGTTTGTGGGACCAGCACATGACACTAGCTGAACTAGCTATGCCTCTGATGTCCAGATAATTTTGAGTGATAGCACAAGGTATGGGAATGTTGCCTGGATCCTTAATTAACCATGGGCAGTTTTTTTGTGCGTCCCAAATATTAGACTGCTGATTTGAAGTGTTAATAGTCTGTTCTGACATACCCAGTTTCAGACAGTAGATCATTTTGCATGTCTGAGTTAAGATCTGGAATAAACATTACTCCAGTTATTATGATCAAATTCATCCTATCTTTTGGTGCTTATGCCAGTTCCATATCTCTGCAGACACATGAGTAAGATCATTTTTATTTGTCAGTATGCATGCTGATTGTCATATTTTAACTTAAAGATGTGTCCTATGAATTGGTTGAATGAATCAAGGATTTTAAGAGCTGACAATATAGAACTGGAAAAATTTATGATAATTAATAAATAATGGTATTTCATCAAAACAAACACCTTGGTAGTAGGTTGGGCCCTGAACATTGGTTTAGTGCAGGAATCATCCTTTGTATTCCTAATCAGTGTTTTGAAACTGTTAGCAGCATAGAGGAGATGGGGAATTATTGTCTAGTTTCTATTTTCTGGCCATATAAAATTATTAACACATGGCTGTTAATCCGAATACAGATTTTACTCAAAAGATAAAGCAATTCCTATATAAACCCTGATGGTATTACAACAAAGCAAAATTAAAAATTCTAGGAGCCACCTACAAGTATAAATATTTCTTGGTCACTGGCTAATACCAAAAATCTACAACCCTAACTACACTGTTTGAACTTTGAAACTAGTATATCAGTTTACCAGCAACAAATGTGTACATAAATGTCTGCAAACCAATTTAGATCTATATAGACAACTAAGAATTATCCTAATTGATATTAGGTACACACTAAAAGTGTACATTATAATCATCCTGTCTCTAACGAACACAAAGAACATTCCAGATAAATACCCTTTGCTGTTAATAGTGACGTACTTCTATAAAAAATGTATTCCAGTTTGTTAAACTGAAGCATTACAAATTATAACTTGAAGGACTAATATCAGGCAGTATTGTATATATTTGCTCTTTCCTACAAAGAGCATGTATAAACTCAAAAAAAATTGTACTCAAGCATATTTAGCTGTTCTAAATAGTGTTTTGTTATATAGTCTAGTTTTATGCTGATATGTTTTAAGCTTTCTGTATTACATACTTGCTGTGTGGATACATCTGTTAAACTATTATGTGACTTTACCTTTTAAACTCTTTGTATTACCCTGCTTTATGTGAAATAACTTCTTTTGACTATTTGTACTTTGTACATTGACATTTGTTTGGGTTGTAGCTGAAAAGTGTCCAAGAGCCAGTCAACCTACTGAGCTGCCAAAAGAATAAATTAAATAAACAACAAAATAAAATTATGGAGCCAAGTAACCTTGACAAAATATTTTGAAAAAAACATGTTAAAATTTAAGCATGTCTTCAAAAACAGTATTCCGTCAACTCAGTTGCTCAAATTTTAGGTACAAATACCCCTGCTTCTGCTTGATCCAAATCTGTTATTCAGACTACATACAGGAACAGCTGTTGACAAAGTTCTTAATTAAAAATTTGATGCAAACTAGTAATTGTTAACCCCTGAGAGCTAGGAGAACCATTGCAGTAAATGTCCTTGTAGCTAGAATTAAATACTCTATACTGCTCCGTGCCTTTCACTTAGCAGGTAATACTCATTTACTCACTAATGTTTAGCATTTTAATGACGATACGAAAACCAAGAAAAATAGAAGTGCCAGTACCATCCAATGAAGCAGGCAACGATTGTTTTAGCGCTTTCAATCACTTTTAATATTTTGTGACCTTCCTCAGAAACAAACTTTTCTAATTATCACTTCTTTAAATACTCTTACACAGGAAGTTACATCACCATTTGTCATAGACTTTACAATTAAATACATGTAAATTCATATAAATTCCAATAAATATTGTGAAAAATAAATAATAAATGATGTAATAAAACTATTTGAATTACCTATATAGTAAAAAACATTTTAAATCTATTGTGTCATTTAATCCTGGGGGCTTGTCAGCTCCCAGGTACAGTTGCCAATAAGCCTCTTTGCACTCTAATATATTGTTTAAATCCCCACTAAAACTAATGTTATCCACTTTATCCAACACAAAGAATTCAAACTTTTTAAATTCCCTGCAACTAATGGAATGTCTGAATAAAGCATTTGATTTGTCATTTTTCTTGATGGCCAGATTATGCTCATAAATGCGCCTTTTTAAATGTCTCTTTGTCTTCCCAATATAATACTGTTTGCATGTTACACAACTTGCTGCATAGACAATATATTCAGTATTACAATTGTAATAGTGTTTTGCCCAAAATGTCTCATTACATTGTCCTAAAGTAAAGAAAGAAGTGTTGCTAATGTACCTACACTGTTTACAGTTATTACAGCTATAGGTTCCCTTTTTTATTGTGCATGCTCTTAATAATTTTCTTGTTGGTCCTTCTTGATGTTCTAACATACTTTTAATATTTAAGACCTTTTTGTACGTGAACATGGGAGTTGGACCTACAATGTCTACCAAATCCTTATTACCTAATATAATTTTCCAATTTTCTAAAATAGTATTCTTAATTTCCCACATTTCATCAACGATGGGAATTGGAAAACATGTTCTATATTCATTCTTGACATCTTTTACATTTTGTAGTTCAAATAACCCCCCTGCTTCCACCATGATGTCAATAGACTGTAATATAGGTTTGGCTACATTCTTTCTCAAAAGTGATACCTCTTTCTCAATCTGTTTAATCCATTTTTTATCATAACCTCTTCTTTGAAATAATTTACTCAAAATGTTTCCTTCACTTACAAATGTGTCTTCACTAGATGTCAATCTACTAAGCCTTATATACTGTCCTTTGATGACACCTTTTTTCATGTGTGTAGGATGTAAGCTTTCACTATGTAAATACTGATTTGCAAAACATGCTTTTCTATATATTTTACTTGTGAAAGTCTTAAACTCATTATCGACAGTTATATTAATGTCCAGAAAATTTGTAGTCTCACCGAAATTACCAATTTTGAATTGTAAAAAAGAGGTCGTATTATTTAAATCATTTACAAATTCTTGGAATTCTAATTGATTTCCTGACCATAAAAAGATCAAGTCATCTATGAACCTGTGATAAATCTTTACCTTCACAAAACTTGGATGTGTTTCTAGGTATCTTTGCTCCCAGTTTGCCATTACAATGTTTGCAAAAGCGGGAGCTACCCTGGCACCCATAGCTACACCCGAAATTTGTTGATACATTTTACTGTTGAAGATAAAAAATTATTTTCCAATATTAAATCCATCAAACTGCAGCAAGTATTAATTTTAATACTTGTTAACGTGGTGTTGTTGTTTAAATATTCTCTCATATATTCTATTCCTGTCTGTTGGTCTATTGATGTATAAAGACTTTTGACATCCAAAGTCCCAAAAAATACAGGTGTTCCATCCAAGGTATGATTCCTGAGAATTTCCAATAAATGCCAGGAATCTCTCAAATAATATTTTGACTTTTGTACTATTGGATTCAATATTTTGTCCAACCAAACAGAAATATTTTCGGTTTTTGCCCTCCTTGCTGCTATAATAGGTCTGAATGGTATAATACTGTTGTTCTCTTGAATTTTTGGTATTCCAAATAGTTTTGGCATTCTCGGCTCTTCTACTACCATATAGTCATAACTATTCATATCTATTTCTCCCTGACTAAACATATCAAATAAAAAACTGTTTATGGCATTGTATTTCAACCTAACAGTTGAATGGTAGGGGTGTTCAGCAGCAAATTTGGCCAGCTTGTTATAAGTGGACTGTATTTTAGAGAGGTTTTCAGCACAGCTCCTCGTGGTGTCCTGCAGAGTTCTACAAGCAGCAGAGAGTGAAAGACTGACTTTCCTGGAGTTTTAAGTATTTTTTTCTGGCTTTCGCTTTATTTACTGCATCTCGACTGCATTTCGCTTAAAAAACAACTCTGCATATTGTTTTTACTGTACCTGTGTAGATTTTAAACTGTTAGCACTTTACAAAGTTATTTTTGTTTAACTTAACTGTTAGGCTAACACACTCAAGTGCGCTAGCCATTTTATAGCATTTACTGTTTGCTACTGTATCTTTTTCTTCTGTCTCTGTAAAAAAAAGAAAAAAAACAATAAAATATCCTTGTTTTCCCGCTTTTCTGAACTAGAATAGTCCAGTCTTCAGATTTTGCTGATCTCTGGGCTTTGTCTTAGTTCCTGTGCTATCCATATCCTTATTTGGACAAGAGGAAGCTTCTTTGTTCACCAGTGGTAGTGGGGAGCACTGAACAACCTATTTGTCCCTAGAGGAGTGGTTCCAGCTCAGCAACTTGTAGTTTATTGGCCATTTTGGGTCAATTCCTGGCTCTTTTCAACCCCCTGCTACAAAGCCCATTTTTGCACGAATTAGCGCGAAGTTGCTCATAGAGCAGCATCGGGCAGCGCCAGTTAATCAAGTTTAAACTATTTCTGGCTCCGTAAAGTCTGCACTTCAATTTTTCCCTTAGAACTGGTCTACTTGCAATCTAAACAGCCTATACTCTATCTGAAAAGCTCAGCACTTGCTCCTAAAGCATTTTTTATACAGGTAAAGCACTCTTAAACAAAAGAAAGTACTTCATTCACCTAAATTCCCTTGAGTACCCATTTCCCTATAGGTCCTGTCTGACTCAGTTACACAGCAATCTTTTTCACTATTTATAGCATGTCGAAGGGTCATTTGCTGGCATCCTCTCCTGTTCAGCTGGTGAATATGGGAATCTTGAGGCAATGTTACAATTGCCTCATGTACACAGACAACCCTCTCCTCCTCCCAACAAATACAAATATATGCGAGAGATGCAACTATATAGCCAAACTGGAGGCTGAGCTCTCTCAATTCAGTACTGGCAAGACCAGTCAGGAGGAGAAGGTAACCACACACACCACAAACCCAGTCTCACATAGAACTATCACAACTGCAAACCAAGCACATAAACACACAAAAACATACTCGGAGGCACTGATTAAAAATCTACCAAAACAACAGAGTCCTCCGAAGAAGACACCCAAGCAACCGCCACCTCAAGACATAGCACATGCAACACATAGTTCACAAAGTCATTGTGCTAAACAGTCACAGCCCTTAAGGCCAAACAACATGCCAGACACACTTGTAATAGGTGACTCCATAGTCAGACACACTGACATCCCGCTCACCAGAATGAACAAGGAAAAGGTCACAGTAAGCTGCCTGTCGGGAGCTAGAATCCGCCACATAACACAAGCAGTCAGGTCACTCCACAGCAAGTACAAATATGACTCAGTCATTGTACATGCCGGTGTGAACGACCTGAGACGTACCTCCCTGGACTACATGAAAAGAGACAGAGGAGCTCTCTGATTATGTAGCCCAGGCCGGTATGACCGTGACCCTGAGCAGCATCTTACCCTCACCAAGAATGATGCCACAGTACAAAGACAAAATGATCAGTTTTAACAATTGGCTTAATTACTGGTGTCATTCTAAGGGGATCCAATGTCTGTCTGCTTGGGATGACATGCTTGACAAGCCACGCTTCTTTGCAAGGGATGGCTTGCACCTGTCACCCCTGGGTTTCCGGATATTGGCCAAGGCTCTTGCCACCCCCATAGTGCCTTTTTTAGGCAAGGCTCAAATGACAAACCTACCTCCCTAGAAAACACAAGTGGAAAAAAACTAAGGGTAATGCTGCTCAATGCCAGAAGTCTAAACCTCAAGATGCACGCCCTCGAAGCCCTCCTCAGTATGGAGAACATCGATGTCTGTGCAGTGAATGAAACCTGGTTCAAGGCTCCTGAGAGCACCCCAGCACTATCAGGTTTTACCTCATATCATGCTTTCCGGCCCCAAAACTTGGACCGAACCACAAAAGGAGGGGAGTATCCATATTCATCAAAGATACCCACACCTCCAGGTTAGTGGCAACGCACGAAGCATCGGAGACCATCCAGGTGCAACTAACCATAGGCAAAACTGCCTTACAGTTTGTAGCATGCTACAGACCACCCTCTCAAACTCAGGAACCCCACACAGCCTTCCTGAAGACACTGGAGAGTATGAATGTCTCTCCAAATACCATCATATTGGGAGACTTCAACTACCCGAACATAGACTGGGAACATTACTCAAGCCCCAACACCCTAGCCCAAAGGTTCCTAGAATTCATAAACTCAAATGCAATGGAACAACTAGTCACCATTCCCACAAGAGGAGACAATGTACTAGACCTGATCATCACAAACATGGGGACAAAATGCTCCACACCGGAAGTATATCCCTCTTTGGTAAGATCAGACCATAAATTAATCTCACTGGAAATCCACATCCAGCCCCCACCCCCTGCACAAAAGACCACAGTGAAGAACTTCTCAAAAGCCAACTTCACACTTCTTAAGACTGAAGTGGTATCCTTCAAGGCCCCTGGGCCAGTGGAAACCACAACCCACACTGCTGAATCCTTTACAAATGCCTTCTACGGGCACCTTCAAGAATGCATGGATTATGCAATCCCAAATAAAACCAAGACCCATTCCCCCAAAGGCAGGCGCCCGGTGTGGTGGACCCCAGCCATAAACAAACTTTACAACAGGAGGGAGCTACTACATGACAGAGCAAATTCCCTAAAAGGGAAAGGCATCTCTGATCAGTACTAGCAAAAAACTACGATCACTCATAAAATCATCCAAGGCCAACTTTGAGAGAAAAATCGCAAAAGACACAAAAGACAATCACAAGACCTTCTTTAGCTATGTTAGAAACCTGGGTGGAAACTCCCAGATATGCTCAGAGTTAGTCCAAAATGACACAAAATACACTGAACCCACTGACATTGCCAACATTGTGGCAGACAGGTTCAGTGCAAATTTCTTCTCCCCCTCCCCCCCAAAAGGAGAAATAACCATCCCAGCAGAGTGTAGCCTCCCTAACATCTCAGATGCCCAGGTGAGAGCCGCCCTCTCTAAAGCTAAAAACACAGCATCAATGGGACCGGACGGTGTCCCGGGCTGTGTGCTACATGGACTCCAAGAGGAACTAAACCCACACACAAGGCTGCTGTTTAATCTTAGCCTTACTACAGGATACTTACCCAAAGAGTGGCGTACGGCAACAGTGGTCCCACTTCACAAAGGCGGTGCTTCTATGGACCCTGGAAATTACTGCCCCATAAGCTTGACGAGCCTGGTCTGCAAAGCTATGGAGAGAATCATTGTGGAACTCATAAACAAAGACATTGGGGACCTAGAGACATTGGATCCGACCCAATTTGGCTTTGTCAAAGGCAGATCCTGCCTTTTGAACTTGGTCGACTTTTTTGAAACAGTCACAAAGGCCATTGATGAGGGTAAGGTAGTTCACACAGCCTACCTTGACCTTGCAAAAGCCTTTGACACAATACCCCACTCGGGCATCATAGACAAACTCACCAGCTTAAACGTAAACCCATATGTCACAAGATGGGTTGCAAACTGGCTCAAGGACAGAACCCACAGGGTCAGAGTTGCTGGAGCTATGTCAGACTCTAAGCCAGTCACAAGCGGTGTCCCACAGGGCTCAGTCCTGGGACCCCCCTTGTTCGGCATTTATTTTTCCGAGGTACAGGCAAACATAGGAGGATTGTGGCTGACAAAGTTCGCAGATGACTGCAAACTGGGCACCATAATTGATACTCCAGCAGACACAAACATCCTTCAGATAGGCCTCATAGAAATGGATAATTGGTGCCAGAGCCATGGCCATAAGCTGAACGCCAAAAAATGTATAGTCATGCCCTTTGGGAAAAACAAGGTACCCACAAATTACCACATAGGTGGTAATCCATTAAGTACGGAAGAGGTAATCAGGGACCTAGGGACCCAGGTTGACAGTAACCTCTCATTTGACACTCACATTACCAAAGTGGTTAGGAAGACCTTCTATATTGCCCACCTTATCATGAAGGGTTTCACATCTAGATCAAGAGAGGTCATTGTGCCCGTGTACTCTTCTCTTATCAGGCCAATGATTGAGTACAACGCCCCATTTGGGATGTATCTTACCCGACACCTGCAGCAGTTGGAAAGACCCCAAAAGTTCCTCACCAAGAGGATAAAGGGTCTTAAACATATATCATATGCTGCTCGACTGAAAAAACTCCAGCTCTATTCAGTCGCATACCGCCTACTCAGAGGTGATCTGTGCCTGACGTACAAAGCCATGTCCAATCCGGAATTAATGGACATGCTCCACCTCAGAAAATCCAAATCCATCAGAGCCACGAGAGCAAGAGACTTAAACCTCAACACAGAAATAAATAGGACGTGCTGGAGGGACAGATTCATAACCCAGAGGCTCCCTACACTCTTGAACAGAATCCCTATCCATGTCAGGCAGAACCCCTCACTAACTCTATTCAAGAGAAATCTTGACGAGTGGATGGGAGATCGTAGGTTTACCCCGGGGGTCATCTCTGTGTCACTACTAGACAGAGGCACAGTAAACTAAACCCTAAATGGGTGTAGTATTCTCATCCTAAGGGGTGGTGAAAGCCATACACACTCTGGCTGGGCTTATAAATGCCCTAGGGCAGATAGCCTAGTACGAACCTATGAACCTATGAACTTAACAGGACTTATAGGAGGATTTAAAAAAAATCTATGGACAACAAATCTGAATACAGGTGTATCTTGACTTTTACTGTTGACTATTACAGCATTGTTAATGTTATTAGAGAGAAGTGGACCATAATTACTGAAGGCTCAGATTTAATGGACATCCATGGCGAAGCTCCTTCCTTTGTGTACAGGAAAGCCAGGAACATCAGGAGTGGGGTTGTAGGTAGGCCCAGACCATAGGATACATGCACCAATAAGTGTAGAGGCAATTGTGTCTTTTGTCAGCACATACATGAGGGAGACATGTTTTTCTGCCCATATTTAAAGAAAATTATTAAAACCAAGGAGGTGAGTGTAACTCAATACAGATGGTTTACAGGGCTAGCTGCAATGACTGTGAATCATTTTATTTGGGGAAAAAGCTCAACAGACTTAAAAGAAGGCTTTCCGGCCATCTTTCTGAAATTAGAGCTAAGTGCAAGAATAACGCATTGGCTCAGCACCTTCAGCTACACAAAATACACACTGGCTTTAAATTTCAAATTATTGCTCACGTGGACCTTTTGGAACTGGAAGGAGACATCCCTAGTCTTTTAGAAAAATGTGAACTATTCTGGCAACTGAAACTGAATGATTTTAGAAAACAGGGGCTTAACTGTTATTGCTGCATAAAAAGCATACTAGATCTCAAAAAACTGCCTCAGTGTTTAAAAGACTGATATGGTATTGATTAATGCTGACACTACTTGCTTATATTGTGTATAAAAACAAATATCAAACACTGTTTATTTCTTTTAGCACTAGCTTACAATGTTATAAAGGACATACCTTAGCTGGCTCATGTATACATTAATCATTTTTGATGGCTCCACATTAAATGCTACTTTAGATTTTAAAGTGAACACTTTTGTTACATTTTTTCCGTTTATGCAGTAAAAGTCTGATAGTGCACACAGTGTGCATGGGCCTAGTCTGATAGTGCACACAATGTGCATGGGCCTAGTCTGATAGTGCACACAATGTGCATGGGCCTAGTCTGATAGTGCACACAATGTGCATGGGCCTAGTCTGATAGTGCACACAATGTACATGGGCCTAGTCTGATAGTGCACACAGTGTGCATGGGCCTAGTCTTTTTCTTTTAAAGGTTGCAATTACTCTTGAGTGCTGTCTTACACTCCCAAGGTAATTGTTTTCTTAGTTAGATGCCACACTTTAACAGATCTCCGTGGCCTTAGTGCTTTATTTTTCACATTTATCACTGTATTTCCAGCTTAGCAATTATTTTTGTGTTTTCATCCTGCTTAGGTTTACAGTTGTATATCTATACACATGCTCATTCATATTATGATTTGTTTTTGACACGCAAACTTGACAAAATCGATCTTTGTTAAAAGTTGTATATTTATGAATATTTATTCTGGTAGATATCTATTGGTAGATCTTTTTGTTAGTCTTTTTTGTCAGTTTGGTTTCTTAATTAATAACGTTATGATTAGTTGGTTAGCCTATACAAATGAGATTGTAATTTGTCTCTAGCTTTCTAGATTCAGTTTTAGTTATCACAGTCTGTGATTACACTATGGTGCTAAGGGGGAAGGGTGATTTGGCTAAAGAAATGATTTTAATGCTTTTATTGCTCTTAACAGAACCACTCTCTATAACTACTCCCTTGCTCCAAACAACCTGATTATGTATAAGGGATGTTTTTGATGCTTTTCATTACAGTCAGCTTCTTCTTCTTCTTCTTCTTTCGGCTGCTCCCGTTAGGGGTCGCCACAGCAGATCAACTGTTTCCATTTCTTCCTGTCCTCTGCATCTTGTTGTGTCACACCAACCACCTGCATGTCCTCTCTTACCACATCTATAAACCTTATCTTAGGCCTCCCTCTTTTCCTGTTACCTGGCAGCTTCATCCTTAGCATCTTTTCCCCAATATACTCTGCATCCCTCCTCAACACATGTCCAAACCAACGTAATCTTGCCTCTCTGGCTTTGTCTCCAAACCTTCCAACCTGGGCTGACCCTCTAATATACTTATTCCTAATCCTGTCCATCCTCGTCATACCCAGTGCAAATCTTAACATCTTCAACTCTGCCATGTCAAGCTCTGACTCCTGCATTTTTGTCAATGCCACTGTCTCCAACCCATATAACATAGCAGGTCTCACTACCTTCTTGTAGACCTTCCCTTTCACTCTTACTGGTACTCGTCTGTCACAAATCACTCCTGACACTCTTCTCCACCCGCTCCATCCTGCCTGTACACCTTTCTTCACCTCTCTTCCACACACACCATTACTCTGAACTGTTGATCCCAAGTACTTAAACTCATCCACCTTCGCCACCTCTACTCCCTGCATCCTCACCATTCCTCTATCCTCCCTCTCATTCACACACACATATATTCTGTCTTAGTCCTGCTGACCTTCATTCCTCTTCTCTCTAGAGCATATCTCCACCTCTCCAGGGTCTCCTCCACCTGTTCCCTACTCTCACTACAGATCACAATGTCATCTGCAAACATCATAGTCCACGGGGACTCCTGTCTGATCTCATCTGTCAACCTGTCCATGACCATTGAAAATAAGAAAGGGCTCAAAGCTAATCCTTGATATAATCCCACCTCCACCTTAAACGCATCCATCACTCCCACCGCAGACCTCACCGCTGTCACACTACCCTCGTACATATCCTGTACCACTCTTACATACTTCTCTGACACTCCCGACATCCTCATACAGTACCACAACTCCTCTCTAGGCACCCTGTCATATGCTTTCTCTAAATCTACAAAGACACAATGCAACTCCTTCTGACCTTCTCTGTACTTCTCTATCAACACTCTCAGAGCAAACATCACATCTGTAGTGCTCTTTCCTGGCATGAAACCATACTGCTGATCACTAATCATCACCTCCCTTCTTATCCTAGCTTCCACTACTCTTTCTCATAACTTCATGCTGTGACTGATCAGTTTAATCCCTCTGTAGTTACTACAGCTCTGCACATCACCCTTATTCTTATAAATCAGTACCAAAACACTTTTTCTCCATTCCTCAGGCATCCTCTCACTTTCCAATATTTCATTAAACAACGTAGTTAAATACTCCACTGCCATTTCACCTAAACACCTCCATGCTTCCACAGGTATGTCATCTGGACCAACAGCCTTTCTGTTCTTCATCCTCTTCATGGCTATCCTTACTTCCTCCTTGCTAATCCACTGCACTTCATGATTCACTGTCCCCACATCATCCAACCTTCTCTCCCTCTCATTCTCTTCATTCATCAACCCCTCTAAGTACTCTTTCCATCTGCTCAACACACTCTCCTTGCTTGTGAGTACGTTTCCCTCATTATTCTTTATCACCCTTACCTTCTGCACATCTTTCCTAGCTCGGTCCCTCTGTCTAGCCAGTCGGTACAGGTCCTTTTCTTCTTCCTTAGTGTCCAACCTTTTATACAGCTCTTCATATGCCTTATCCTTAGCCTTCGCCACCTCTCTCTTTGCCATGCACCTCATATCCTTATACTCTTGTCTACTTTATTCATCTCTTTGACAATCCCACTTCTTCTTTGCCAACCTCTTTCTCTGTATACTCTACTGTACTTCCTCATTCCACCACCACCATGTCTCCTTGTCGTCCTTCCTCTGTCCAGATGTCACACCAAGCACCTTTCTAGCCATCTATCTTACTAGCTCTGCTGTAGTTACCCAGCTATTCGGTAACTCTTCACTGCCACCCAGTGCCTGTCTTAACTCTTCCCTGAACATCACCTCACAATTACCCTTTTTTCAATTTCCACCATTTGATCCTTGGTGCTGCCCTCACACTCATCCTCCTCTTCTTGATCACCAACATCATCCTACAAACCACCATTCTATGCTGCCTAACTACACTTTCCCCTGCCACCACTTTACAGTCTCCAATTACACTCAGCTAGTGTGCTTTAATACAGGATATTCCATGTTTAACTCAACTTTGAACTACCTACTATGCTCTATTTGATTATTTTAGCGGACACATTTTATAGTTATATTTTACAATTCGATTTTTATTAAGTGAACTAAGTGCATAACATAATTTAGGAAATGAACATCACACCATCCGCACTGTGACGTTTCTTCTTGTTTTATTTTCCATTGTTAGGGTAGCCAACAACATAGTAGAAGAAGAACCCTTGAAGTTAATAGCTCAGAAATTGGTGGGCAGGAAATGGAGTTAATTTGGGAGATATAGACAGACTGTTATTAGTTTGCGTTATTTTAGAGGGAAGGGAAATGGCAAGAAACTGTAGAAAAGGGGGAAAAGTAAGACAGAAAAAGAAAAGGGAGGAATGACTTGTTATAATGCTTAGTTTGAAATAGTTGAATGTCTGTAGCCAGTGACTCCTAGAATGAATTTACACAATTTCCTTACATACATCTAACTGAAATTATAATATTACTATGGTTTTACAATGTTTAACAGGAAGAGGGAGGCACCGTGTGCTAAGTCCCAATTCAGTGAAAAATTCTGCTGTAAAACTATGCCTATGTTATGGAAAGGGCATTCACTGAGGAGATTTTCTTTTATTTAATTTAATGTATAGGTTCATAGGTTCTTGCTAGGCTATTGATCTATGAGGATCTTAAGAATACTAGCCTTACACTCCTATTGTAGTTTTAGCACTTATATTTTGCATATAAATAACCCAGAGACAGGCCAAACAAGGATATGTTGGGACTTGAACATCCATATCCATGAAGGACGGGAGTTAAACTGGGGGTCAATTTGTGGTCACCTACCCATTTGCCAAATTATATATTTTATAGATTAAGGGGAGTACTTTGCTTTCTGTGAAGTAGAAAACCGTTCCACAGAAATAGTTTTCTCTGTGTTATAAACGTATCCCTCCAACATGTACTGCTTATTTTGCACAGGAGATTGATATTCATTGGGCAGGTGTTTATGATGCCATTGACCTTGCAAATGTGTAATGGGGATGACAGAATAGGGTCTGATGAAGAGCTCTACCCAAGTCTGAGGTAACCTCTCAGTAGCCTGTGTGATACTGAGAAGAGGGACAAGGCTTTGAGATGGTTTGCATAGTTTTTATTTTATTTAACATGTGTTTACTGGGAAAATCCAACTTGGAATGAAGCCAATTTTCAGTGGTGCCCCAGGGAGAAGCACTCCAGATGCATGTCTTTGTAATTTCGGAGGAAACTGGGGCACCTGGAGGAAAAATTTTTGAGCCCACAATCACTACTTCTTGAGGGGAAGAATGCCTCTGTATGCTACTTTCCCTGCAGCTACATAGTGGGAATAGCCAAACACCAACCTTGAAGTTCTACTTGCCTCACTGCCTCTCCTCTGTGGGACTGTGGTATCACACAGTCTTGATCTGCCCCCCTCAGGATAGGCAACCTTCCTTTGCCAGCTGTAATGTATCCTAAACTGCTATTTTGAAATGGATTGCTGGGTAAAAGTTAGGGCTTTATATCTCAGTGGAGCTGTCTAAGAACAGCATTTTAATCTCATTTTGTATGCCACAGCATGAAAAAGAAAAATATCATTTTATAAAGAAATATTTTAAGTCTGAAATTACAATCCAATATGTTTGTTTTTGAGAGTGCTTATATTTATTACTTTGCTGAAAACTGGTGACTAGACTTTTATTTTAAACTCACTGTTTTGCAAATGTTGCACATTAATTTCAAATTGACTTGCTGGTATGTATTTGACCATGCAAGTATAAGTATCTTTGTATTGCTTCAAAATATTGAGGATAAGACCCATGGATAGTAAGGCTTGTATATCACTTTGTATGAGCTTTTAGAATTTAGACAAAACAGGTGACATAATTTAAGATATGTTTGTCAGAACAGTAAGATATGCACACATTTTTCTTTAACATTTAGAAATATGGTCGCTATCTATTAAACTTAAATTTGTCGGTTGACATTGCATTTGTCTACCTGCTGCATCCGAAGGCTAGTACTGTTATAAACCGCAGCACCATCCATACCAGAAGCAGACACAATCCAGCAATCCCTCTAGTGCTGCTAAACTTGTGTTTGAGACTGAATTTTTCTGTGCTGCTCTCTCTGGGGAATTATGCTTCTTTAATCGCATAAGGTTGTGGGAATTTGGACATTTTCTTAGGCTGGAAAATATGAAGGGTAGCTTGCTTCAGAGCTCTCCTGTCTTTTCTGATGTTATGCATAGATGTCCTAATTTCTTTACCTTCAATGGCAAACACTACAAACAGAAAACTGGTATAGCAATGGGGGCTGCCATGGCTCCCAGCATAGCTAACATAGCCCTGGGCAAGTGCGAGGAGGACTTAGTTAAACAACACAGGCTGCATGCTGCGTATTACATGCTATTTATGTTATACTGATGATAACTGTATTGTGTGGGAAGGTGACACCTTGCAGCTTGGAAATTTTATCACTTACCTCAGTCAAACAACCCCCTTCCTGAAGTTTACCTCCTCCCATAGCTACACTTGAACCACTTTCATAGATATGCAGATTTCCAAAGACACCAATAATAACAGAATCACCACTGATATATTCAGAAGACCAACAAAGGTTAACTTATTACTCCACAGTAAAAGTCTGCATCCTGCAAAAAAACAAGTATAATGTGGTGAAGTCCAAGGGCTGTATATTAGCTAGAATTACCACAGAGATAGAACCATTTTTGAGAAACCTGAATAACTTAGAGAATGATTTTTTTAGTGAGAAGCTATGAAAGTCAGATGTTAAAAAACATCCTGGAACCCATTACAGAACTGAAAAGGGCTGAAGCACTTTCACTCAACCTCCCCAGTAAAAGAATGTTAAGAAATTCCACAAAGAATAACAAATGGAAAAATAGCTGCATCCTGACATACACTTTGGATTATCACAGTATCAAAAATGTTATTAAAGAAAACTGGGCCATTGTCACAAGAAACCATTTTCTGATTAATATCTTAGGTGAAGCCCCATCCTTTGTTTACAGGAAGGTCAGGAACATTAGAAGTTTTGTTGAATTTAAACATAGACTATATGAGAAAAACAGTAAAATATGTGAAGCTAATTGTACATTTTGTATATTTATACAGCAAGGTGATAGTTTTTATTGCCCTTGTTTAAAGAAAATCATTAAGACCAGTTCAGGGGGGGACTGTAACACTACAAAAGTAATCTACAGGGCACAATAAAATTAATGTGTGATGCATTTTATGTGGGCAAGACTGTAAATAAACGTAAGCAGAGGATTTCATGCCATCTGGCAGAAATCCGCTCTGGATGTAAAAATAATTCACTAGCCAAACACCTTGCTCTTCATAAAAGACACAGGTTTTAAGTTTCAGATACCATATCGCATAGACATGGGTGATCTTGAAGGAGACATCCTGAATATGTTGGAGAAACATGAACTCATGTGGCAATTAAAGCTGAACTCTCTTAGGAAGCCTGGACTGAACTACTACTGTTCACTTAAAAGTATACTCGAACTTAAAAAATTCCCACATTTTTTACATGACTAATTTTACTTTATTTTATTCTTCCAGCTGGTTTTAAATACCATGTTAAATCCATTTTATTTGAACTGTATATTTTGTTTCTATCATCATACATTTTTTTCTTATTATTTTTTCCACTTTATTCAAAATTATGTGTAATCACAATACTAGCTAATTTTACAATAATATTTTTGTAGATAGGTTTTAGGGTTCTTGTACACAGACCTGAAGAAGTCTAGAAGGACGAAAGCGATGTTTGTTAACAATAGGTTATGGAAATAGAATATGATTTGTACAATGGATTTTTTGCAGGCAAAATGTATGTGTGTGTGTGTATATATATATATATATATATATATATATATATATATATATATATATATATATATATACATATATATATATATATATATGAAATAAAATCACAAAATCTACTAAAAAAACACAAAGGAAAAACCGCAACAAACTGTAACACACATTTAATCAGTCATTTAGTGCTGTCATCCCTCTTTTGATAGACTTCTTCAGAATAACAAAAGAAAACATTGCCAGCCTTTTATACAATATGAAAGCCATCTGACTAGTACTTTAATTAAAACTAATTAATTTTAAAGTCCCACCCATGCAGCACCTAATATTCCCAAGCAATCTCCCATTCATTTAAAATAATTTTTTTTAAGCATTAAAAATCAATTATTACAGTCAACAATAAAACATTGACTTCAGGTTCAAGTAACTTGCAATAGAAGTAAATTCATTTAGACTGGGGATGTTCTCTGCATTACATCTTAGCTGCCATCTTAGTTCTTTATATTCAATGTACAAGTCCAATGGTCCACCCCTAGGTCCCATAGTAACACCGTTAGTAACAATGAATTTGAAAGAATGTGATGGAAAACTTTTTATATGCTAGTATAGAGCGTTGTGTTCATCTTTTTTTATCAGAGTCATACAGATGTTGATAAATTCTGTTCCTAAACTGCCTTAGGGTTTTTCCGATATAAAATCCTGGTACTTTTCCTTTATCGGGGCAACACTTCAAAATGAGCGCTTGGAATCTTAGCAGGCACTTGCACTGATCTCACAGCTGCTGCTGATGTGGGCCACACGCACACTTACTTTCCTGTCACTGATAATTATTAAATTTTATGCATAACAGAAAACTACCCAAAAAACATGACACCACTTGTTGGACTGATGAGTATATAGAGTGAACATGTTCCAGTTATATGCTGGTGATGCTATTATCTGAAGTAAAACCTTTATGAACTTCAGTGATCCATGCTAAACATCATCCATCTTTTACTTATGTATTTGTGTTGTTCATTGGTTAGAGCTAAAAATTTCCTTTTGGAATAGCCCATTGGTTTCAGAAACAGAAAAATGGTTTCTCCAGTACATAAAGAGCAAGTAACCAAGAAATGTTGGCATCATCCCACAGACGTTATCATGCAGTGCAGCATTCCAGTTGTCTCTATTAATTCACCTCAAAGTTGGAATAATTTACTGACAGAAATTATTGTAGCAAGGCTACCTTACTTTGGTAGCATTTACCCCCACCAATCAGAGTATGGAGGCTTTTCAAGTTACTGTTTGCAGCTCAAAAACAGTGTCTGAAATGCAATCCGCTCTTTTCTTTCTTAACCGTGATCCCACTTCAGTGGTCTAATTCTGTTGCTTCCAAAGTGACATACACAAAGGCTATTCACACAAACACTGACTGGTTTGATTTAGGCTGCTATTTTGTTGCTGTGACAGAATATATTTACTTAAAACAAGGATATAAGTACTAAATGCCTTTTAGAAAAGAAGGTACTTTACTGATGTTGACCCGATAATGGAAAGCATTCATTAGAAGTGTTGCCCGATAACGGAAAAGTACCAAAATCCTTCACACTGCTGGCATTTTGCCCCATAACTCACCCCTTTACTGTCACAATAGTATTTCCTTTTCAGTTTTATAGTTCCAAATCCATCAATGTAAACCTCAGAGGCTTCTAAAATATTCCTACACTGGGAACAGTGCCCACATTTAATCATTCTCCCCTCTATTGCGTCATTTGGTGTTCTTTCCATCATAGATTGAAAACACACATCTTTCAAGTAAACTGTAATTGTTTTTTCTCCCACTTTTTCAGTATAATCTTGTTCTACCTCAAAAATGGCTTAATTCTTAGATATAGTGTCGCATATACCATCAAAGTGCATACTATATGGAAGTTCTGGCCCAGAAATTGTACTTATTGGCCGTTTGGGCAGTTTTTTCATCTCTCTCAACTTTCTGATTTAAAAGCCCGCATTTGCACTTGTTTCCCCCCTTTCCTGTAACTAATTTAGTCCAGATACAGATTCTTAGTTTTAGCACTTGAATTTGCTTATTCGTGATCAGCACTTGTTCAGAACTTGTAAGCACTAAATAACCTACTAATTACTACAGCACTCAACCTTCCTCATTACCTAGAGGAAAACAGTTTTGGTACTTACTTTTCTCACTTGCTTAGAGAAAAACAGCTCTTGTACTCACTTTCCTCACTTATCTAGAGGAAATATTTTTTTTCAGGCATGTCCAAGGGTCAGCTCCCAGTGTTCTCTCCTGTCTATCAGATGAATCTGGGCATCTTGGGGCAATGTAGAAATTGCCTCATGTACACAGACAACCCTCTCCTCCTACCACCCAACACTACAACCTGTGAGAGATGCACTTATCTAGCCAAACTGGAGGTAAAGCTCTCTCCAATCAAGACTGAACTTGACAGTCAAGAGGAGAAGGTAAACACTTGCACCAGTCACCACACTCATCACATTGTCTCACTAAATCTACACCACCAAAATCCACACATAGAAACACAAAAACATTCATGGAGGCTCTCAATAATAATCTGCTCAAGCAACAGAGACCTCCAAAGCAGAAATGCAAGCAACCTCCATTCCCCAACACAAACCAAATGACACATAGCCTGCAGACTCATTGTACCACTCAACCACAGCCAATAAGGCAAAACAACGTACCCAACACACTAGTCATAGGTGGCTCTGTAGTCAGGCACACTGATGTCCCACTCACCAGGCTAAACAAGGAGAAGGTTACTGTCAGCTGCCTGTCGGGTGCCAGGATCCGCCACATAACCCACGCACTCAGGTCACGCCACAACAAGTACATATATGACTCTGTCTTTGTCCATGTTGGTGTGAACGATCTGAGACGTACCTCTGCACTACATGAAAAGAGACATGGAAGAGCTCTCTGATCTTGTAGCCCAGGTATGACCCTAGCCCTGAGTAGCATTCTGCCATCACCCAGAATGATGCCGCAGTACAAGGACAAAATGATTGACTTCAACAATTGGTTACGCTTCTGGTGCCCTTCTAAAGGGATCCAGTATCTATCTGCCTGGGATGACATGGTCGACAGATTATGATGGTTTGCCAGAGATGGCCTGCACTTATCAAACCTGCGATTCCAGATACTGGCTAAGGTTTTTGCCGCCCCTATAGTGCCTTTTTTAGGCAAGGCTCAAATGACAAATTCACCACTGTAACAGGAATAGGCAAGCAAAAACTGAGGGTGATGCTACTCAATGCTAGAACCCTAAATCTCAAAATGCACTCACTCAAGGCACTCCTTAAAATGGAGAACATCGATATCTGTGTAGTGATTGAGACCTGGTTCAAGGCTCCAGAGAGCATCCCTGCACTACCAGGCTATAACTCATACCACACTTTTCGGCCATATAACCTGGACCAGAACACCAAAGGCTGAGGTGTGTCCATGTTCATTAAGAATATCCACACCTCCAGGCTAGTTGCTCAGCATAATGCAGCCAAGGTTATCCAAGTGCAAATAACTCTGGGCAAAACTGCAATCCAAATTATAGCTTGCTACAGATCACCCGCCATGCCCCAGGTTTCCCACTCCTCTTTTCTTGATGTACTGGGAAATATTAGGGTTCAGCCAAACACCCTAATAATGGGCAATTTCAACTACCCCACCATAAACTGGGAAAACTATTCACGTACCAACTCTTTCACTCAACGCTTTCTGGAATTCATAAACTCCAGTGCCCTGGATCATCTTATCCACACCCCCCACCAGGGGCAACAGTATCCTAGATCTAGTCATTACCAACATGAGTGACCGTTGTTCTACACCTGAAGTCAACGCCTCATTGGTCTGATCCGACCATAAGCTAATTACCCTAGATATCCACATCCTGCCCCCACCCCCCATTAAGGAAACCATTGTAAAAAAATTCTCCAAATCCAACTTCATGCTTCTTAAGACAGAAGTGGAGAACTTCATGACACCCATGCAGATGGACAATACAGTTACGACTACTGAATCCTACACAATTGCACTTTATAAGCACTTACATGAGTGCATGGATCGTGCTATCCCAAACAGAACCAAGATGCTATCCTCCAAAAAAGGAAGCCAATCTGGTGGTCCCCTGCCATAAACAAACTATACAACAGAAGGAAGAAACTGTTGCAAAAGAGAGTAAAATCCCATGAAGGAGCTTCCTGGTCAGCCTCAGTAAGAAGCTGCGATCCCTGATAAAATCCTCCAAAGCTAGTTACGAAAACAAAGTCGCCACTGATTCTAAAGATAACCACAAAGCATTCTATAGCTATATCAAGAATCTCAGTGGCAACACTCAGATCTGCTCTGAGTTACAGCACAATGGCACTAAATATACAGACCCAACTGATATTGCCAACATCCTGGCAGATAGGTTCAGTGCTGACTTTGCCCCCCCCTCACCCCCTAAAGAGCCCATCTCTATACCGGAAGAATGCAAAGTTCCTGTAATCATGGCTGCACAGGTAAAAACCACACTCTCCAAAGCCAAGAACCCAGCATCCATGGGACCAGACAACATACCAGGCTGCGTTCTACATGAACTACAGAACGAACTGGCACCCCACATAAGTACCATGTTCAATCAAGCCTCACCTCAGGCTTTGTGCCTGCTGAATGGCGCACAGTGACGGTTATCCCACTCCACAAGGGGGGAGCCACCACAGACTCCGGGAACTACCGCCCCATTAGCCTGACGAGCCTGGTCTGCAAGGCCATGGAACGTATCATCATGAAACTTACAAACAAAGACATTGGTAATCTCCAAACTCTGGACCCCACCCAGTTTGGGTCTGTAAAAGGCAGATCATATCTTGTAAACCTGATAGACTTCTTTGAAGCAGTCACCAAAGCCGTAGACAAGGGTAAGGTGGTTCACACAGCCTATCTAGATCTTGCCAAAGGTTTCAACACCATCCCCCACTCTGGAATTATAGATAAACTCACTAAACTAGGTATAAATCCCTATGTCACAAGATGGGTTGCTAACTGGCTCACTGACAGAACCCACACTGTGAAAGTTGCAGACTCCAAATCCAACTTCAGACCAGTGACAAGTGGAGTACCACAGGGTTCAGTCCTGGGTCCTCTCCTGTTTGGTATCTACTTCTCTGAAGTACAGGCTAACGCAGAAGGTCTTTGGCTAACGAAGTTTGCAGATGACTGCAAACTAGGAGCCATAATCGAAACTCCTAACGATGTGGACATCCTACAAAAGGGCCTCACTGAGGCAGATGCCTGGTGTCAAAGTCATGGCCTCAAGCTCAATGCCAAAAAGTGCATTGTCATCCCCTTTGGTAAAAACTCTGTACCCATGAACTACAGCATAGGCGGTAGTATACTTAACACCGAAAGTGTGATAAAAAACCTTGGAACACAGGTGGACAGTAGGCTTTCCTTTGATATCACATAGCCACAGTGGTCAGGAAATCCTTCTACGTGGCACACCTCATCACAAAAGGTTTCTCATCCAGAAAAAAAGAGGTCATTGTTCCCCTCTACTCATCACTCATTAGACCCATTATAGAGTACAACGCCCCTTTTGGTATGTACCTCACAAGACATCTACAACAACTGGAAAGGCCACAGAAATACCTTACAAAGAGGATTACCGGCCTCAAACAGATGCCCTACGCAGACCGTCTCAAAAAACTTCAGCTTTACTCCATCGCATATCGCCTACTCAGAGGTGATCTCTGCCTAACATACAAAGCTATGTCAAACCCAGAGCTGTTGGACATGCTCCACGTAAAGAAATCCCAATCCCTCCAAGCTACACACTCTAGGGACCTAAACCTTGTCACCACAATAAACAGAACATGCTGAAGGGATAGATTCTTGTCCCAGATACTTCCCATACTCTGGAATAAACTACCAATCTATATCAAACAAAGCTCCTCATTAGCACTCTTCAAGAAAAATCTTGATGATTGGATGAGAAATAGGAAATTCACCCCGGGGATCACCTCTGCGGCTGTGCTCGACAGTGGCACAGGAAAATAATTTTCTTGGGTGGCAAAAGTCAGGGTACCTTTTTGGCTGGGCTTGTATAGGCCCCAGGGCCGATAGCCTAGTACCTACCTATGAACCTAACTATGAGGACTTTACCATGGTTTCCTTCTGGTGACTACTTATCCCTATTCCAACCTGATTATTGTGTGTCCCAAGCAGAGGCAAATATACCCCCCTCAAATTGTTTACTCTCCACTTCCAAAAAAATTATATATATTTTTTTAGATTGCCAAATGGTCTAAGGTTTATATATTTCCCACCATGTAGTATAGTCTTGGATAAAAATCACAGACTTAATAATCTGGTTAATTAAGAGGTACCACATCATTATTAATTTTATTTAAATTACATGAGGGTTATATTATTATGACAGCTACTAAGTAGGGCAGGACCAGTCCGAATGTCACACTGATGGGGGAAGGGATGTTAATTTAACATGTATGTCAATACACTGTGTTTTACAGCACAATAAACCACTCCCTTGCCTGATAAAAAGTATATATATATAGTTAGAAAGCTTGTGAGGAAACTATTATTTTGTTATTTTTGTTTTACTTGGCTCGCTTGTCTGTGTACTTAAGGATTTTCGACTGGAAACAGACTGTCTAGTTGCTTGGATTACTTTTGAATACTTAGTAATTCTGTATATTATTTCAAATTATATATTTTTTATTATTTTATTTTACTTTGATGAGTTTAAGTTCATTACTTCTACTACCATTATCTAATCTGATTAATATACAGTGATTAACTAGATATGTATTGATTGAAAATCTTCCACACAAAGACATTTCTTAGACTGTATTGTTTTTGGACCCACTATACGTGTTTAGTAGGTTATTTGAGACTTTGGGGATACCATGTGTGATGCCCGTGCCCTGGCCCAGCAATCAAGGAGCCTCAATCCTCACCACTAACACCAGTGAGGGGCATCTCAGATAGGAGGAAAGGATAAAAATACACACAGTAAAGAGCAATTTCCCTTAAGAGCACACAGAGATCACAGTCCATCCGGGGCTGGTCACTCCTTTGCTCTCCAGGTCCCCAATAAGACTCCCCACTGGCACAACTATAGGGTCCAGAGCTCAGCCTAGTGGGCAAGCTAAAACCTCCAGCACTTTCTCTGTCCAACCAGTGCTTCATGTCCCTGCCCAAGTAGCTGACACACACATACTTCGAGAAGAGTTTATACAACCACGCAGACACACCTGGGGAAGGCTGGCACAGGTTCTCCAGCTGTGCCCCTTTTTCCCAGACTATATGGTAGTACCAGCTGCCACCACCCATTAATATTTATCAGCTACTCAAAGGCCCTTAAAAGGGTGTCCAATTATTACTGTGCAATATTATTATCCAATTGGTAGTATAGCCCAGGGCTAAAGCTTTTGAAGTGACTTTGTACAATTTTACCAAAGGCATGCAGGTACTCTAAAGAGCTTAAATTATTTCTACAAAAACAGCCACTGTTGAAAGGATTTAAAAATATTTAATAACAAATAGTCAAAACACAAGACAATACTTTTTACTACATAGTGCTAGTCAAGTGTTTAGAGATCACAGAGAAATACTTAAAATAATTCAGTAGTACAGTTCTGACATCACAGAAAAACACTTAGTCTAATCTTTCTAGTTTCTAGCTATTTCTGAGAGAAAACACAAGCCTAAGATAAACTTACATATAAAGCAAAACAGTGCTGGTGAGTTGGATGGTCAAGACAAAAATGCTTAATGCTGTCTGATTCTCTCTGTTTTTAAAATCACATTCCTGGTTCACATTACATCATTCTTCACCCCCTCCCCCCCCGGGTTCCCAGGCTAACAGAAACTACATTTACATTCTTCACCTCTGGGCAGAAACCAGAGCAATAAAAGACATTTATCCATGCAAATTCTGGCCATTAACTCTGGCCTTAAACCAATAGGCAGGATGCCTCACTCTGGACTTACTGGCTCCGTGTTTTAACATTAAAGGGTCACAACATGCTTTACTTGGTCAATAGAGTGCACTGTTGTTACAATTTTTTCCAGTTCCACATGTAACACTATTTTTACCATTTAAGACAACAAGCCTGTGGTTTACATTAATATTTACAAATGACAGAATTATCTCTAAAATTCTATCTGGCTAGGCTGGAAGCCTTCATCTATCTTCACCCAATCTTCACACCATGGAAATTACTTGGTTTTTCATATCCAACAGAGCCGTACATCCTCTACATTGCAGCAGTGACCAGTGTATTTGTGGTCAGTTGTGAGTAATTCTCATTGCAAGCTATTTGTGGGAAAGGTGGGGTCAACACAAAGGACACATCATTCTAATTCACTTTGAAGGTAATGCAGCCCTGGAAGTCTTGCTGGATTTTTTTTTTCATATTTTATTTTTTTTTTATTTAAATTTTTTTACTTAAGAAAATTGTTTGCTGCAGGAATTCTGTTTCTGTCAAGTCACAGCTCTTTCATGGAGAAGTCTCTGTAAATTGAATCAGTGATTCATTTCCAGTGGCACACAAAGGAATCTTAGTTGTGGAAGCAACAAATTTAATTTCTAACTTTTTTATGCCTTTCCCACATTTAATACACCTCTTTCATGTTCCCATATTCAACTGGGAAATCTCTCTTTAAAAATTAGATCAATTGTATATCCTCTGGAGACTTCAGAAATGCCAAGTATTCCCCACATGAGTTCTCTGTTCAGGATCCTTGTCTGTCTCTCCACCCCAATCTGCACAATACAGGTTAAGTGAATGCATTATAATAATAACATGAAGTGTGGGCATTATTTGTTCTAGCTTAACTGAAGTCATATCAGTGTTTCACACTGACTAACTGGCACAGTATGTTAGACATAGTCTGATATGGGCCAGCATCCACACATATATAAGCATGTTCTAAGTTAGTGTAAATTTTCTTAAATCTTTCAGTCTGAAACTTAATTAGTTTACATGTTCATTATGACTAGAATGTAAAGGTGTTAGTCAGTGCCAATGTTGTAAAATTATTTTCCTGTGTTTCAATCCTGTATGGATTGTCTAGAATTTTTTTTATCTCACACTAATGGTTATATTGGGTCTACTTCACGTTGTCGAAGGCCATCAATATCGAAGCTGATATTGTCAGCACCAGATTAGCGAAAGCAAAGAACATCAAACATTCAAACGGAAATCTCCGCAAGGGGAGATTTCCATTTAGTTCAATGTAGTGCGGTCTCGGAGTTGGTATATTTAAGTGGGGGGGTGCGCAAAGGTAAATTTTTATTTATTTTTGTTTTTAGGCATTTTTTATTATCTTTCGATGTTTCAGAATTCAATGATATGGTGTCAACCATATCAGATTCGATATTCTGAAACTTTGATAAGATAATATAGACACGTTATATTTGTGCTTAAATATATGATGCAGGAAATACTTCTACTGATGCTAGTTAATGCCTTATAAACTCTCCTCCATCATGTTTGTTGTTCCCCCTGCTTTTGAAACAGATTTGGCAGCTATTCCTTGGTGGCTAAGCTCCAGTTAGTGCTGCTGCCTGATTTTTGGTTTGGATACTGAAAGATCTGATGTTGTGTTTTCTCTACAACAGGTTAACAGTCGGGGTTTCCTCTCCTGAAATCACCAGCTTTATTTTCTTTTCTGTTCCCATGCTCATGGTTATGTGCTCCTCCTGCCTATACCTGCTATAGTATCACAGATAGTTATTACATCACACATTGGGGATTGCCTAAGACCTCTGTAAGTGACACTTTTGTCCTGCAGCTCATTCAGTATTACTCTCAAACCTGATGTTCATTATGGAAATCTACATGCCCGATGCATTGAAAATTTAATCCATCAAGATGCTCATTTAATCACAAGGTTACAAGACATAATCTGCTCATTCACTGTTTCTACTGCCATGGGGAGAAGTACAGTGTGAACACCTGACAAAAGTGCCACATTTTATTCTGGCCACTTTAAGAAACTGATTGGAAAAGCTGAAGGTCTACCTTGCTTCTCCCAAGGTAACATCAATTGAAAGTGACCAACACAGGAATTTGCAAGATAGTCCATGTGATCCCAAGCCAGTGCTGGATTACCATGACGAGTTGAGATACAGAGATGACATCACTCTCACTACCTCAGAATAAGTCCATTTCCAAGAAGGTGTCACCATCTTTGCATGTTCTATTTCTCCATCATCTCAAAAGGGGTGAATCTCTCATTAGTCTTTTATTTCTGTGGGCAAGAAAAGGGTTATGAGTGCTTCTTCATCTCTTGATACTTAGGTGGGGTTCAGTATCACTCTTTCTCCCATGTGTTTCAACTGTTACACCCCAACTCCCTCCCTACCTTACCTGCTGTGTTTCATGTACTATGATAGCTCTGTGTAGGACCTATGGTTTAAATTTGGGAAATTCAGATGATTCAAATTCAGATGATTATCTTATACCTACATACCCCTCATAGTAAGTGAGTTTTTTCAGAGTTTTCTTTTCTTTTTTTTTCTCTGTACTTATTGGACAGTCTGCTGGTAATAGGTGAACCTGTATAAACATGTCAATTTTTCTAGATTTTGAGATGCATCCTTCTATTTCACATATAAGGGAATGCATTGTTGCTGATTCCTCTATGCTTCATCTAGCCCAGAGATGGTGAACCTATAACACACGTGTCAAAGGTAACACACCACAATGTTTGGGTAACACACCAGCGTTTGCCAACATCCGAGTTACCAAAGAAACTGAATGAACAAAAATACAAGAAATATGTGGGAAAACCCAATCAAAACAAGAGAGATGAGATGAAACCCGGCTTCTTTCATAAAACAGAGAACTTTTAATTGCAAAAAAACATAAGCGCTTTCGCAACAACAAGTGCTGCTTCTTCAGATGTATAAAGACAGCATCTAATAAGCCAGTTTATATGCTTTCAAGTCACATGCACAAATTAATTAATTGAACTCTTAAAGAAACAGCAGAAATAACATTCATACACAAAATATACATCTCTATGTTTACTGAACATCTAATATTTGTATATAAAATTTAAATAAAACTAAAAAAATGTCTACACACACATAAAAAGCCATTATAAACACTGTACAATTCAATGTTTATCTAAAAAGTGGACACACCTTAAGCAAAGCCTTAATTAGGTACCTTATCATTTCGTCCTGAGCCATAATCAGCAGTTAAAAACAGGAAAGATAGGGGTAGGCCTTACTTTTCTTCTAATCCCCCGATGTTGCAATCTAGGCAGATTGAGAATACCAAATGTAGGATACCAGTCATGTATTCCAGAAGTTCAGGATTTGTTGATATTATTAAAAAACATTAGTCCATCATGACTAGGAATTTAGAGTTAAGGGATATAGTTGGCGAACATCCTAGCTTTATACACAAGAAAAAGAAGTCTTTGAAACAGATGCTATGTTACCCAAAGAAGCTTATTAATGGTAAATCTTTCAGCAATGCAAGGATAGATAGTAGAGCAGTAACCAGACCATGTCACTGTTGTAATTATTGTAAATATGTAGACAGACCCCAAACCTTCAGGCTTAGAAAGCTGAAGATGAAGAGGAATTTCACCCTTCAACATGACAATGACCCCAACCATACATCCAAATCAACAAAAGAATGGCTTCACCAGAAGAAAATTAAAGTTTTGGAATGGCCCAGCCAGAGCCCAGACCTAAAGCCAATAGAAAATCTGTGGAGTGACCTGAAGAGGGCTGTACACAAGAGATGCCCTCGGAATCTGACAGATTTGGAGCGCTTTTGCAAGGAAGAGTGGGCAAATATTGCCAGGTCAAGATGTGCCATGCTGATAGACTTTTACCCAAGAAGACTGAATGCTGTAATTAAATCAAAAGGTGCTTCAACAAAGTATTAGTTTAAGGGTGTGCACACGTATGCAATCAGCTTATTGTCCTTTTTTTATTTTTTATATTTTTTCCCCTAACAGATTTGTTTGTTTTTGAATTGCATTGTACAGGTTATAGGTCACATTAAAGGTGGGAAAAGTTTTGAAATGATTTATTGTGGTCTCATTTTTTTATATCACAAAAATCTGGCATTTTAACAGGGGTGTGTACACTTTTTATATCCACTGTATTCACACTCCAAATACTAAGCTTTATCTGGTTCACGCCATTCTGTTAAACTCCTCTTCAAGCCACCTCTGCAGCTCCCATCAACCCCAGTGATGTCAAATACAACATTTCATCTTACCCTTTTAACATATCATTCTGTTTTTATTTTACTGCCTGCAGCAAACATCTTTATTTACAGATTTCTGTGTCACAACCCCATATTACAGAATTGTAGTTTAAGCTGCAAGTATAAATATGAATAATAATACTCTAACAAAAGTTTATATCTGTCTCAAAAATTGTGGTGATGTGCAGCCCAACCTAGGACCCACAGAAAAAATACCTGCCACTGTCATCTCCACCAAAAATGCCTCCTGCACACCCCCACTCTGTAAAAGAGGGAACTGCTTACTTTCACTCAAGATGAATCTCAGAATCGTTTGCAAAAAGGTACTGGACATTCATGCAAGCCTAGCTTTATACTCCCCAGACTTACTGGCTATGACAGATACTTGGACTAAATCAGACAGAAAAAGACAAGTAAATCCTTCCCCAGGATACAACATCCCCAGAACTGAGAAAAAGGCAGGTGGAGTGGCTATTTTCTACACATATGCTCTCAAACTGACCTTCTACGTCAGCACCCTGCCCAAATTTAATTATGTTGAAATTCTAATTTCATTCCTCAATATAAAAAACAAAACCACCTTTATTAAGACATACTTTTCACATCTTCTCAGCAAACACCACGACTATAGAAACAGTATCTTATACTAAAGTACTAAGAATCACAGTGGATGTACCTTGTTGGATCAACACAACTTTCATGTAATCAAGAAAACCCATGAGAAACGTAATACCCTCTACCAAGCAAAACCCTGTCTGACAGACAGTGCTAGAAAAACTATTGCTTCTTCATGCCTCCTTCCTTTATTCTTTAATGCATCATCAGTTCCTTCAGACCTGAATTCTACCTACACAATAAAACTTGATGCATGCTTTAATAAAATAAGTACATTTGGTACCGACCTCTTCAATAAAAAAAATCACTGCTTAGCCCTAAAAAAGCTAAACTAGATGTAACTCCCATACTGTTTTAAATAACCTCATCCATTAATCCCCAAACTGTCTAGCTTTATATAATAGTCTAACATTAATCAACAACTCAAGGTTTACACTCAAGTGAAACACTTGACTTACTACCAAATCAAATAATGCTACAGAGATCCTGTTTACTCTAATTATGTCTCATTGCTCACTTTGGAATGCTCTTCCGCTCCAGCTAAAACACATGTAAACTGAACATCTTTAAAACAAAACTTAAACAGTACCTAAAAAAATTATTTGGCTATGTTTATGCTCAACACTAGTAATAATTTAGTATTGTATCTTCTTGACACTATAAAGCCAGTTAATTAAATCTAGACAATCATTATTTGTATACTCATGTCAAATAATGTCCTGGCATGTCTGTCTTTTCTTATTCTTACTTTCTCCCACTATAGCTTCTTTCTCTCCTACACCTCTATAAATTTCCACTTCTTCCTATCTTAGAAGCATAGAAATTGTATATGTTAAGGTTAAGGTATTTTAAGCTTGCCTACTTAATTTTATGTACGCCAGCTACTATAAATATCACAGTTCTTCAGTTGTTCACTATCTAGTATGTATTGAATGTATATGTTTTTGTATGTGAAAAGTTTTATTGAATTTGAATGTTTTTGCAGCTACAGTTGTATTTGTAGAGCTTTCCTTCCTGGGCCTCTAGTGAAAAGGGGCAGTTCTGCCCAAATGGACTATCTCAGTTAACAAATGCCAGTAAATAAACCACCTTTGGAAAGGTATGCCAGAAAATGCATTAGTTGCCCTTCCAATATCAAGCATCTATGGGCTTTGAACAACTGACCCACATCCATGGGGTGGTCCCTGAAGTACCCTGGTTCATGCTGTGGATCAAGAACTCTTCTCTGCAGACCTGTGTATCGTCCCACTTGATCTTGATGGCTGAGGCTCAGATGGATTCATTTGGCCCTTCTGCACTGGCAGTGTTCTCAGGTTGGATCCAGGCAGATAACATTAGACAGTCATTTCACTTTTGGTATTATGTGTCCTTGCAGGTTAGGTGGGAACCTTTTTGGAACATGGGTTGATACTAATGCCAGACCCTACACAAATTTTCCAGTCCATGCCCCTGGTCAGATGCATACCTAAGCACTGATGTCTCCCTGCTTTATCTGTTACTCTATCATTCATCACTCACACTCCACACATATCTGGGGAACTAATGAGAGAGGGGTTCTCACGTCTGTTACTCTATCATTCATCACTCACACCCCACACATATCTAGTGAACTAATGAGAGAGGGGTTCTCACGTCTGTTACTCTATCATTCATCACTCACACCCCACACATATCTAGGGAAGTAATGAGAGAGGGGTTCTCACGTCTGTTACTCTATCATTCATCACTCACTCTATCATTCATCACTCACACTCCACACATATCTGGGGAACTAATGAGAGAGGGGTTCTCACGTCTGTTACTCTATCATTCATCACTCACACTCCACACATATCTAGGGAAGTAATGAGAGAGGGGTTCTCACGTCTGTTACTCTATCATTCATCACTCACACTCCACACATATGAGGTTCTCACGTCTGTTACTCTATCATTCATCACTCACACTCCACACATATCTGGGGAACTAATGAGAGAGGGGTTCTCACGTCTGTTACTCTATCATTCATCACTCACACTCCACACATATCTGGGGAACTAATGAGAGAGGGGTTCTCACGTCTGTTACTCTATCATTCATCACTCACACTCCACACATATCTAGGGAAGTAATGAGAGAGGGGTTCTCACGTCTGTTACTCTATCATTCATCACTCACACCCCACACATATCTAGGGAAGTAATGAGAGAGGGGTTCTCATGTCTGTTACTCTATCATTCATAACTCACACTCCACACATATCTGGGGAACTAATGAGAGAGGGGTTCTTACGATTACTCTTTCTTTGAAACAGGACTTGTATAACTAAGAAATACATTTTTGATACATATAAGGATAATGAGCTGTCCTTTCTGATAATGCCCCCATGGAATGATGACTTCTTTTCTGGGCTGTTGAAGTCCTACATGTCCTGGACTATAACTTTTTAACCTCAGTGATTATATGGGGAAGACTGAGGGAGAAACTTGGATTATTTTACCTATGGTGCCTGTGCTTAAGATTCCTATTTTTGGAGCCTAGAAGCATCATGATAATGTTGCTCACTGTTTTGTAAGAAGGTGGATGCTGTACAAACCTCTAGCAGGGTGGAAGGGGATCTTCTGTATGCATCTTGCAGTTGAGGCCTACATTAACTCTGTAGTCCAGCATGGATTCAGGAGTTCAGTTTGGCATGGGCAGGACTGTGACCCCCCATACTAGCTGGTCTCTAGCAGTTCCCAAAAAAACTTCTGTACCCATGCCCATGTGTGCAGAGCCCTTTCATCCTTAGGATCTAATTTTAATGATTAACAGTCTTAAATGTTCTGTTTTTGAGATTTCAAATTTTAGTAGCTTTGAAGTTTGCCTTTTGGAAGGTGTTTTTCCTTGCTAGCTATCTCATCTGCTCACAGACACTTGGAGCTCAGGACCCATACTTGTAGAAAAACATATCTGGACTTTTACAAGGACTGATTATCACTCAGAACCTATCCAAATGTTTTCCGGAATATGGGATTAGAATTATCTTTAAACCACTGCATTTATTTCACTGTTTTTTTTCACCAGCTCACGTTTTATCTGAAGACTGTGCACACGAGATCTAATAGTTGAAAGCTCACCCACTGATTATTGTTTTGGTTATTTTCACTGGGTCAATGACATTGTAGCATATTCTATTTCTACTTTGAGTCCACTCAACTGATAAACTCCTGTCACAATTGCCTGGCAAATACTGTCACAACTGACAGCTCAAATAAGCATAGCCATAAACTCCTGTCACAATTGCCTGGCAAATACTGTCACAACTGACAGCTCAAATAAGCATAGCCTTGAAATATGTGTACTTTAGCAGAGACCACAATGTAAAACACTGTTGAAGTATCCTTTGTAAGGAGGCAAGTGTCCTTGGATACCACATGTATGAGACTTTGCCTCTGCAGCCCACTTGCTTTATTATTCTCACTATTCTCAAAAAAAAACACAAAAAAATTCCTTGTTTTTCCACTTTTCTGAACTAGTCTAGTCCAGTTTTCAGGCTTTGCTGAATCCAGGACTGTGGTAAAGGTTCCTGTGTTTCCCATATCATACTTGGATAATTAGGTGGCTTCCTTGTTCACTGTTAGAGAGGGAACTCTGAGCAGCCTATCTGTCCCTGTAGGAGTGGTCCCAGCCCAGCAACCTGTAGCTCATTGGCCATTTTAGGCTAATTTCTATCCCTTTTGATCTCCCTGGTATAAAAACTGCTCAGCATGGTTTTGCACACCGCACAGCGCTGTTTAGCTGCAGTTAAACTATTCCAGGCTCCACAAAGTCTGCACTTCAGTTTTTCCCTTGAAACTTGAAACACTTCAGCCCAGCACTAGAAATAAGGCAATTTAAGACCGGCACTTACTAAAACTCACTAAAACTAGCAATAGCTTACAGCTTGCACTTCAGCCCTATACTCAGGAAGTATAAGGCTCTTTACTCATCCAATCAGCAATACAGTCCCAACCATCTATTCAGGCATGTTCAAGGGACAGCTTCAGGTGTGCTCTCCAGTCCAGCTGGTAAATCTGGATCCTGAGGCAATGTTACAATTGCCTCATGTACACAGACAACCCCCTCCTCCTCCCAACCAACACAAACATATGTGAGAGATGCAGCTACACAGCCAAACTGGAGGCTAAGCTCTCTCAACCCATGACTGGATCAACCAGTCACAAGGAGAAGGGCAACACTAGCACCACATTACCAGACTCACATAGACCAGCCATAGCTGCACCAGAAAACAACTCTCAGAAACACGCAAAAACATACTCGGAGGCTCTAAATAAGAACCTGCCTAAACAACAGAGACCTCCTAAGCATACACCCAAGCAACCCCAACCCCACAACAGAAACCAGGTAACACATACATCACAACATCAGTGTGCCAAGCAAAAACAGCCCCTAAGGCTGAATAACACACCTAACACACTAGTAATCGGTGATTCTATCATCAGGCACACAGACGTCCCACTCACTAGACTGAACAAGGAGAAGTTTACCATAAGCTGCCTGTCGGGTGCCAGAATCCGCCACATAACACATGCACTCAAATCACTCCACAACAAGTACACATATGACTCTGTCATTGTACATGTTGGCTTAAATGACCTGAGACGTACCTCCCTGGACTACATGAAAAGAGACATGGAGGAGCTCTCTGACCATGTAGCCCAGGCTGGTATGACCCTGACTCTGAGTAGCATCCTGCCCTCACCCAAAATTATGCCAGCATAAGAAGAAAAAATGATCAGTTTCAACAATTGGTTAAACTGTATACGACACCAAAAAAGGAAATAACCAGTGAATAACAGCTCTACTTTCCACCATACACACTTTAATACTAGAAGAAAACTTTCTTAGCGTCTCGGCCACAAACAGCCTTTACAGATTCTTGGTTAAACTACTGGTGTCATTCAAAGGGGATCCAGTACTTGTCAGCCTGGGGCGACATGCTTGACAAGCCACATTGATTCACCAGAGACGGCTTGCACCTGCAGTCCCTGGGCTTTCGAATACTGGCCAAGACTCTTGCCGCCCCAATACTGCCTTTTTTAGGCAAGGCTCAAAAGACAAACCCACCTCCATAAACAACAATAATTAACAAAAACTGAGGGTAATGCTGCTCAACGCCAGAAGTCTAAACCTCAAAATGCACGCACTCAAGGCTGTCCTTAGTATGGAAGAAATCGACATATGTGCAGTGACAGAAACCTGGTTCAAGGCTCCAGAGAGCACCCCAGCACTACCAGGCTATAACTCCTACCATACCTTTAGGTCCCAAAACCAGGACTGGAACACAAAAGGAGGGTGTGTGTCCATATTCATCAAGAACAGCCACACCTCCAGGTTAGTAGCACAGCACGCGGAATCTGAGACCATCCAAGTGCAATTGACAGCGGGTAAATTGACTGTTCAATTTATAGATTGCTACAGATCTCCCACCTTGTCTCAGGTCCTTCACGCAGCATTCCTGAGAACATTAGAAAGTATAAAGATTCTACCCAACACCATGCTACTGGGTGACTTCAACTATCCAAACATTGACTGGGAAAAATACTCAAGCTAAAACGCCCTAGCCCAATGCTTCCTTGAGTTTATAGACTCAAACGCCCTTGAACAGCTGGTCAGCACTCCCACAAGAGGTGACAACATACTGGACCAACATGGGGAACCTATGTTCCACACCTGAGGTAAACTCGTCATTGGTAAGATCAGATCACAAACTAATCACACTGGACATCCACATCCCGACCCCCCCCCCCCAGTCAAGGAAATCAAGGTAAAAAACTTCTCTAAAGCCAACTTCACACTCCTCAAGACCGAGGTGGGAAGTTTCAAATCTCCCAATCAAATGGAAAATGATGACCCATCGGCAGAATCCTTTACAAGTGCATTCTATGAACACCTTCAAGAATGCATGGACCGAGCCATCCCAAGTAAAAACAAGACCAACTCCTCAAAAAGAGGAAGCCAGTCTGGTGGACCCCGGCCACAAATAAACTTTACAACAGAAGGAGGAAACTCCTGCAAGATAGAACAAAATCCCAAAATAAGAAGGCATCTCTGATTAACATCAGTAAAACTGCGCTCCCTCATTAAATCATCCAAGGCCAACTTCGAAAGAAAAATAGCCAATGATTCTAAGGATAACCACAAGGCCTTCTTTAACTATGTCAAGAGTCTAGGGGCAAACTCTCAGATATGCTCTGAGCTAGTGCATAATGGCCATAAATACACTGAACCAACCGACATTGCCAACATCCTGGCTGACAAGTTCAGTGCAAACTTCACCCCCCCCTCCACCAAAGGGGCTAGCACCCATCCCAGAAGAATGTGGTGCTCCAGATATCTCAGACACACAAGTAAAGACAGCCCTTGCAAAGGCCAAAAACACAGCATCAATGGGACCAGATGCTATCCCAGGTTGTGTCTTACACGAGCTTCAAAATGAACTAACCCCCATCTCAAATCACTATTCAAATTCAGCCTCTCTACAGGCTATGTACCCAAAGAATGGCGTACAGCAACAGTCGTACTACTCCACAAAGGTGGTGCCACGACTAACCCTGGGAACTATCGCCCTATATATAAGCTTGACTAGCTTGGTCTGCAAAGCCATGGGACGTATTATCATGGAGCTCATTAACAGGGACATTGGGAACCTCCAGACACTGGACCCCACCCAGTTTGGCTTTGTTAAAGGCAGATCTTGTCTCCTGAACTTGGTCGACTTCTTCAAAACAGTCACCAAGGCTGTAGATAAAGGGAAGGTGGTCCACACAGCATATCTGGACCTCGCTAAGGCGTTTGACACCATCCCACACTCAGAAATCATAGACAAACTCACCAGCTTAAATATCAACCCCCATGTCACGAGATGGATTGCCAGTTGGCTCTCAGACAGAACCCACATGGTAAGAGTGGCAGGTGCCATGTTTGACTCTAAACCAGTCACAAGCAGAGTCCCACAGGGCTCAGTCCTGGGACCCCTCCTGTTCGGTATATATTTCTCCGAAGTACAGGCAAAGGCAGAGGGACTGTGGCTAACCAAGTTCGCAGATGACTGTAAATTGGGTGCAATAATTGACTCTCCAGCTGACACAGACATCCTGCAAAATGGTCTCACAGAGACAAACACCTGGTGTCAAAGTCACGGCCTCAAGCTAAATGCCAAAAAATGCATAGTAATCCCATTTGGGAAAAACAAAGTACCTACAAACTGCCACATAGATGGGAATCCACTAAGTACAGAAGAAGTAATCAGGGACCTGGGTACCCAAGTAGATAGCATGCTCTCCTTTGATAACCACATAGCCAAAACGGTCAGGAAATCCTTCTATGTGGCACACCTGATCACAAAGGGTTTCTCATCCAGATCCAAGGAGGTGATTGTGCCCCTTTACTCCTCACTCATTAGGCCCATAATAGAGTACGATGCCCCATTTGGGATGTACCTCACTAGACACCTGCAACAACTAGAAAGACCACAGAAGTACCTCACTAAGAGGATTAAGGGCCTTAAACAATTACCCTATGAAGCACGACTAAAAAATCTCCAGCTCTTCTCAGTCGCTTACTGTCTGCTCAGAGGTGGCCTATGCATGACCTATAGGGCCATGTCAAACCCTGAACTAATGGACATGCTTCACCTCAAAAAAACGAGATCCCTCAGAACCACTCATTCTAGCGACTTGAACCTATGTACAACAATAAACAGGACATGCTGGAGGGATAGATTCCTGTCCCAGCGACTCCCCTCACTCTGGAATAGAATTCCAATCCATATTCGACAGAGCTCCTCTCTGACCCTCTTCAAGAGAAATCTTGATGAGTGGATGGGTAATCATAAGTTCTACCCTGGGATCACTTCAAGAGACCTGTTGACAGAGGCCCAGGTTACTAATCTAATGGGGAGGCGAAAGCCATCACTCTGTGGCTAGACTTATAAATGCCCATGCGCAGATAGCCTAGTACTTACCTATGAACCTATACGATCACTGTGGTGATACGCAACAGCAAACTTGTCTTGCTGCTTCTCCACAATACTGCAGTCTTGGAGAATGCAGCAAAGAATATTTAAAGGACAGCATCTCTCCTTCCTATATAGAGTGAGAAATCATGCAAGAGCAATTGGTATTCACATAATACAGCTCAAGCAGTCATCGTGGAGACACGACAGATTATAGATGGACTATACAGCCTTAAGAAATAGACATACTGTTCCGTGGTGTGAAACCTCTGCTAGAGATAGGAGGTGCAGGTAGTATCACCCTGAAAAGAAATGTTTTTTTTTTTTTGGCTTTTTTTATGTTCCCACAATTTTCCACTCATTGATTTAATGAAGCTGACCAGCTGGGCAGTCATGGTTTGCATGCTTGATTTTGCAAACATAACCTGCCCAGGAAGATGGAACAGCAGTTTGTCTCCTGAGAAGAAGGGGATTGCAATTTCTAAGCAAAGCTGTAACATTTTGATTGCTGGTTGTGTTTTACTATTAGCCAACATGTTTCCTCTTGGAAAATGCTGTTGACAGTGGCCATGCCATCTGGGAGTGTTACTACATGTAGGACTTCACTTTCCTTCAGCACTTTCATAGTACAGGATTCATCTTTCTGAATTTTTGCTTCCTTGGGGTTCCTCCGGTTCTGGCTTCCTGTGAGGATTGGTACTTTTGTTTGGAGTTCCCCCTAACAGTTAACTGATTGCTTAAGACTCCTGCTGTTATATTGGTTGATCTGTGAGGTAACCTTTTGTCGTGAGCACCTATTACCTTTCTGCTGTCTCTTGTGCTAGGAAGCCCCTCCATCCAACATCTGTTGACGGATTTCACTTTAAGTTGGGCAGGTTTATATTTGCATGGATTATGCTTACTCACTGAGTAAAACTGATGGGTGTAGCACTTAGCCATACCATCCCAACAGAGAGTAGGAGCAGTAATTCAAGCATTATTAACTCATTGCAGAAAACTGCTTCACAGATCAGTCAATATGCAAAGTACATGGTCTTCCTTTAACCTCTCATAACATAACTCCATGAAATCTGTTGCCTATGTGAATTTCGCTCAGGTTGTATTCACTCTGGCATCTTTTTTTAATTATTGTTTCCTATATTTGCATTTAATATTAGTCTGAGTGAGACTTATGTGAATAGGAGAAAGAGTGGAGTGAAAGAATATACTTAAGTATGTTTTCTACTTTCACTGACTCACTGAAATCTTAGAAGTTAAAATAAAAAACAAAATATTCTGAAGTAAATACCCTTTTCTCCTCTTTCTCTCTGACATTGTTTAAGTCACTGAATCTTGGATTACAACAATCTCCAGCCACTTTTACCACTTATTTCTGTCTCATAATTACTGCTATGATGCCAGATATGCCAAAAGACCAGGAGGGGACCTTCTGCTTTTATAAAAACTTACCTCAATCCTAACATTTTTTTACACAGGCAAACAGCTTCTTAGTTACAGACCACAAATGGATTCTAATTCAGTTCCCTCATATACAAAAAAAATAATAATAATTCACTCTGACTATCCACTTACCTCTCCCCCACGTTCATCCCTTACCAAGTTCAAAGCCCTTAGTCACACTAGAATTCCAGCATCTTAAAATAATAGCAATATTATAACTATAGGGATTTTAGGGATTTTAACATTATTTTTTTTGATTCTCACACTGACATGTTCGGATTCCTAACTGATATTGATCTTATCCAACTAATGGCTGAGCCTGCTTGACCCAATCTTTATTCCCATTGATAGTCTGTCTTTAATCTTTTAATTGTCCATCAACAATCTTTAATATAAGCATTTTCTCACTCACCATTAATGACCACTATCCTTCCTTCAGAATTAACAGCCAATCTTTCAAACTTCCTCCAAAAATAACATGCAGACCACAAACCAATACCAATATTTCCAAGTCTAATCAGCAGTTCACTTAACTCCTGTTCAGTCCTCCCAAGACTCAAACATAGCTGAAAAAACCCACACCCAACTTTTAACTCTAAAGCAAACTCTTTCCCTTCATGCAAACATTACTATAACAAGCCAGAAATGGATGACAAAGGAATTAAAATAACTTGCATTTGGGGACTAATCATGACAACATTGGAAACAAAGGACAACCTTTGACAACCACAAACACTTTATCACATTACAGAATCTTTCCAAACAAGCCATAAAAAGAAGTAAAACCAACTACTATAAAGCCCAACAACATTCTTAGATAAAGTTAAACATTTTTAAAATAAAGTTAACCTACTAAATGGATATAAAATTCCCCAAAGAATCTAATCTAATACTGTACTTTGCATACAAGATCAACTGTCGCACCCAGACATCCTCAGTGAATCTAGTTCTCTACCAAAAGTCTCATTGAACACCACTACCACACCCTCAATATACATCCCCTTCCCCTCCCTTCATCCATCCCTTTTACTTTAAACAAATGCAGAATAAAGATATTAAGCCCCTCTGGACCAGATTTCTCCAGGTGCTACACCAGAGCTGAAAACCTTAATTCCCAGTCACTCTTCACTGCAAAGACTCTAACAACACCCAGACATAAACATTGTCCACCTTCAGATGTTCAGGCATTTGGCTAGATCAAACACTGAACTTCCAAACTATAATAATAATAATAGTATTTTAATATTAACAGAAACAAAATCAACTCTTTGCTCTTCTGGGTCAGGTAAATTTCTCTGTACCTTTCAAAGCCATCTAGAACAGCTTTAAAGCAGGAAATTCTTTTTGCTCAGTTAGAATATGGACTACTTATATCTGCAGCCTTCTTACAAGAACACAGTCACTCTACAATCAATCTCTAATAAAAAAAATGTTGGTACATTACCTGGTTACCTCCTCAAGATCACCTCTGCCTTACACTTTGTAAAGCCAAATGACTACCAGTACAGCAAAGAAGCAAGTAACTACTTGGATCACTTCAGACTACTCCATCTGCAAACATATTCCTCTGTTGCAGCTAAACGTATCAAAAAAAAAAAAAAAAGCCTCCTACAGCTTAAGAACATATCATGCTTGACCTCCTGTTCAACCTTCTAAAGTTAAGCTGTATTACACTGACCATGCATTTTCAATTGTAGCTACTAAACTCTGTGAATCTCTCTCTCAAGATGTTAGACCTCACACCTAATACAAAACTTAAATCACCAACAAGCCCAGTATAAATGCTTCCTGATTGGCCACTAACCTAATATCTGCTTCCCTCCCACCCCATTCCACTTTTGTCATCCTTGTGACAAAAACCCAGCTAGCTGGAATTTTGTAAATGAGTATACATCATTTGTGAATATCAAACTAATTTATATAAGATACTTGTGTTACAAATGTATTAGAACTGTATGTCATGTGTATATCAAACTGCTCTGTACAGATGATTTCTTGAAAAGATATTTTCAAAGTGCTGTGTTTAAAATGTATCCCCAGTGTGCCCTACTGGAATAAAACAGAAATGTACATGCAGTATTGTAACTGTTTAAATGTATATATATTTTAACAGTGGAAACTGGAATAGCCTTGCTCTTGGTCAAACAACCATTTGTATTAGTATTAATATTACACAGTAAGATTGGAAACCCTTTATTATGGTCCCTAAAGTAGCTGATAAGGAGTGACTGGTGGCAGTGGTAACTACCTTATAGTCTGGGCAGAAGGGGGCATAGCTAGTAAACCTGAGCCAGCCTTTCCCAGGTGTGTGTGTGTGTGTGTGTGTGTGTGTGTGTGTGTGTGTGTGTGTGTGTGTGTGTGTGTGTAAATCATACCTCAAAGAGTATGTGTGTCAGCTACTTGGGCAGGGACACAAAGCACTGGTTGGACGGAGAGGGTGCTGGAGGTCTTGGCTTAGTCAGTCAGCTGAGATCTCAACTTTATAGCTCTGCAAGTGGGGAGTCTTTTATTGGGGATCTGGAGAAAGAGGGAGAAACCAGCCCCAGACTGACTGTGGTCTTGCTGTGCTCTTAAGGGAAATTGCACTTGATGCAGAGAGCTGCATCACAAAGTACTTTGTGTGTACCTCTTACCCTGTCAGTGAACATCCCCCGTCAGTTACCAGTGGTGAGGATTGAGGCTGGTATTGGTAGGCATTGATGGGTAAACACATATTAATTGGTGGGCAGTGGTGGGATATCCACATCACATATTAATTGGCTGACAGTGGTGGGATCACCACATCACATATTGGGATTCACTGGTGTGGCTATTGAACTCCTGTAGCCTGTAAACAATGGTCACTAAAGAAGTTGTTTGTACTCTCAAGCAGCCACATGGTAGACATTCAGAGTTTCATATGACAATAGTTTTATTTATTTTTTGTTAGCTCAGTTAGTCAGGGATTGCAGGCAATGATGTCAGCAGAGGATTATGGCAAGCTGACAAGGAGCCAGTTGGCTGAGATGTGCCAAGCCAAAGGAGTGGGGCATGCCAACCTGACTAAAGTGGAAATGATTGCAGCCTTATTTACAGCTGCATCACAGACCAGCAACCAGGAAGACTGGTCTTGGGGATGTACAGCTGTCAGAAAATGGACTGTTCAACTTTTCCTCAGAGGACTTAAAAATCCGTATGAAGTTAAGGACTTGAACTGGAGGCCAAACATTTGAAAATAGAATCAGCAGAGAGAGTGCAGCATTTGGAGGCTGAAGAAAATGAGAGACTGAGATGTTTGGAGGCTGAAGAAAATGAGAGGCAGAAGCAACATGAAAAGGAGATGCTGACTCTTCGCCATGGTCATGGAGGTAATGAATAAGGGAATAACCAAACCCCAAAAGCAATAAAGATCAGTAAATTTCTTTCACAATTTATAGAGGATGCTAATTTTGATAGTCTTATTCATATGTTTGAAAGGGTATGTAAACAGTATAATGTTGACCAAGGGCTCTGGGTACATTTCCTGACCCCCTTACTCCATGGTAAAGTTGTAACAGCTGTTTATAAATTGTCTGATACTGATTGCTTAAATTATAATAAAGTTAAAATTGTTTATTAAAGTGTTTTAATTTAACACTTCAAGTGTATAGAAAATTTCATGAGCATGGATGCAAGGTTGATGAAAGTGTGTGTGTGATTATATTAGGGAGTTAAGTACATACTTTCATAGGTGGATGAGTGGGTGTCAGATCAGCACTTTTGAGGAGCTGGCAAACCTTTTGATGAGGAAACAAGCCCTTAACACTTTGCCTGAGGACATGAGAATCTGGTTGCCAGATAGAGAGGGGATACCTATACATAGCAAGCAGGGCATCCCTACACAGGAAAGGGATACTCAGTGTTGCAAATGGGTATAAGGGAACCCATGATGGGCAGCCTAAACCTCCCCCAACAAAGTCCGCCAGCAACAGGGGAAGCCACTAGTTCAGGTATATGGCCAGGATCAAGGGTTACATGTCTTAAATGTAAGCAATAGGGCCATGTAGCATATAGATGTCCATGGAGGCAAGGTGAGGAACAAAAGGTGGGAGAGCCAGCAAGTGGGAATAACAGAATGCCAGTGGTAACTTGTCTGGTGACAACAAGGGTACCAAACTACCACAACAGGTTATATCCTTTCTTAGTAGATAGGAAACAGGCCACTGCTGAGAGACACACAGCCTCTGACCTAACCATTGTGAAGCCTGCAATGGTTAAAGAGGAGTACTACTTGCTTGGTCAGTTTACTCCAGTCAGAACTTTAGGAGGGACCCCATTCCATATACCTTTGGCTAGAGATCACCTTGACTGGGAGGGTGGAAAAGAAGCAAACAAATAAGTGCATTTCAGGATATCCCTGCAGATGTCCTGATAGGGAATTGTTTTGATAGTGCAGTACCTTGTGTGCGTGCAGTTACATGCAGTCAGGCTTGGAGACAAACATGTGGGTCTGGTAACCTGGAGGGGATACAGACAGACCGCACACTTGAAGTCAGGACTGGTGAGGTGATTATGTCAGAGAGGGACTTATCCTGTAGCAGTGGGACTGAAGGTGAGCCATAGCTGCTTGTGGGTACTGATGTTTCCTTGGACAGAGTGAATGCAAGGGCAGAGGTGAGTAGTAGTAGCCAGGCTGACAGTGAGGCACCACTGTCATAGGATACCAGACTTCCTGTGGAAGGGGAGCTGGGAAGGGTTGCAAAGAGAGAGCTGAGACAGGCTTAGCTGTCAGAACCTACATTACAAGGCTTGAGGTAGGTAGCTAGGGAGGCACCTGATTCTCAAGGAAAGGGGGAATCTGTATACTGGGACAAAGGGTTACTGTACAGTTTATCCCTGAGGGAGGGCTAGAGTGTGAGAGGATGCAGCATTTGGTAGTGCCCACAGCCTACCATCTAGCACTTCTAGCCATAGCCCAATGACATTCCCTTTGTAGGTCATGTGGGCATTAAGCGTACCAAGAGACATATTATGCAGAACATTTATTGGCCTAGGATTTCTCTTGAGTCTTCTTAGCTTCAGTTTATGATATTTTTATTCTAAAAAAAAAAATATATATATATATATATATATATATATATATATATATATATATATATTTTGTCTGTATGAATAGTATAAGCTTATTGTACTACCATTGTTATATGCTTTTAGATACAATGTCAAGGAACTTGCATTTGAACTCCTATTGTAATTGTCATATGCACAAATGTATAATTATGTAATCTTCCATGAAACTTTTCTCCCCAGGTCTCCACTGAAAACGGGCTTCTGGCCCAGTCGGACACGACCAGATTATCAAATGTAAATAAATAAATAAATAAATTCCGAGGGATGTAACAGGGCACTGCAGGACCTGTGAGCAGTGCCCAAAGGTAGGTAAGGCAGGAGACAGTATCAAAACTCCTTTGATGCCTTTGTCTGTGATTTAGGAGCCATTTCAGAGGGTAGCTATGGATATTGTGAGGCCTCTGAGTACTCAAAGTTCCACAGGGAAGAAGTATATCCTAGTGGTAGTAGATTATGCTACCAGATACCCTGAGGTGGTGGCTCTGTCCTGTATTGAGGCAGAAAAGGTGGCAAATGCATTGTTGGAGATTTTCAGCAGGGTACGTTTCCCAAAAGAAATACTGACTGACAGAGGTGCCAATTTCATTTCAGACCTGCTGGCTTGTCTGTGGTAGTGCTGTGGGGTGAAGCACCTAAACACCACCCCCTACCACTCCCAGACTAATAGTGTGGTGGAGAGGATACACTCTATACTAAAGACCATGCTACGGGCATTTGCAGACCAGTTTAAAAAGTCATGGGACAAATATTTGCCCCATATGTTATTTGCTTACAGAGAGGTGCTCCAGGAATCCACAGGTTTCTCACCTTTTGAGTTGCTTTATGGACATAGGATGAGGGGACCTCTAGATTTGATTTATGATGAGTGGGATGGTGAGTGTGAATCCCACAAACAGTCTGTTGTGGCATATGTCCTAAATCTCAGGACAAGGCTCAGAGAACTCATGGTCTTGGCCTAGGAGATCCTGGCAGAAGCCCAACGGCAGATAAAGGTTTGGTGTGACAGGAATGCTTGAGGCAGAGAGTATATTCTGGGGCAGCAGGCAATGGTTCTCATTCCTGTCAAACACAATAAACTGCAGGCAGCTTGGGAGGGACCATTTTAAGTGGTAAGGAAGGTCAGTGATGTTAACTGTCTGGTAGAACTTTTAAGCAGGAGGCAGAGGCACAAACTGTACCATGTTAACATGATGAAGTCTTACCATGATAGAGAGGCCCTTATGCTAAGCATTTGCAGTAGGAGGCAGGAGGAGTCTGAGCGGGATCTATGGTTATAGGGAGCCAGCCAGCAAAATCCCAAGTTACTATGGTGGAGACTAGGGATGCAGGCCTATGAAATGACAGTGCAGCACTGCACCGGGATCAGCAATGCCAAGGCAGCTGAGATCTCAGGACAAGGTATGGGGTAATGTATTCCCAGATAGTCACATCCCTCTAAAGCAATGTTTCTCAAGGATCACTTGAAAAAAACTAGCTTGAATCTTTGAAGGGGGAAGAAGTGTGACAAAGGGAGGTACTGCCAGCACAGCTAACTGGAATTTTGTATATAATTATATGTCATTTGTGAATATCAAACTAATTTATATAAGATGCTTGTTTTACAAATGTATTGGAACTGTATGTCATGTGTATATCAAACTGCTCTGTACAGATGTTTGTGTTGAAACGGTATTTGTAAAGTGCTGGGCTGTAAAATGTATCCCCAGTGTGCCCTACTGGAAAAGAACAGAAATGTACATGCACTATTGTAACTGTTTAAATGTATATATATATATTAACAGTGGAGAGTGGAATACAGGCGGTTAACCTCAGTCCAGCAAACTTTAGAAAAATAGCTGAAATTAAATTATTTTATAGGCTATGCAATAAAGATATTTCAATGCAGCTAGAGACACAAAATCTGTACTAGGAAACATTCTGTTGTCTTTAGGGTGAACTAATTGCTACTTTGGAAGCATGAAGGAATGTAATTGTTTGATGATTTTCAGCATCTGCCAAAGATCTGAGCAAAAGCCCTTGTATGGGTATTTTTACAGCTAGATGCTAAATACTGCCAGCTTCAGCAATGGGGGTTTGCATGTGAACTAGAAGTCAAATGACTAGAAATGATGTCATTCTGCAAGCTGTCCTAGCAGTAATATTTTAGATATTATTTTGAGAAGTCTCTTAGTGAGACAGAGCATTCTGCATTCTGTCTTGGACCTGACAATAACAAGAACCATTCAGCACATCTGCCTTGCTCTAATGAAGTAAGTTTTTAGGGTATAGTAATTCTCTTAGATACAGTCAGGAATATATTTAAGTTTAGTTTAGATGTTGTTTTTCTTTATTTATTTGAGACTGTCCTTCAATGTTTGAAATATTTCCTGTGATTTTGAACTCTGATGTCACTGTGAATATGTATTTAATATTGTCTTGTTCTTTTATTAATTATTATTAAATATATTTAAACCTTTCATTGTAGCTTATCTGTGTAGAGGGATTTAAGTTCTGAGAGTACTTGCATATTTATTTGGTGACACTGTGTGGGCCACTCATAATAGCCTTGCTCTTGGTCAAACTACCATTTGTATTAGTATTAATATTATACTAATATAGTAAGATTAAACACCCTTTGTTAAGGTCCTTAAAGTAGCTGATAAGGAGTGACTGGTGGCAGTGGTAACTACCTTATAGTCTGTGCAGAAGTGGGCATAGCTAGTAAACTTGCGCCAGCCTGTCCCAGGTGTGTGTGTGTGTGTGTGTGTGTGTGTGTGTGTGTGTGTGTGTGTGTGTGTGTGTGTGTGTGTGTGTGTGTGTGTGTGTGTGTGTGTGTGTGTGTGTGTGTGTGTAAATTAAACCTCAAAGAGTGTGTGTGTCAGCTGCTTGGGCAGGGACATGAAGCACTAGTTGGACAGAGTGGGTTCTAGAGGTCTACTGTGCTAGTGGAGAGTCTTACTGGGGATCTGGAAAAAGGGGGAGAAACCATCCCCAGTCTGACTGTGGTCTCTGTGTGCTCTTAAGGGAAATTGCACTTGATGCAGAGAGCTGCATCTGGAAATACTTGTGTGTGTACCTGTTATCCTCTCAGTGAACATCCTCCACTGTTTCCAGTGGTGAGGATTGAGGCTACTTGATTACTGGTTGGCAGTGGTGGGCTGTCACACTCCCCTTTAATAAAATCAGGAATGAAACACCTGGATATGCTTACTGCTGCTTCTAAGTACTTTGTAATTAGTGTGCATTAAACTTTTTTTCCTTTTCAGATTGTAAATAAGACAGATTATTCAATGGCTATATCAATACTAGGTAATACTTTTGCTTTTAAATAGATGCCGGCTCTAAAACTATATTTTGCCCTGTTCTATTTAAGATTTTTTTCAGCTTTTGTCAATTCCAGTATTGTTCTGTGTTATATATATACCAACATCATGGCTGCAGCAACTTGAAGAATGGAGAAAGCTCCCCAAAAAGGGAATTATACTTAAATTTCACTGGCAATGACTTCCTATGGAATACAGAGATGAGCACTGTCTGACTTTTTGGCCTAAGGGCATTGTCAACTCTGCCACTTGTATAGAGACCATGCATGTGTGTTATCTGTTGTGTGTCTGCAAAACAAGCCTTTGCTGATTGTAGATAAAGACATTTCTGTACCACTGCAAATTATTCCAAATATTTTAGTTGCACTTGAGTTGGTAATCTTACTGAAATTTTAAACTCTTTTAAATAATTGTCTGTTATCTAAGAAAGGAGAGCATCAAGGGTTGTAATAAAATGTTAATATAACCAAGTGATGCTATATTTTGAAACATGAATGTGTTAGAAATTGCTATACAGTCTATGCTAGAGTACAGTTTAAACAATGAAACATGTCTGGTAATGGCAAACAAACATTGAGATTAATAACTACAGCCTTTTCCTTTAATTTATCTGGTATGCCTCTGTTCCTCAAAATAATGTTTTAGAAGTATTGATTTATGCAAGTACCAAGTACAGTGAGGTGTCGTCTATGGACAGATAATAGAATGTCCTAAATGCATAATAAGGCACAAAATGTTTGGACTTGGACTGAATGCCTTTATTATCCAGGAGATGGTTTTAAGTCACAAATTTACATTTTATCCCATTTACTACTTATTTTCCTTATTCTAAGTGAGCAGTTTTGTTAAATATTTTAAAAGTGCTTAGAACAGCAGAATGTGGAGTAATTCCTCTCCATTTTATAACTGATTTTCAGCTATGCCCAAAATACTTAGAACTTTTTCACAGAAGGTCACTTTTGGTCAATAATTACACAAATTGTTTCTTAAAAATATACAATATGCTAATAAGTATATTTTATTTCCTAAGGTTGAAAAGATCTTGCAGCAGGGAAGCATCAGTGAAAGTGTGGAGCCTTATATCTCGTTCAAGGAAAAGGAAACCATAAAGGTATAGTACCATCCAGTTTTGCCTTGTGTCATAACGAATAATTTGTAGGGCTTGTTAATCAGAGACATGTACAGGCATTGCAAGCAATGCATGGGACTAGTACGAGAGTAAATGTACAGAAAAAGCACAAACATAGTTTTCCCTGGCCTGGAGCAATGCTTTTGTAGCAAGCAACAAGCCTGCCAATGGTGCACAGAATGTATGCAAATGAGCAGGTTCACAAGAAGAGCACAGCTAACCCAGTTCAGGATTACCTGTACTATGCACCAAGACTGTCATATGCCATGGTGCTGGGACATAATCATGTTGTTTACTGATGGGAATTATGTTATCTCACCAAGACACTGGAAGGTGCACCTCCTGTCTAGATAAAGTTAGTATAACCACAAGGTGGTCCCAATGGGTACCACGGGTAAATATTTTTGAATTGTATGTCCCACTTTGTGCTTCAGGTTCCTACAGCTCCGTACATTTACAAAGACAAACACTATATGTGAGAGAGAGAGGGAGACACATGTGTGTGTGTGTGTGTGTGTGTGTGTGTGTGTGTGTGTGTGTGTGTGTGTGTGTGTGTGTGTGTATATATATATATATATATATATATATACACATGTGCATACGCGTTTGTGCCATGTATGTTGCTGATAACCCTGCTTATAGGTACACATTTATACAGGTATACATGTATTACTAAGCAGGAAACCTTTTATTTTTGATGTGCTGCTTGTGATGTAGTCAGTGGTGAGTAAACAACACAGTGGTCTCTGTGCACTGAATGTAATGTGTAATGCCCCCAACTCCTCTTCACTACACTGTGCCTGTACTTAGGAGGGTGCACACACTGCTCCTTCTGTGCATTGTGCATTCATATCCAACAACAGAAAGCCAACATAGAGCCACTGATATACACAGTCTGCTTTTGTTGTATGTTCTTAAGCTTGGTATTAATGGTTCTGAACCGCTCATGGCTCAGGTGGAATGCCAGAATGCAGTCCACAGAGCCAGCTGTACTGTATCCATCTGCATTTACTTTTCATTTATCTGCTGCATTGGTATACTGTATGCTGACTGCACAGGTTGTTATGCTGTGCACTTGTTAAATCACAGTTGGCCATCAGCCTGGCTCTGCGGTGCAGTAGGATAAAGCCCTGATTATGATCCAAGTGATCCAACTTAAAATAGTGGCTCAGATCACTGTGACACTGAAATGGATGGTAAAAGTGAACAACTATCACTGCCTCACCTACTATGGAAGAGTGATGGTGAGGTTGTCTGCCTTGTCACATGTAAGTGGAGGTGCACAAGCAATGATACTGAATCTGTTACCTGGGGACATGCTATTGATTTGTCAGTCATTTAATGTTAGCCTCATTAACACGAGTGGGAAAATATGCATGTATGGGGTGGACATAGTAAGTAGAATGCAGGCATTCATTTCTGCTATCACTTGCTTTATGTGACCAAGCATGTAAAACACCTCCTTGCCAATCATGGTCCTCTTCTGATTGGTTCTCACCTCTGGGCAGGAGATTCCACTAGTAGCAAGGGAATGAATGGTCTTATGAAGTGGGGGAGAGTTGGTGGTCTGCAGGCACAGAGGTAAAAATTGAGCTAGGGAAACAAATCGTAACCTACAGTCACATCTGACAACACTGATCACTTTAAGAATGAACAGTATACTATGCAACAATAAAAGTAACAATAAGATGACCAGTAAAGCAGAAAAGTAAACTGTTAATAGCATCTCTAAGCTACAGCCTTTTAAATTTGACTACCACTTACAACCTGTTGTACTGTTTATTCTCTCTTGCCTCTTTGAATATCCTTCTAATCAAACCTCACTATACAAATTGTAGTTTTTCAGCAGTGGCCCAACATGTATGAGAATCATTACTTGTGTTCTTGACTCCAAAAATTCTCTTTTAATAAAGAATCATGTAGATATTTTACAAGGGACAGAGTCCTATGAGGCATATCAGGCTGTGCCTGCAGATAGTCTGTTGTGATCATGTACTACCCCATTAAAAAAAAGAAAATAAAATACAGTAGAGAGTTGATTATCCGAACAACAGTTATTCGAATGCAGTCTTTCAAAGTTTTTGGTTATAAAAAATCATAAAGTCTGAATATGTAAACATTGTACATATTTTCTTGTGCATGTATTTTGAGCTTGTAACCCACTTGTGTGTGAAAAATATTCTTTATTGGCCACTGGAATCACTGAATGGTTGAAAAGTGTATTCCCTACGTGCAGAAAAAACAAGATTTTAGAAGTTTTTTTATCTGGATCAATTATATGTTTGATTATCCGAACTACCGTAGGTCCCAATTAGTTTGGTTAATCGACTGTCTATTGTAAACAATGCTCCCTTGTGATCAACCTAAAACAAGTGTTGAGAACTAATACTTCACATAGTAAACCAACTATTAACTATTTACCCAAAGTACACCTTTCGGCTCTTCCTTATTTCTAACTAATTAAAACTTATTCTCTGCTCTTCCAACGTATCCTTGATAACCCCCCCACCCCTGTCCTTTCCCCATATCTATTAGATATGTACATAATATTGGTATTATGCTAGAAATCTGGAATTTTCTGCAAAGTTTTGCAGATATGCCAAAACATTTGTAGTTGATATGTGTATACCTTTAGCTGTAGAGCTTAGTGCATTATACTAATTCTTGGGTAAAACTTCTCTCATTCTTCTTTGTCTTTTTAACTCATTTCAGCAATGCCATCCTTAATGCGGTCCTCATTCTCTTTATTATTTACTCCTTGGATGAACCTGCAAATTGTCCAAGTGGGTCAGCATTCTACCCTAGTTAAGGAATGAAAATAAAAGTAGTATGCATCGTAATTCCCCAAACTTTGCACATGCTTTGTACTGTTGTGCATGTCATAAATACAGGGATATACATATAGAAAGGTTTGCATCAGATTTGTGTGAATCTATTTTTTTTTTCATTGCTGAATGCATCTTAGAAATATACTTATATGGAAAAAGGTCTCAGTGTTAACTATCAGCAAAATTTGCAGGTTTTGGCCTCAAGCATTAAAATTAGACAAGATACTAAATCTTGTATTTGCAAGTGACAAAAATAATTTCTCATGTGGAAGTTCATAGGTTGGTACTAGGCTATCGGCCCTATGGCCTATACAAGCCTAGCCATAACAATTCCCTGGCTATTTCTTCCCACACTATTTACTTCCCTGGGCCCCTGTCTAGCAGGGCGACTGACATGATCCCCGGGGTGAATTTCCTTTCTCTCATCCAAGTCTGCCTATGTACTGTGACTATATGGCTTCTTGGACGTACTCTGTCTGGAAAGCTAAGTCTCTAAGTGTCTGACAAAGGGGCTATCGTAGTTGCATGCATTATCTACTCTGACATGACATCTTGTTTTATGCTCTACTACTGGAGTATTATGGCAACTTATTTTTAAATGAGAGGGGTATTTTCTCCTATAAACCCCTACAAATTTAAAAAGACTCAAAGGGTAGAGTGAAATCATTCAGCAGAATGACAGATTAAGTCCTACTTCTATCCCAGACAGAGTACGTCCAAGAAGCCATATAGTCACAGTACATAGGCAGACAATCATTTATGTACACAGAAGCTATAGTCACAGCACACATGCACATGACTGTTTATGTATGCAGAAGCCATAGTCACAGCAGATAGGCACACAACAATTTATGTACATAGAAGCCATAGTCACAGCACATAGGCACATGACTGTTTATGTACACAGAAGTCATAGTCCCATCACATAGGTACACAACCATTTATGTACACAGAAGCTATAGTCACAGGACACATGCACATGACTGTTTATGTACGCAGAAGCCATAGTCACAGCAGATAGGCACACAACCATTTATGTACACAGAAGCCATAGTCACAGCACATAGGCACATGACTGTTTATGTACACAGAAGTCATAGTCCCATCACATAGGTACACAACCATTTATGCACACAGAAGCCGTAGTCACAGCACATAAGTACACGACCATTTATGTATGCAGAAGCCATAGTTACAGCACATTGGCACATGACCATTTATGTACGCAGAAGCCATAGTCACAGCACACAGGCACATGATAATTTATGTATGCAGAATTCATAGTACCAGCACATAGGCACACAACCAGTTATGCATGCAGAAGCCATAGTCACAGCAAATAGGCACACAACCATTGACATATGCAGAAGCCATAGTCACAGAACATGGAGACACAACCATTTATGTATACAGAAACCATAGTCACAGCACATAGGCACTCAACTATTTTTATACACAGAAGCCACAGTCACAGCACATATGCACACAACCATTTATGTACACAGAAATCATAGTTGCATCACATAGGTACACAACCATTTATGTATGCAGAAGCTAAAATAGAACTACCTTTGTAAATATTGCATTTCTGTGCTACTTACAAAATACAGACCTTGTGATCAATTCATTTGCTAAAGAAGTCAGAAAAACAGAAACATTGCAAGCTGCATTTAATTTTCAAATACCGACATACCAAGCAGTGGCTATTTTTCATAGATGGCTGGCTCATTAGTAAGGTCTTTCGGCTTTTCCCGGTTAGGGGTCGGCACAGCGGAACTCCGGTCCGCTAATGATTGGCAGTAGATCTTTACGTGCTGGCTTGCCAGGCCTAACGCACAACCTTCAATGAAGGAACACCCATTCACGCATGTTGCCACACTGAAGACGCTCTAACTAAGAATCGAACGGGCAACGTCTAACTGTGAGGCGACAACGCTACCGCAGCACCACCACCGCAGTCTAGATGGCTAGCTCATTGCACAGTTCAAATTATCATGGATAGCAGTTATGTATAGGACATGAATGACTAGACAGTGTGGATGTGCAGGGATCAAAACAGTGTGAAATGCAGCACATGTTAATGGAGCATAATGACAGTTAAATGTGGAAACCCATGCAAATGTGCCACAGGGAATATGCAAATGAAGGAACTCAAAATGACGGACTTGTTTAGACATTTATCAAAAGGCAGTATTGTGCAGTTGTGCTCACCCATTTTGATTGCTGAAATTTATGGTGTACATGAAAGGGGAGACACTTGGAATAGGAGCAGCATGTCTTAGGTGTTATGTTTGGAGTCAGTGCTGGCAAATTACAGATAGCACTTGCCAGACTGACAGACTGTATGCTGCTTTCTTATGGACAAGGATACTGTTTCCTACAAATTGAGTGGGTAGTGTGTGTGTGTGTGTGTGTGTGTGTGTGTGTGTGTGTGTGTGTGTGTGTGTGTGTATTATGTTCTTATGGATAGGGATACTGTTTCCCACAAATTGAGTGAGTGGTGTGTGTGTTTGCTATTTCTGTGGGCAGGAATGTATGCATAGCTTTAGCCACCTTGACTACAAGGACCTTCCTTTGTCCTACCAAAGTAAATTAATGAATATTATAGAAATGAGCTTCTTGAATCCTAAACCACATCCTTATTAACTCAACAGGGAATGAAACACTGTCCCTTGACTGGGGGTTGAATCTAGGACCCTCCCATGAGCCCCTCATTCTGCTGATGGGTGAACCAAGTACCTAACTGTAGAGAGACTCCTTCTTGGTCCAGCAGCAGTAATAACCACATGGAATGCAGGGAGACCTGGGTTCAATACCCAGACAAGGATCAGAGTTTTCTTTTTCTATTGAGTTATTAACACAGTATTAGGTTCATAGTTTGTAATGCACATATTTAAGAGTCTTAAACCAAATCTTTGCTCATGGAGGAGCATGTTTGATCGTGCAGGACAACAGAAGACAGAGAAAACACCATGTTGGTCTTGATTGCCATACTTAACACCCACATTGTTTTCGTGGTTCCACTGGGTCCAGAGGGCCTGTGATGTCAGGAAATCAAAGTCTCCCACTCCCTGAACTGCCAGGTGGCATTATTTATAATATATCCTTGTGCCATCTAGGCAGTTCACAGCATGGCATACATCTGACCTAAACCAGTGATCCTGCAGTGGGACAATAAAGTCACCTTGTTGATAGTGTGCACACTACAACTAAACAAGCCAGGCGGCAGGTACTGTGCATGCAGGGAGCAGGCCACATGTAATATAATGTTTGCAGTGTGTGCAAGCAACGCCATATGACCTGGAGCTCTGGTTGATGCTCCTGATGCACAACCTTCAGACCACACAGGAAATGGCTATAACAAAGCCCTTGTGCAAAATTAAAATATAGTAAAGCAGGTATTTAGACTACTGCAGAGATGCTTTCTGTGTTTAGGTACCACAGGAAGGGCACTGCAGTACAGTTTAGACATATAGCAAGATACTTGTTGTACGTGCCATTTCTACAACAAGGTATTGCATAAACAAATAGAGCAGCAGGTGAGCATTGTGGCCACGCATTCCATACTAGCCATAGCAGTAAAAGAAGTGCAGGGTGGAGTCAGGGCAGGAACATCCAACACAATACCGCATATGTTGCAGAGATGGGTACAATGTACTGCAGCAAGGGCAAAGAGGTGGCATCTGGTCCACAAGTATGGTACATGCCAGAGACAGCAGTGAATAAAGTGATGTATGTAGTATTGCACTGAAGCTGTGCAGTACCACAAGTCAGAAACAGCTATACTACATATCAAAGGTTTACAGAAACTGAGTTGCAGTGCTGTAACTGAAATATACTAACAGAAAAGAATCCACTGTACTTCCATGGAAGCTATGATCCCATTAGGTTTACAGTACTGGCTTTGTAGAAATGAGACACACCTCCACTTGACATTTACACACACACACACACACACACACACACACACACACACACACACACACACACACACACACGCACACACTCCCACTGTCTTTATATATTGCTGTGCTATGCAGAAATGAATGAAAAAAAGCACAGCACAGTTTAAAAACTTCTGAATTCCACAGTCCACACCTTCATATTAGAGCAGACCTAGTAATACATGCTTTGCAAAGTTATTACCTTGCATGCTGCATAATACAGTTATGCATCAGAATGTCAGTGGCAGGGTGCATACTGTATAAGCCCTCCAGCAACTTGTGATAGTCATACACAGGACAGGACATATTGCATGGCCTGCTGTCTTCCCAGTACCATATGTATTTGATAGGTAGGCAGGCCCAGTACCATGTGTATTTGACAGGTAGGCAGGCAATCCTTTCCTTCTGTGTGCCCTGTTTTATGGTACAGCCTCCCCTTCCCTTCATGTGCCTAGTGTGCGACTACAAAGTATGGAGCATTCTTTGCACTAGTTTGTACCTTTCTCAGTCTGCTGTCTTTCCCCAGATGAGTAGTGTATCATATATGGTGGGAGTACACACTCCTATGTGCCCCCCATAAAGCTATCCTCCTCTCCAGGTCCTGTTTGTGCTGCTGATGCATAGTGTACATAGTGCTGCTAGTCTGTCCACCTCAGTTGTGCAGCACTGTAGTTAGTACCCATGGCACCCAAAGTGCCACCGAACTGAAAAGCACACACTACCGCACTCCGCGCACCATTCTTTCCAGTGCAGTGTGTGCGCACAGTGTATACAGTAACAGACTCACAATCCATTTTCTGAAGAGGCCTGTAGTTAAGATGCTGTCATAGTGCACAATATGAATGTTTCCACTGAATCTGGCTAGTAGACACATAATACAGTATCACCCTTAGAGAGAGAACCATTCCTCTGATAATTTAGACTTGTGAAAAACTTAACTTTTGTTCCTCAAAAGACAGACATCATCATCACTGGAAGTTGATTGCAGAGGGTTAAGATGATGTTCTGTTAATGAGCTTCATTCTGTAGTCCTGACTTTGATTCCTTCTGTCTCAGTTTACCTGCTGAGTGATGCTGAGCAAATAATTTATTAGACAGTGTTTTTGACCAGACCCTAAAAAGTAGGGTGTTACTAGCTGGTTTATCTTGCCAATATACATGCATTTTGTATTGGATGGAATAGTTTATTGGATAAACTTTGTGTAACAGAACTTTAATTTTCAAAGCAATCTAGCCATTAGCAAAGCTCAGATGTTGTAAATGCATTAACTGTTTGTTGTCCATGGCATAAAAAAAATGAAAATTGCACCAGTTATGCAAATCAGTCATTGGTTGCTTGATAGAGGACTGTCAAACACCGGTTGGTAGACTTCCTTATTAGAATATTGTCCTTAATACATGACTAGTAACCCAATAAAAATAATTTCTAAAGGAGCCCACCATTTTGAGGATAACCTGGATAAGTCTTGTTTCCCAGTAGAATACTCTGCTGATGTTGTTCTGTAGGATAGCAAACACTAATCATGAAAATGGGACGTATTTGGTTTTAAATGGCCTTGTAACTTGCAAAATGCAAGCATGAACCAGTCCCCATGCTATTTGTAGCTCCAAGATATCTGCACCTTAAATCCTTCACACTAATGCAGATAGCTGCTCATTATTTGATAATGGTACCATTAGAAGATGCCTTATCTCAGCCTGAGTACAAAGTGTATCATAACAACAGAGACCTTCATCATCTTCCAAGACTTAAGACATTCCAATAATGTTTATTCAACAGAGTAGGTTTAACATTTTAGGGAACAGCTGCGAACAGGAAAAATACAGACTACTTTTGTCAAAAGCAGGGCATCCACCACAGCAGTAATTAAGAACATTGAATATACCAGTAGGAATGTACAGCATTAAACTAATCTATTAAATATTCTACAGCTGAAGAATTCAGTGCTTTAAAGCTTTTCCCAATCATATAGCTGATACTTTCCTATCACTTTTATCAGGAATTTCTTAAAGCATGCCACAAAATATGATAGCTGAATTGTGTAACCCTTTCTTTTAACTGCAGCGGAGTAAATGTATTTAAAGGAAAGGTTCTTCTCTGTTAATGTAGATAACTACAAATTCAAATAGCAGAACAGCATATCCATACATTATGCAAGGAAATTCTGCCTGAATATTTCTTTTAGTTTATCTGAAGCTTAGTTTCCCATTATCCACTTTGATTAAGCTTTCATTGTTAAGCATCCCCTCAGCCTGAAGCCTCTTTAGCCAGACTACCGAGTAAAATTAACAACTGTGCACATCATAAATAGTTGTGTCTCAAATTCAGTATACAAATCAAAAGTTGCAGAACACTTACTTGGGATGGCTTCCTTCAAGCCCAAGCACTTTAAATTACAGCTCAGTGTTTGATCTACTACTTTGTATCAACTTCATAGAAATATGAAATGCAAAATGTAGAGTTCGCACTCTTGTGTTTATTAGAATCACTCATTTCTTTCACACATTTTGGAGACCCATTTGTAAAATGGTGCTGAATAATTACTTACAAATGCAATGAAGTTTTTTAACAAAAATGAAGGGTTACACTGAATATATCACTTAAGAAGACAGTCTTTCGTTACAATACACCACCTCAACTCCTTCACAAACAAGTGTCACCACTTGGAATTCTGTCTGTTTTGTTTGTGCTGCAGGAATTTTCCTGGATAAAGATGGTACAGTTATGTAGATCTGCATGAGACATATACCAGCCCACTCTATGCTTGTCCTGCATAAAGCCAACAACCAAAAGGTCAGCTTTAGCTCATTCTGCTTAATACAGAGAGAACATTTGATAAGGCCTTCTGGTCCTCCTTTTTCCCTTTCAAAAAGTAAAACAAAACTTTTTTTTTTTTTCTCTTTCGCCTGAACCTTCTTGTGTTCTGACTGTCCTTCTCAAACATTTTGGAAATATACAGTATATTTCAGAGCATTTGTTATAACTGTATTTGCTATAACTGATTTAAGTATTTTTTTCTGGCTTTTTGATTATTTACTGCTTAGCGACTGCATTTTAGCCTGTTTATACAGCTCTGCATTCTATTTAAACTGTTTTTGTGTTGATTAACTGTTTTGCACTTTTAAAAAGTTAGTTGTTGCTTAATTTTACCTGTAGGCTAGGCTAACACACTCAAGTGCGCTAGCCGCTTAAAAGCATTTATAGCATTTACTGTCTGTTTTTCCTCTGTTTTCTGCAAAAAAAAAAAAAAAATCTTGTTTTCCCGCCTTACTGAACTAGAATAGTCCAGTCTTCAGAGTTTGCTGATCTCTGGGCTTTGTCTTGGTTCCTGTGCTATTCCATATCCTTATTTGGATAAAAGGAAGCATCTTTGTTCACCAGTGGGAGTGGGGAGCACTGAGCGGCCTATTTGTCCCTAGAGGAGTGGTTCCATCCAGAAACTTGTAGTTTATTGGCCATTTTGGGTCAATTCCTAGCTCTTTTCAGCCCCCTGTAATAAAGCCCGCTTTAGCACGCTTTTTCACTTGTATTCAACTCAGCACAGCTCCTCGTGGTGTCCTGCAGAGTTCTACAAGCAGCAGAGAGCAAAAGAGTGACTTTTTCCGGATTTAAGTATTTTTTTCTGGCTTTTTGATTATTTACTGCTTAGCGACTGCATTTTCGCCTGTTTATACAGCTCTGCATTCTATTTAAACTGTTTTTGTGTTGATTAACTGTTTTGCACTTTTAAAAAAGTTATTTGTTGCTTAATTTTACCTGTAGGCTAACACACTCAAGTGCGCTAGCCGTTTAAAAGCATTTATAGCATTTACTGTCTGTTTTTCCTGTTTTCTGCAAAAAAAAAAAAAAAAAAATCTTGTTTTCCCGCCTTACTGAACTAGAATAGTCCAGTCTTCAGAGTTTGCTGATCTCTGGGCTTTGGCTTGGTTCCTGTGCTATTCCATATCCTTATTTGGATAAAGGGAAGCTTCTTTGTTCACCAGTGGGAGTGGGGAGCACTGAGCAGCCTATTTGTCCCTAGAGCAGTGGTTCCAGCCAGAAACTTGTAGTCTATTGACCGTTTTGGGTCAATTCCTGGCTCTTTTCAGCCCCCTGCTATAAGGCCCGCTTTAGCGCGCTTTTGCGTGATTTAGCGCGGAGTTGCCCATAGAGCACCATCGGGCAGTTAAACAAGGTTAAACTATTTCTGGCTCCGTAAAGTCTGCTCTTCAATTTTTCCATTAGAACTTCTCTACTTGCAATCTAAACAGTCTATTCTCTGTCTCAAAAGCTCAGCACTTGCTCCTAAAGCATTTTTATATAGGTAAAGTACTTGTATACTAAACAAAGTACTACATTAGCCTAGAATCCCCTTGAGTACCCATTTCCCTATAGGTCCCTTCTGACTCAGTTACACAGCAAACTTTTTCACTTTTTCTAGCATGTCAAGGGTCAGTTGCTAGCGTCCTCTCCTGTTCAGCTGGTGAATCTGGGCATCTTGAGGCAATGTTACAATTGCCTCATGTACACAGACAACCCACTCCTTCTCCCACAAAACACAAATACATGTGAGAGATGCAACTATATAGCCAAACTGGAGGCTGAGCTCTCTCAACTCAGGACTGGCAAGACCAGACAGGAGGAGAAGGAAACCACGCACACCACAAACCCAGTTTCACATAGAACTATCACAACTGCAAAACAAACACATAAACACACAAAACATACACGGAGGCACTGATCAAAATCTACCAAAACTACAGAGGCCTCCAAAGCAGGCACCCAAGCAACTGCCACCTCAAGACATAAGACATGCAACACATAGTTCTCAAAGTCAGTGTGCTAAACAGTCACAGCCCTTAAGGCCAAACACAATGCCAGACACACTTGTTATAGGTGACTCCATAGTCAGACACACTGACTTCCCACTCACCAGACTGAACAAGGAAAAGATCACAGTAAGCTGCCTGTCAGGCGCTAGAATCCGCCACATAACACAAGCACTCAGGTCACTCCACAGCAAGTACAAGTATGACTCAGTCATTGTCCATGCCGGTGTGAACGACCTGAGACGTACCTCCCTGACTACATGAAAAGAGACATAGAGGAGCTCTCAGATTATGTAGCCCAGGCCGGTATGACCCTGACCCTAAGCAGTATCCTACCCTCACCAAGAATGATGCCACAATACAGAGACAAAATGATCAGCTTTAATAATTGGCTTAATTACTGGTGTCATTCTAAGGGGATCCAATGTCTGTCTGCCTGGGATGACATGCTTGACAAGCCACGCTGCTTCGCAAGGGACGGCTTGCACCTGTCACCCTGGGCTTCCGGATATTGGCAAAGGCTCTTGCCACCCCATAGTGCCTTTTTAGGCAAGGCTCAAATGATAAACCTACGCCTCTAGAAAACAAAATGGAGAAAAACTAAGGGTAATACTGCTCAATGCCAGAAGTCTAAACCTCAAGATGCATGCCCTCAAGCCCACCTCAGTATGGAGAACATCGATGTCTGTGCTGTGACTGAAACCTGGTTCAAGGCTCCTGAGAGCACCCCAGCACTATCAGGTTATACCTCATATCATGCGTTCCGCCCCAAAATCCGGACCGAACCACAAAAGGAGGGGAGTATCCATATTCATAAAGGATACCCACACCTCCAGGTTAGTGGCAACGCACTAAGCATCGGAGACCATCCAGGTGCAATTAACCATAGGTAAAACTGCCCTACAGTTTGTAACATGCTACAGACCACCTTCTCAAACTCAGGAAACCCACACAGCCTTCCTGAAGACACTGGAGAGTATGAATGTCTCTCCAAACACCATCATATTGGGTGACTTCAACTACCCAAACATAGACTGGGAACATTACTTAAGCCCCAACACCCTAGCCCAAAGGTTCCTTGAGTTCATAAACTCAAATGCTATGGAACAACTAGTCACCATTCCCACAAGAGGAGAAAATATACTAGACCTGATCATCACAAACATGGGGACAAAATGCTCCACACCGAAGTATATCCCTCATTGGTGAGATCAGACCATAAATTAATCTCACTGGAGATCCACATCCGCCCCACCCCCAGCAAAAGACCACAGTGAAGAACTTCTCAAAAGCAAACTTCACACTTCTTAAGACTGGAGTGGTATCCTTCAATGCCCGAGCCAGTGGAAACCACAACCCACGCTGCTGAAACCCTTACAAATGCCTTCTACGAGCACCTCCAGGAATGTATGGATCAAGCAATCCCTAATAAAATCAAGACCCTTTCCACCAAAGGCAGGCGCCGGTCTGGTGGACCCCAGCCATAAACAAACTCTACAATAAGAGGAGAAAGCTACTACATAACAGAGCAAAATCCCTAAAAGGGAAGGCATCTCTGATCAATACTAGCAAAAAACTACGATCACTCATAAAATCATCCAAGGCCAACTTTGAGAGAAAAATCGCTAATGACACAAAAGACAATCATAAAGCCTTCTTTAGCTATGTTAGAAACCTGGGTGGAAACTCCCAGATATGCTCAGAATTAGTCCAAAATGATAAAAAAATCACTGAACCCACAGACATTGCCAACATACTGGCAGACAGGTTCAGTGCAAATTTCACCCCTCCCTCCCCAAAAGGAGAAATATCTATCCCACCAGAGTCTAGCCTCCCAAACATCTCAGATGCTCAGGTGAGAGCTAATCTCTCTAAAGCAAAAGACACAGCATCAATGGGACCGGATGGTGTCACCGGCTGTGTGCTACACGAACTCAATGAGGAACTAAACCCACACATAAGGCTGCTGTTTAATCTTAGCCTTACTACAGGATACGTACCCAAAGAATGGCGTACGGCAACTGTGGTCCCACTCCACAAAGGCGGTGCTTCTACGGACCCTGGAAATTACCGCCCCATAAGCTTGACGAGCCTTGTCTGCAAAGCTATGGAGAGGATCATAATGGAACTCATAAATAAAGACATTGGGGACCTACAGACACTGGATCCTACCCAATTTGGCTTTGTCAAGGGCAGATCCTGCCTCTTGAACTTGGTCGACTTTTGAAACAGTCACTAAGGCCATTGATGAGGGTAAGGCAGTTCACACAGCCTACCTTGACCTAGCAAAAGCGTTGACACAATACCCCACTCGGGCATCATAGAAAAGCTCACCAGCTTAGATGTAAACCCATATGTCACAAGATGGGTTGCAAACTGGCTCAAGGACAGAACACACAGGGTTAGAGTTGCTGGTGCCATGTCAGACTCTAAGCCGGTCACGAGCGGTGTCCCACAGGGCCCAGCCCTGCGGCCCCTCTTGTTCGGCATTTATTTTTCTGAAGTGCAGGCAAACATAGGGGATTGTGGCTGACAAAATTTGCAGATGACTGCAAACTGGGCACCATAATTGACACTCCATCAGACACAGACATCCTCCAGAGAGGTCTCATAGAAATGGATAACTGGTGCCAGAGCCATGGCCTTAAGCTAAATGCCAAAAATGTATAGTCATACCCTTTGGGAAAAACAAGGTAACCCCTAATTACCACATAGGTGGTAATCCATTAAACACAGAAGAAGTTATCAGGGACCTGGGGACCCAAGTTGACAGTAACCTCTCTTTTGACACCCACATTGCCAAAGTGGTTAGGAAGACCTTCTACATTGCCCACCTGATCATGAAGGGATTCACATCCAGATCAGGAGAGGTCATTGTACCCCTGTACTCTTCACTTATCAGACCAATGATTGAGTACAACGCCCCATTCGAATGTACCTTACCCGACACCTGCAGCAGTTGGAAAGACCCCAAAAGTTCCTCACCAAAAGGATAAAGGGGCTCAAACATATGTCATACGATGCCCGACTGAAGAAACTCCAGCTCTATTCAGTCGCATACCGTCTGCTCAGAGGTGATCTGTGCCTGACATACAAGGCCATGTCCAACCCGGAATTAATGGACATGCTCCACCTCAAAAAATCCAAATCCACCAGAGCCACGAGAGCAAGAGACTTAAACCTCAACACGGATATAAATAAGACGTGCTGGAGGGACAGATTCATCACCCAGAGACTCCCTACACTATGGAACAGAATCCCAGTCCATGTGAGGCAGAGCCCCTCACTGACTCTGTTCAAGAGAAATCTTGATGAGTGGATGGGAGATCGTAGGTTTACCCCGGGAATCATCTCTGTATCACTGCTGGATAGAGGCACAGCAAACTAATGGGTATAGTATTCTCATCCTAAGGGGTGGTGAAAGCCACACACACTCTGGCTAGGCTTATAAATGCCCTAGGGCAGATAGCCTAGTATGAACCTATGAACCTATGAACCTAAACTCAAAAAGTCAAATGCTAGAACATCAACAGAGTTAAAAACTCAAAGCAGGCAAAATAATGCTTTTGTAGAGAGGCAAGCCCCTCCCCTTGGCATGACTATGTGGGGGAGCAACACCCTAACTCTAAAGCAACTCAATTATAATAAACTCCTGAGGCCACACATCATTGGGAAAAGGGCATGTCTTTTTCCTTTGGTTGTGCTGTCTGACTGTGATCATTCAGTGTTCAGCCTTTCGTCTTTGTACATATAGAAGTTTCCCTTTTGATCAGTGACTTTAGTTCATAGTTTAGTACTAAGCTAGCTGCCCTTGCGAACTATTTTTAAGCCTAGCCAATTATCCCTTGTGAGACTCAAACCCTGCACCTTGTGTTTGTAAGGCAAACACCTTAACCATTAAGCCACCCTCCCAAGGAACTTGTTCTTATTTTCCAGTAAGCCATATTCATTTTAAGATGTTATATTATTGGAAAGGTTTGTATTTTCTTGTTGTGATTATTAGTTATCGATTTTCTTTTTTGAAGAACTAAGTGTGATGCAGAGTAGATTCATGTTTTATATATTCAAGCATGCAGCATTACCAAGAGCCTGCTGTACAACATGTCCAAATTAACGTTACAACAAGGTCTGCTACTACTACAAAAAGCATATTGTTTTCTGTCGGAAATTATTGCTTAGTAATACTCGAGACATCAGTTGCATTCCTGAAGTGCTTGTCTTCCCACTTGGGCTAAAATGCCATATTGCCTTCTCAGACTGCGGTCAAAAATTAGGAAATGGAAATCTGTCTACTAAATCTGGCTGTACAGTAGATTGGATAGCTTTTGTATATAGTATCTTAAATAAATTCAGTGGGGATTTTCTTAATTAACAACTAAGCCTTCTCCACAGCAGCTTTCCAAGTGCTTCACCAAAACAGGGACTGCAATGTCTGATGCAGGAAATGTGTGCTTTCATGCATGTGCCATACTCTGACGACAGCATGGAATGCTGGGTGACAGTCTCAGCATTTTGCTTGATCTAGTACTCCTGGCAGTATGTCTTGCCCTCATGATGAGTTACAGGGGCTGTGTGCTCCACCCCCTATGATGAGTTACAGGGGCTGTGTGCTCCACCCCCTATGATGAGTTACAGGGGCTGTGTGTTCCACCCCCCCCCCTCATGATGAGTTACAGGAGCACTAGAGCACGCTGCTTCCTGTCAGCCAGGCTGGATGATTTTGTGATAGGTATTCACTTCTACTCTCCTTGTTCAGGTCATAAGGCAACAGTTGTGCTGAGTGCCTTCACACAGAGTTGAATTTCAGAGGTTAGGCTAGGACCACCTTTTTTAAAGTACTTTGGAGGAATAATCATCTGGTAGTGTGGATATGGCATGAAAGCAACCTTACACTGAAAACATAACTGTATAATTCAGATAGCTCCTGTATATTTCAGTTAACCTGCTACTCAGAGGGAATTATAGTAACTTGTTTTTATAACAAGTTGTTTATCTGGGTGGCAATGAATCAAAAACTGAAAAGTCTTACTGAAATACTGTAAGCATTATTCATGTTTAAAATGAATCACTTTTCATTTCTGCCTATTTTTCTAATTTACAGAATAAAGAAAAAATTGATAAGCTTAAGCTGCAGGCCCAGTCCTTTTGCCAGTATTTTGGTACATACCGTATGCCTGTTGCCTGGATGTCAGTCAATATAATGAGCATTCTAAATGGTACGCAGGGCTTGGGAGATACAGAGAACATCAGTACAGGTATGGAACAAGTTTCATAATTTATTTTGATGTTATATTTTTTAAAAGAGATTTTATGTAGATCTTTATTATTAACCATAGTCTAACAAGTGAGGAATACATTAAAAACTCTTAAGAAGAGCAAAGATTAAAGCTGTTTCCAAAGATCTAAGGAAAATATTTCTAAAACTGAAAATTGAAACAGAATTATTTACAGTAAGTGAATAGAACTGCAATTTGGAATAAGAACATCTGGTGATTTCATTTTACAAGTTTATAGCATGTGAGACTAGTGACTGGATGGATAATTTCTTGTGCTTGGGCACACTAGTAGCAGTAGTAGCAATAGAATTTAGTAATGCTAACAACAGTGTTTGCTATTTTCATGACTGACCAGAGTTTTAGAATTCCTGGGACAGGTGGGCATGAATACACACTTCTGGCTCATGCATCCCTGTGAAAGTTCAAGCTCTACCTGTCAGTTAGATGGGTGGGGTCTTCCAAGGAATGTGTGCAGGCAGGAATGCCTATCCTCAGAAGCAGTACCCCATATTGTAGGCTGCACTACACATGCTGACTGACAGAAGATTTCTCCACATAATGATCATACTAGTCATGGATGATAGCCTGTCTGACACCCATCTCTTTTTACCCTGTTTTGAAGATGATCCTCCCCAAAAAAGAATGTGTACCGTTAGCATGTCTGAGCAGGACAACATGAATTGTAGGATAATTTGGGAGATGGAGGTCTGCTGGGGTGAGCTAAAACATATATAAAGAAAAATATAACGGTATTCAATCAGAAGATAAAACCGACTCATTAATTCATAATCCTACTGATTATTAAACAATATTGACCAAATTGCTGGTCATTCTGATGAGTTTCATTCTAAATCCAGTTATGCAGTTTGGGGGACTGGAGCATAGTAAATCCTTAGAAAAAGTTATGTCTCAGAGGTGGTAATATTTCCTTTTGTAAATTTTTTGCCTATAACCATTTGTAACTGGAAAACCCCCTTTTAAAAAATGGGGCCCCCAAAAATTTGGGGGTGAACCCTTAACCCCTTTTAAAATTATCCAAATTTTAATTCTGGGTTTTCCCAGTTTTATACCTTTCCTTTCCACTTTCCTACAAAAAAATAATGGGGGTTTTTTTTAATTTAATTTTTTTTAAGAACTAATTAAATCTTTGTATTTCGAATTATTCCCCGGTGAGGGGGCAAGGGACCCCTTTGTGGTTCATTCTGTCAAGTGGTGCCCCCTTTTAACCCCCAAAACGTTTTCCTGGGGTTTTTTTTTAAAAGGGTTTTTTTGGGGGGTTCCCAAAAGGTGGCCAAAATTTAATGCGTTTGGGGTTTTCCTAAAGAAGCAAATTAGATTTTTAACCAATTTTTTTAAAGCTTTGTTTTCCCCTTATAAAGTCGGCCCCATATAAAAGACCCCTTTAAAAAAAAAAAATGTTTCCCTTTTTCCAAACCTATAAAAATCCTCTTAAAATTTTATGATAATTTTAAATTTCCCCCCTATCAAAAAAGGTCCAATAAACCCCCTTCCCCGGTTTAAAAAATTTTCATTATTCAACCCCAAACCCTTTCCTTTTCCCTGTGTTTTGATTTTCAATAAATTGTATAAAAGTCTTTTAAAAGGGGTTTGGTTTTTTTTTTTTAAATTAAAACCCCCACAGAAAGGAGCCTTTAAAAAAATCCTAAAAGAAAAAAAATTTAAAACCCCTCCATAATTCTTAAAACGCGGACCAATTTTTTCACCCGTTTGGGTTTTGTTAACCTTTAAAAACGAGGGGTTTTTTTAAAAAAATTTTTAAAAAACTAAATGTGCTTTGGCCGCTAGGCCCCCCTTTTTTTTAAAGTTAAACCCGATTTTATGGAAAAACCTGGTTATTTTATTTATTTAAAATTTTATAATTTTTTTATTACCCCTTTTTTATGGGGAAACACATTAAACCAGTTGTCCCTAAATTTTGGGGGGGTTTAGAAAATTGGGCCGGAAAAGGGATAAAGAAACATCTCCTGGGTTTTGTGCCAGAATTTTTAACTGTCAATTAAAAGAAAAAAATTAAAAAATTCTCTTACCTAAACCCTTTTATGTTTTTTAAACATTTTTAAATTTTTGGGAAAAGCATCTTTTTCATTTTTTAAAATTTCCCAAAAAATTGGGGAAAAACCAATTTTAAAATTTTTTTTAATTGGGCAAATGGAACCAGTTCTTGAAAAAAAACCCCCCCCAAAAAAATTTTAAAAATACGGGGGGGGAGTTTCTGAAATTTCTACCCATTTATCTATAAAAACTAACATGTCCCCCTTCATATTTTATCCTAATTTAGGGGTTTTGTTCTTGAGTTTTTAAAAGAAGGAACATTTGATGCAAAATTTTAACCCACAACTTTAATGTTTTTTATTTATTCTTTTACACTTCTTAAGAGGAAAAATTTTTCACCCTTTAAAAAAGCCTGATTCCAGGTAAATTTCCCCTAAAAACCCAGTTTTTATTTTTTTATTTGTCTCCCCGCTCCTTTTAAAGTTCTAAACCCTTTTTGGGCATTCCCCGTTTTTAATAATAGAAAGTTCCCAAAAAAAAAACCTTTTTTTAGCTAGACCAAATTAAGAAGGAATGTTTTTTAAAAACCTGCTTTGAAAACCCTGGATGCATTTATCCTGGGGAAAAAAAAAAATCCCAAATTGGTCTTTTCAATGGGGGAAAACTGAAAAACTTATTTAGTTTTGCCCAAAACTTCCTTTCCCTATTTTTTAACCTTACAAAAAGGGGGAAAAACCCAAATTTCCCCAAAGTTCATTTACCTTTTTGGTAATAAATTTAAAATTAAGTTTTTTTTCCCCCTGGGGAAAATTAAATGCTCTTTGGGGAGGAAAAAAAGTCTTAAATTTTTTTTTTTTCTTTCTCAACAGCCGGATTTTTCTGTCTTCAATTTTGACCCCAAACCCCCTTCTTCCTCCTTCTGTTTTGAACCCGGTGAATTTTTTGGTTCCTTTTATTTTAGTTTGACCATTTCCAAAATTCCCCTTTTTTTAAAAAAATGTACCTTTAAAGGGGGGGGTAAAAATTTTTTTTTTGGAAAAAAAATGTTTTCTTTCCCGCCATGCATTGTGAAACACACAATTAAACCCGCCTTGTCAAAAATTTTTAAAAACCCCCCGTTTGTATTTTGGTTTTTTTTTAAAACCCAACCGAATTTATTAATGAAAACCACAATTTTTTTACACCCTTGTTTTGAGAAAAGCTAAAAAAAACTCTGGGTTATGTCACCCTGTTTACATATAACCTTGTTCCTTTACAAAGGGTTTTCCCCCTTTTAAATCCAATGCTTTTTTTATGCTCTAACCCAAAATTTTGATAAAAGGGAAACCCCCTTTTCCCTTTTTTTTGAACCCCGGTACGAAAAACTCCATTTTTTTTTCCCCACCCCTTTAAAAAGAAAAAAATTATGTTTATTGCAAACTGTTGTTTCCCTTTTTTTAAAAGAAAAACCCTTTGGGTCAACTAACTCAACTTTTAAAAGTTTTTTGTCCCCTTTTCCAGACAGCTACCCTTTTTTTGTTTTTCATATTTTTTACCTTTTGGGTAGCTAAAAAAATCTTCTGTGATTGTTTTTGAGTATGTTTTACTAAGTTTTTGGTGTTTTGTAATAATTCCCCCAAAATTTTTAGTTAAAATTTTTTCCTTTTTTTAGGAAAGTTTAGTAAATTTTCCTCATTAATACCTTTTTTCCCAAAAATTTTTAAAAAATATTTTACCCTTTTTGTTGTTTTTTTATTTATCTTGAATTTGTTTGCCTGCCCCACTTTATTATCCAAACCGGGTCCCACGGGGGGTTTTGGGCCAGTTTTTTTTTTTTTTTTTTTTTTTTACGAGGAAAACTTTCTGTTTGGTTTTTTTTAACCAGATTCTACAAATTCCCCTTTTTTAGTTTTTTTTTTAACCCAGGATCAGACAACCAGCCCTATCTTTCCACCAAGTTTAAAAGAGCAGGTTTAAAATTTAAACCAAAAAAAAACTGGGTCTTGTGACGAAGCTTTCCCCGGCCCAAGTTTCTTCAGAGGCCTTACCAAGGCCGCCTCGTTTTTCAGGCCCCCTCCGGCCCCCGGTTGCGGCCCAGTTAACCCCTTTCCCCGGCCCTTAAGTGGTTTTCAGGAGTTGGCCCCCAGCCTTTGGGCCAATGTGGGTTTTCCCCAGGCCCCATTCACAAGCCCTCCATTGGGCCGGGAATTGGAACCGTGGCCCCACCCTTTTCCCTTCCTTTGCCCAAAAAACCGATTCCCTTAAAAAAGGGTCTTACGAGGGGAAATTTTTATTTTGGGAAACAATTCACCTTTTCCTCCCAAAAATGTTTCCCATTAATTGCCCCCAAGTTGAAACACCTGGTTCAAAAAAAATTTCACCCTGGGAACCTTTAATCCTGAATTTAAATCCAAAAAAGCTTTACTTTTCAAAAACCCCCACTGTTTTTCCCTTTAGTTCCGCAACTTTCTTTCAGGAAGGGAATTGTTAGAAATATTTCCCTTTTCTAAGCCCTTAAAACAAAACCCCCCCCACCTTTTAAAAGTTCAAAAAGCAATGACCCCCCGATCTTCCCTTGGTTGTAATTAACCAACAAACAAAAGAGTGGCCTTACCTTGTACCAAGATAAACCACTTAATCTCAAACAACTAATTTGATCAGTTGCTACAAGCAAGTCCAGGTAGGATCAAGAAGACTGATTTGGTTTGTTCCCAGCTCAATCCTCTAGCCAGCCCATCCCACCTTACCCTCCTACCTATCCTGGCCCTACCTGCCCCCCCTTCCCCCACTGAAACCTGAGTCCGAGCTGACCTGCCTCAGACAAATGGCAGCTTGCTGCAATTTGGCTTGCAATCTGTTGGATCATACTGGTCATGGATGATAGCCTGTCTGACACCCATCTCTTTTTACCCTGTTTTGAAGATGATCCTCTCCAAAAAAGAATGTGTACTGTTAGCATGTCTGAGCAGGACAACATGAATTGTAGGATAATTTGGGAGATGGAGGTCTGCTGGGGTGAGCTAAAACATATATAAAGAAAAATATAACGGTATTCAATCAGAAGATAAAACTGACTCATTAATTCATAATCCTACTGATTATTAAACAATATTGACCAAATTGCTGGTCATTCTGATGAGTTTCATTCTAAATCCAGTTATGCAGTTTGGGGGACTGGAGCATAGTAAATCCTTAGAAAAAGATATGTCTCAGAGGTGGTAATGTTTTGTGAGGAAGTGCAGAGAGGAAAGACTTTTATAAAGGCGTAGCCCTTAAATGGTGTTTGTTCAAAGGCCAAGGACTATAACTCATTTTGTAACTGTAGAACTGCAAGTGTAAATAATGGAGATACACAAGTGTGAGGTGGTTCCACCCTGAGTACCCCTTCAACCCTGAGGTATAATGATCACAGAATGGTAGACACGTATGTCTGGAAGGTGTAGTATCTCAGTATTATACTTTCTCTGAGTTCCAGCAATCACAGAATGGTTGAAATAATGCCAAGGTTTGTTTCTCAGAATATCTCCCCTTCTTCAAAATACAGTGATCATTGATACTGTAACCTCAGACTCAATAAGTATTTCAGAATATTCCATCTTCTCCGAGGTGCAGTGATCACAAAATCAGTACAGCAGGATTGTGGGGAGGATACATTCCCCCATGTCCGAGTGCAGATTGGTTAAGCCCCCAGTGTAAAATGCTTGAAAGATGTAGCAGTTTCTCAATTTGTTATTTTACTGTTTGAATTATAGTTTATTTATAAAGTATTTGGACTACCCTCAGGCTTTGCACCTCTAATGGGCAGTTGTGTGAGGGTTTTTTTTCACCCTTTCAAGAAACAGTCATTAAAAATTAATGACTTCATTCAGTCAAACCAAAAAGTTTGTCTTTGAACAGGTGAGCTTTGTAAAACAGTAGCATTGTATTCCATGGTCGGTCACATAATGAGAAAGGAGTCAAACAGTTTACAAAGGGCTATTTCACGGGGTATCTTCTGAAACCAGAAATCTCAGAGGTCGATTTGGGACTCCTTTCTCGAGTTTAATTAATTTGAGTAAAATAATGCAAAATCACCAGCTTCATATATCTATACTTAAGCAAGTCATGCTATCCAAAGATGAAAGAGCTTTTCTTCCTAGGTGTCTGCAACATATTTTAAACATTTTATTCCAACCAGCCCATGGCCATACTGCAAGCTGTTTTGTGGTTTATGGAATGCAGATTAATATCTTATTTATAGATATGAATTAAAATGAACTGCCTTTGATTTGATCAATGTATTAAAGGAAATATTTATAAATGTCTTATGAAGTTGGAGTGCTTCCCACAGAAGAAGAGCCTTTTTTAACATTATTCCCTTTTAGAAAAAGTAAACAGGAAGTTTTAATTCATTCTATAAAAGGGTTTCCTGTTATCCTTGGTACAGAACCCAGACGTTTTCTCAAAGACATGTTATGATGTGTCATTTAGTAAATACCTTGTCTACAAAATAACTGCAGTGCACTGAAAGTCAACCACTGTATGTGTACATCACCAATGTAAAAATCTAAGAAACTGCTGACTTAAGACAACCAGACTATTAGGCACTTTTGTTTAGATGTTTTTATTTTCTGTATTTTATCATTGTCTAGCTTTAGCTTTTATTATTATTATTATTATTATTATTATTATTATTATTATTATTATTATTAGTAATCCTTTAGGGATTTGGAAATTACAAAACCACAAGGTTGCTTGCTTAATCCAAGGATCAAATAGTATTCACTACACTACCACTCTCTTGGACCTGATTAATATAGAAAACTTGTGACTGTGATGGAAAAAAAAAGATGATATACTTAAGAGAAATCATATCTCTAAACCTGTTAGTGCAAGAAATCTGGACAAAGCCTGTCAAAATGGATGAAATATAGGGACATATTTTAAATATTTCTCTTATAAACTAGAAAGTCGCTAGAGTAACAGTGTTTGTTTTAGCATACATTTTCTGAAGGATGTGAGGTCATTATTTATTGACAAATCCTCAGATCATATTAGTGATTTACCTGAAAAATACAAATTTTATGAGGAACAGACCAAAAATATGAGCCAAAAATCTGGACATTTTGTGAAAATGTGGGCAGCTGAGAGGTATGAGAGGAATCCAGTTTGTCTTGATAAGAAAGAAAACAAAATACAAAATGAGATTGTGAGATTTTTACAGCAGTGAGTTTTTCAATGTAGCTGACGTCTACTGAGTAAAACTCATATTAAAACACTAAAGGACAGTGTTACTCCTTCACTTTTCTGCTGCCATGCAATTAACTGATCGATAAGAGTGTTTGGTTCATGAGATTTAAGTTTCCAGATGGAGCATTATAGATGCAGAGCTTTGTGTTTTAAACTGCAACACAGACTTAAATGGTATAACAAGGCTTTCATTCTTTAAGAACACATTCTTTAAGATAACAGCAAAGAAACCTTAACTTGCACTTTAATAGAAAGCAAATGTCAGTGATGAAAAAGGTCCAAAGAGTAGTTTCTCCATGAGTAAACTTAGAATGGTGATTAGTACTTGTAAATTAGTAGGACTCTACCTAAATGTCTGTCCTGGTACACAAAGCTCTCTACTCTTACATCAGAAGATCAATATCACAGTAAATTGTTTTTATGTTAATTAGTATTGTTGCTATCACAGGAAAACAATGTTTTGAATTAGCTAGACGTGGTTATTATAAAGATGTATAATGCCCTCCTGTCTACAGGCTGCAGTTTAGGATATACTCTGGAGTTATGACATTCATCAACCTAGCCTGTGACATTAAAAGAACATGCTTTATTGAGTGCTCTATCTCCCAGAGATTGCCTCTACTCTGAAATAACCTTCTAATTCATGTGAAGCACAGCTTCTCACTGACCCTATTCAAGCGCAACCTGGACAAATGTATGGGAGACCGCAATTTCCCCTGGGGAGGGTAGCACCCATGTCCCTCATGGACAGGGGTAGTCAGTGTTTATCATAGACTTGCACTGCAAATTATGTTTGTCTAACCAAAGACAATTGAGGCAACATGATTAACATGGCTAGGCTTGTAATGGCTCTAGGGCCGGTAGCCTAGTAATGTCATATGAACATATGAATCTATGCCTTTCATTGTCAACACAGGCTGAGATTAATACTGGTCCTGGCACAACTGTAGCATTCAAAACTTCATATCAACTTCCATTCTGTTTGAACCCGGATAGTAATGGTAGGTTTTGAGGTTTGAATACCTTCTCCCTCATTTTTGAGTTTTGCATCAGTAATCAACCTTAACAATTACACTTGAATTTTTTTTCAAAAGATGTACCTTAGTTTAAAAAACAGTATAATGGTGCTGTCAAAATTATATGTTGCATACTGGGTTTTTCTGAGACTTTGAGTTCTGTTTCTGCTGTTGGTGCTGTCCAGGTGCATGTGTGAGCACACACACATGCACACAAACATACAAGCTGCTCTCTTTGTTTCCAAAGGAGAATGCACAAACGTGCAAATCTGGTTGTATGAATGAAATGGAAAGACAGCACAAGAGCAGAGCAAGTTGTAATTTAATTAATGAAACTGTCATTGCCAGCAAAGTATTACAATTATTATTTAACACCTCATTGGGAATAGTATGTGAAAAGGCTTGATTGGGGAAAAGTCATAAACTGCATGAATTGGGGTTAATGTCAGGCCAACTGTTTTAGTATCACTATTTATAGCTTTGTCACATAACAGTAGTCACATGACAGTATGACATGTTGAGAATATAGCCAGTTGGCATGGTTAAATCCTGGTCTTAGGCTAAGCCAAAAGCTAGAGTGACTCAGAGGCCACATTCATGTACATTACAGTGGACACTTAACAACAGTACGGGCATAGGAATTGGCTCCAAGTGTTAGAAAATAAAGGAGTCCAAGACAACAAACCCCTTACAGGTAATACATGATGTTAAGTTGTCTATCTCGCCTTTGTTTCTTGCTTGTTGGGATCGGAACCGATCCTCGGCTCCGACTCGGCCATCTTCTATAGCTCGAGAGCTGTTTACTGGCTCAAGGCTACCCCTTATCCCATGATGCCTAGAGCTAGCTACCCAGATCTCGTTTGCCGCTTCATCTGTGAGGTTCGTTGTTACTGGCTCAGGCTCGTATAACTTTTTTGATCTACCTTTTCCGTTAGATTAGGGTTTTTTCTAGTAGTTTATTGTTAAAATAATATTCGCTAACTAGTTTGTTGTAGTTTAGTGTATTTGTAGTTTTCCCTTAGAACTCGTTTAAGTTAGAGAGTTCTTCCCCTCCCCTCATCCCTTTTGTAGGTAGTGTTTTAGTTTAGCTTCTTCTTTCTGATTGTAGGTAGCCGTTTAAATTAGAGGCTTCCTAGTTTAAATATATAAAAAAAAAAAAAAAAACTAACTATCTTTAAACTGTGTATTGTTTGTTTTTTGTGGTTAGTGTTTATCATTAGCATTAGTTTAGTTTTCTTGCTTGGCCCTTGGCCAAAAACAATTTAGAGTTATGTCTAAAGAATCCAAGGTGTCTGGATTCAAGAAGTGTGACTCATGCTGTCAGAAAATGTCTCTGACAGATGGGCACACTTCTTGCGTCTATTGCTTAGGCGCAGTGCACCTGCAGGACTCTTGTTCTGTATGCCATGCATTTAGCCCAAGAGTTCTGCAGGAGCGCAAAAATAAACTTATTTTGAGGGGTCTTTTCAAGCCCCAGGATTCACCGACCAAGGCTCAGCCGGTGAAATCTCCTAAACCGACCAAATCGTCGGCTCCCAGCTCGGAGCCGTCATTGGCCTAAGCCTTACCTACTACTACTTTGATTCTGGCTGGAACCGAGGAGCCTGCCTCCCCGTCGGCTCCACCAGTACCTTCAGAGCCGTTGCGAACCTACAAGAGGCCGAAGTCCTGTTCTCTAGAATCTATACATTTGGCTCCTCGGTTTCCCCTATTGCAGAGTGGCCGTAGTCACAGATCATCCCACTCTTTTCGGTCCTCTAGGCTCTCTGATCACGACGTGGAAAGAGTGGTCAGTAGATTGTTGAAGTCTCAGGCACTGGCCAAAATGTTGTCTAGCCCTCCTCAACAGGTTCCATCCATTTCTATCGATGCTCCTCCTCCGACTCCATTGAGCTCGGAGCCGGAGTTTGTTGGGGTTCGAATCGTGGAACTGTCGGCACCAGTAACGATTTCTCCTTCGGTTCTGCCGTGGGCTCCGATCCCCTCGATGGTGCTGTCCATCGAGGGATCTGGGCACCGAGACTCCCTCGTCAGCTCCGAGGGGGCGAGTGGCATCGGACCCCTGTCCGACCCCCTTCTCCCTCTCGGAGCATCGGTGCGGGTGAGCTTGGCTCCTACATCGGCCTCGGAGCCATCTCCCTCGGTGCGGAGGAGGATTCTGGTTTCCTCGGAGCCGGAGCCTTCTCTGCATCGTGGCAGGGACACCTTCGATGTCATGAGGAGTATACTGGCCTCTGAGACAGCTCCACCTTCGACCCCACTGGCTCCGTCCCCTGTAGTGCCTGCGTCAATCTCTGTCCCTCCTCCAGACCCCAAGCGTGGGGAACTGGCGCTCCAGAGCACCTCATTGGGTGTTTCCTCTTCTTCTGAGGCCTCCCCTGATCATTCAGAGGAGCCCCCTCAGAAGAGGAAGTGCAAGAGGAAGCACATTGACTCCCCCGAGTCTGTCACTTTGGATACTGATTTGGATGAATCGGAAGGGTCCCTGAGATCCCCCTCTGAAGACGTTTCCTTTTTGGACATCCTAGAAATGCTTAAGCAGAGGGGGATCTGAAATGTCCTAGCCCCTACCGAGGATGAATCTGTATTCCTGGATGCGTTTGGTTCCCGACCTTCCACCTCCTAGGTTTCTCTGCCCTTCAATCCACTGATGTCAGTGGTGGCTCGAAAGGCTTGGTCAGCCCCGGATACAGTGGAACCAACCCCGAGGAGACCTGGCAAGTTTTTCACTGCACCCCCTGATAAACAGTTCCTTACTAAGGGTGTTCCCATAGATGCCATGGTGGTAGCAGCAGCCACTAAAAAGGAGTTAGTGGAAACGTCTTCCTCTGTCCATCCTCCTAACAAGGAGTCTAGGACCATGGATAGATACGGGAAGCGAATGTTTGCTTCAGCGACATTTTCCATGAGGTCACTGAATTACTTATGCCATTTTACCAGGCTTCAGAGGGATCTCCTGAAAGAGCTCGGAGATACCCTCCAGGATCCATCAGCTGAAGGGGCTCAAACTAAAGTGGCTTCTCAGCTGGTGACCCTTAATTCTGTAGTCAACTCCTCCATGAGGCTCATTTCCTATGCAGCCGATGGTGTGAGTAGAGCCGCAGGTACCGGCGACACACTTGGATGCGGCTGTGTAACTTTTCGGAACCCTTTAGAGCATTGTTCACCAACACTCCCTTTGACGGTTCCTTTCTTTTTGGACCACAGGTGAAAAACACTCTGACTAGCTGTGAGCAGGAAGGCAAGACTCCCTCTGCCGTGCGAGTCCATTTTTCCACTCCTTCCAGACCATACCCCAAGGATCAGAAGAGTGGTAAAATGTGGTTTCGGAAATCCCAGGGAGCCCCACCTGACACATGTAGTGATTTTTCCTCCAGGGGTAGAGGAGGAAACAACAACAACAGATGCCGCCCTCAGGGCAGAGGGGGTCTGCAGAACCAGGGCAGCAGAGAATCCTTCTCTGATAAGCCCTTCCAGCATCCCTGAAGGGTTGCCCGGCTGCCCGCCTCTGGAGGCAGTCGGGTGAAGACTTTCACTGTACCCAAATGCCTGGCAAAACATAACACAAGACAAATGGGTACACTATATCATATCCGGAGGCTACATAATTCCCTTCCTTCAACCCCCCCTTATCATCAAGCAAGTCCTTTCCAGATGTTCCACCCAATATGAGGGCCCAAGCAGTCATAGAAGTTTCAAGACTGCTAGAAAAAAAGAGTCATCCAGGAAGTCCTGGCAGACCAACACGGATCCGGAACTTACTCAAGGTTCTTTTTGGTACCAAAAAAGACAGGGGACTGGAGACCAATATTGGATCTCATTTCAAAGAACGAGGTTTTGGATGGTCATGCTACTGTCCATTCTACCCTTCTTGGGTCAGGACAGTTGGATGTGCTCAATAGATCTCCAGGATGCGTACTACCACATCAAAATGGACAGGCGCTCCAGGTGGTTCCTTCGTTTCTGGCTGGGAGCCAGTCACTACCAGTTCAGAGCTCTGCCCTTTGGTCTCACCACAGCCCCCAGGGTGTTTACCAAATGCATGGCAGTAGTCACGGCTCACCTGAGGCGTCGAGGATTCCAGGTGTTTCCATATCTAGACGACTGGCTCCTTACTGCTACTACCAGGCATCAACTTCTTCAAGCCAGGGACTATACAATTACAATTTGTGCCCAGCTAGGCATTACTATAAATTTCAAAAAATCTGCCTTGTTGCCCTGTCAAGCTATTACCTATATAGGAGCAGATTTAGATACAAGAAGTATGTCCGCAAGACTACCGCCAGACAGGGTGGCCACAATTCGACAGCAAGTCCATGTCCTCATGCAATGCAAAAGGCACAAGTCAGGGCGGTCCTTCAAACTCTGTGCTTTATGGCAGCAGCAATTCTTCTGATACCTCTGGCCCGTTTTCACATGAGAATTCTTCAGTGGCTCCTTTTCATACAGTGGTCCTTTCAACAGCTCCCCATGTCTCACATGATCATGATTACAGAAACATGCAAAAGGCACCTTTCCTGGTGGATGGTCTCCCCACTAGTGTCTCAGGGCAGACCATTCATCCAGCCCCCTCCGGTTGCCACAGTGACCACGGATGCCTCACTGATAGGGTGGGGGGGCATTATCAGGGCAGAACAGTCCAAGGCACTTGGCAGCCTCACGAGTACCATCTGCACATAAATGTCTTGGAGATGAGAGCTGTGCTTCTAGCATTGCAAGCCCTTCAGGACTCTCTCCCATCCGGGACCATTCCAATTCAAACGGACAACATGTCAGTGGTGTGGTACATCAACAAGCAGGGCGGAACCAGGTCCTACCCCCTATGTCGAGAAGCACTCAGACTCTGGCAGTGGGTGATTTCCTCCCAACGATTTCTGATTTCGACGCACATCCCTGGGAAGTCCAATGTCATAGCGGACAGGCTCAGCAGAGCTATTCTCATGCCTCATGAATGGTCTCTGAATCAGGTAGTTGCGGATCTGATCTTCCGCAAATGGGGACAGCCTTGTTGTGATCTGTTTGCCACTCCTTTCAACAGCAAATGCAGCAACTACTTCTCCCTTTTACCACTTCCTGGTCACCCTCCCAGAGATGCTGTAGTCCACGATTGGCCTCAGGGACTACTTTATGCCTTCCCGCCATTCCCTCTTATACACAAACTTATACAGAAAGCTATTCTGTTGGGTTACAAAATGATCCTCATTGCCCCCTACTGGCCTCGACAGATATGGTTTCCGTTCCTGCACCGTTACCTCCTCAAGCAGCTCTGGATTCTGGATCCTATTCCAGACCTCCTGATTCATCAGTCAGGAGAGCTACATCGACCCCTCCAAACACTGCAGCTCACAGCTTGGTTGATCCAATTCCAACCCTAGCCAGGCTTCCCAGCATTTCCCCGGCCGTACGTGAGATCATTATCTCTTCTCACAAATCCGCTGCTAGAAAGACTTATGCTAGCAAATGGAAGCGTTTCTCTTGTTGGGCAGAGGCTAGGAACATAGATCCCATTTCAGCCCCAGTGCACGAAATCTTGGAGTTCCTAAGAGAGTTTTTCCATTCCGGGTCCACTTCTGCCATAATCAGGGTTCAACTGGCAACCATCTCTAACTTTCATGTTGGGTTTTCTAATCTAAACATTATGTCTCATAAGCTGTGTAAAGCCTTTCTCAGAGGGACTACTCTCCTTAGGCCCCCAGTAAGAGATCCCCCCTCCTCCATGGGACCTTAATTTGGTACTAGCCTCCTTGATTATGCCCCCTTTTGAACTGGCTGCATCCTGCTCCATTAAGTTTCTATCATGGAAAACTCTCTGGTAGCTATTACCTTAGCCAGACATGTCTCGGAACTTCAGGCACTGAGTGTTCGTCCTCCGTACTTAGTTTTTCATAAGGACAGGGTTGCTCTGAGAACTAATCCCTCCTTCCTTCCGAAAGTCTGCTCGGAGAATAACCTAAACCAATCTATAGACCTCCCTGTGTTTTTCACTAACCACACCAACAAGGCAGAATACAAATTACACCAAAGACAATTGCGTTTTTACCTGCATAGAACGAAGGATATAAGAAAGTCGGACCAACTTTTCCTTTCCTATGCTAGGGGCAAACAGGGTCTTCCAGTTTCCAAAGTGACTCTGTCCAGGTGGTTGTCTCACATTATTACCTTCATCTATCAATTAAGAAACAAAGGGTTGTCTATCAAACTGAAAGGTCATTCTACTAGGGCTTTGGCCACCTCTGTAGCCTTCCTGGCTAGGTTGCCCATGGACTCTATCTGTGCCACTGCCATATGGGCAAATCCTCATACTTTTATTTCTCATTACAAGTTAGACATCGTCTCCAGGAGTAGAGCTAACTTTGGTTCCACTGTTCTGAAGAGTCTGTTCCAATGAGCCACCCAGGATCGTAGGTGCTAGGGATGCTGTCCCAACAAGCAAGAAACAAAGGCGAGATAGACAACTTAACATAAAGAAGTTATGTACCTACCATAACGTTCCATGTTAGTTGTCTTCATCTCGCCTTCTTTCTTGCGTCCCCCCCTCCATCCCCCTGTCCTATTAAACCGAGAGGAGTTCAGGTTTTAGTGGCTGAGTGTTCTTTGGTGGTTTCCTCTACTGACTTACAGTTTATGACAGGTAGGTTTAAACTTCTACTTGGAGGGGTTTCATTCTATAACTATGGCTTGGGTTAGCTATTTCAAACGAGATCTGAGTAGCTAGCGCTAGGCATCATGGGATAAGGGGTAGCCTCGAGCCAGTAAACAGCTCTTGAGCTATAGAAGATGGCCGAGTCTGAGCCGAGGATCAGCTCCAATCCCAACAAGCAAGAAAGAAGGCGAGATGAAGACAACTAACATGGAACGTTATGGTAGGTACATAACTTCTTTTTCTTTCACTTTGTAATGAGTTCTGAAAGAGGAAGCCTATTTTTTTTCCAAAATTCTTTTATTGAGTTTTACAGTTTAAACAAAGGAAATATAAAAATTTATCAGGTAATGCATAGATACATAGTGAAACATTGTTTTACTGTTGTACAACCAAAATGAAGTAAATATAGCAAGTTTTAACCAGCAATTAGGTATATACACAAAGAGAAGTGATAAACGTAGAAAAACTGCAAGGTGTAATGACTATGATATTCATGGATGAAAAAGTTAACATATCTGAGTATCTATACTATTGTGGAATCTGCAGTAATGTTTTTCAGACAGATAAGTAATACTGAACATATCTGAAACAGACTGATGGCATCATCTGAGACATTATTTAATAAGTGACCCATTTCAGTTATTTCTAGTACTCGAAAACCTGCTATTCGACCTGAGTAGATATCTGGTGGAGCAAAAGTAGAAAGGGTGTCAAATTTCATTATCACTAGTTCCAAGAATCTCAAATTATAATAAAATTTTCATTAACCATCATTCATCCATTTAAGCCACTTATTTTCTCTTACTTTCTGTGACATAGAGACTGCTATGTTTTTCAGGTCCAGCAGTCTCTGTGCTACACAAGGTAAGAGAAAACTGCTGTTGGTGTTGCATTCTTTCTGAAGATCCTTTGAGGTCTGAGGGGAAACAATATGTTTTGTCTTCTGCTTCTTATTTGCAATGTCTGTCTACCTGTACAGATTTCCAACCAGCTATCAAAATTGGTGATGACGCCCTTCCTTTTTTCTCATTATATCCTCTCCATGTCTGTAGGCAATTGAGCCTTCTGCTGTAGGTCTGCAACTCTTATAAGGGAGCTGATGAGAAGGGCCATTGTCAGACAAATGTGAAGGGAGTTTGTGACCCCATGCCTCCTCAGCATTCTAATCATATTGCACCTATGCCATGGGCCAACCTCATCCTAAAGTCCATTACCCCAGACTGTGTCCACTCACATTTAACAGCACACCCTAATTGTATCTGAGCTGGAAAATGACAGTGGCTGCCTGCTTGAATTACTGTTGATGGGGCATAGAACAGGATAATTTTTTCCTTGATAGCCAAATTTTTTGTATCAGCAACCTGGTTGTGTGAGAACTCTTACAATATAGAGCCAAATGTCATGCCTATATTACAACATGTGTGCTATTTTCCAGCTACAGTGCAAATACTGTGTGGTGGGTGGATACACAACTTCAGTCTGTTTCTCTTGCTGCCAAACTCCAATAATTGTCTTGGAATTTTGCAGGACATCAAGCACCCATCCAAATGTGCAAGCCATCTTTGGCTTCACATTTCGAACCTCCTCAGCCACCTCTGTCCAGTACTCATGTCACTTATCAAATCTAGGCCACTTGTGTCATAGTCAGGGCTTTTACTTTGTGCCACAGAGATGGCAATGGTGGTTCAATATTTACTAAGAAAAAAAATAACTTTTACACTTTTGGTCACAGATGAGTTACCATTTGGTGGATAATTGCTTAATTTTTCCTGGGGTGGGAGTGTCAGAAAGCTCTTTCTGTGCCTACCCCCAATCTCCATTTCATTCTTAGTGTCTTAGAAAGGGTTTCTTCGTGGGTTTTCAGAAGAAATATGGTCTTAATCTAAACTAGCTAGATCTTCTACACTTGAAGTTAACCCAACATGCAACACCCTTTGACTTTTGTCAGATAGTCTCCTCTCCCCATGCAACAGCCTCCCCCACTATACATGATTCCTGTAAACTTATTACTAGCAAACATTCTTCTAAATGTCTCGAGCCCACCATTTTTGACAGTTATCTGTAATCATTGCCCTATTCTTTCTGTGAGCATTTAAAAATAACCCAGCTTTCTTCCATTGTGATTTTTGCTTGCTTACTTCATTTTGATAAAGATGCACAATAACCTCTCTTCTGTAAGTAGTACACCACACCCACATTTATAGACGTGACTTACCTGACGATAGACTGGACTCATCATTGGACCTCCCTCTACCTCTTTGTAACGTTCTGTACCCAGTAAACTTTCACAGGATTTGAGGTGACAAAAGCATTTGGCCAACTTTAACTTAAACATCTTTTGTATAGTAGGCACAGCTTCAAGAAGCATTGAGAATCAAACTAAAATCAGGGCACATCAGCCTATCTATGAAGGGAAGGTAATACAGAGATTATCAAGCAAAGCCTTTCTACTGCAAAACAAAATCAGGTCCATGGCAATCCTAGATCATACCAGACAGAAAACAGAAGTTGCTTAGGTCATTTTAAGTATAATTCATTATTAACCCTCATTAAAGAAGATTCTTTAGTAACCTTGTATCAATAATGTCCTGATTTACTAAAATTCTGCTTTAAAAGATGTTTTCTCACTTCTTGGTGATATTCCAATACCTTTTACCATTTTTGCGTTCCAGACAATTATTTTGATTTAGTCTTAGAATTTTCCAGGTTTTAAAGGGCACTGCCTGTATCCTGTGTGTGAAACCATCTGTCGAATATGGAACCATCTGCCCTTTCCCAGTCCACAGGTTTGCTTCACCTAAATCCCTAAATAGGACTGCTAAATTATATCCAAACTAATTGCCCACTTATTCAATTTATCTGTGTTTACTGGTGTGATTCGTAAGACTAGAAATTGGCAGTCATGTTTTGCTTCCTAAATGTACTTCTTCTTTTGGCTTTTTACCGGGTAGGGGTCGTCACAGCAGATCACCTGTCCGCTCTTGATTGGCAGTGGAGTTTTACGGTGTCGAGTTGACAGCCCGGTGCCCAACTTTCCACAGAAGGCACACACATGCACACACTCACGCCTAGGGCCAATTTAGAGTGTCCAGTCCACCTACAGCATGTCTTTGGGATGTGGCTGGAAACCAGAGCACCCGGAGGAAACCCACTTGACTACAGGAAGGACATGCAGACATCACACAGAAGGCACCCAGCCGAGGATCTAACCGGAGAACCTCTTGCTGTGAGACAGCAATGCTAACCGCTGCACCACCGCGGCCGCCCTGCTTCCTAAATGTACTACCTCATCTAAATCTGAATATTCCTGGACCATAGCTAACCATTCTCCACATGCTAGAATCCTCAAAGGTCTCAGGTATTAAAAGATGCCCTGTTTTTCACTGGATTGATAGCTTGTTTTCTATGCTCAGAATGGGCTCATGCCATTATACTGTACATTTACTGTTCTTGTCTAAGCTGCAGACACACTTTTCCCTAATGTGCACAAATGTTGCCTAACCTGATCTCTGACATATAATTTTTAGTGTTGCTGTAACAGACTCAATGTTAAGTTGTCAATCTCGCCTTCATTCTTGCTTGATGGGTTCGGAGCCGATCCTCGGCTCATTCAACACTATGCTAAGCTACGAGAGTCACTTTTTACCAGCTTTCGAAGGCAGCCCCCATATCTCCATGATGCAGAAGGCGGTAAGTACCCAGATCCTGGGTTGCGGCAGCTTAAACAGATGGTCCTCCTTTACCAGCTCCTGGTAAGTGAATTGTGCACTTTACTATTTTAGCCCCTTTTTGCAAAAAAACTTAAATTATTAGTTTTAACTTAGTTTCTTTTGAATTCCTTTTTGACAGAAAATTTCCCTGTCTCCTCAAAACTTTTAGTCAGACTAAAACCCATCCCATCCCCCTGTTAGAGGTGTGTGTGTGTGTCTGTTAGTGATACCTTGCACGGTATATTCAATTTAATTTCTTGGACTGGTGTGTGTGTGTGTGTTTTTACACCATGTCAATAAAAGAAAGGGTCTCAGGCTTTAAGTGTGACTGCGTGCTGTCAGAAGATGTCTCTGACGAGGCGGTCACAAAACTTCTTACTATACTAATGTCTGGGGCCTCTTCACCTGCAGGACTCCTGTGCTATATGTCATTCTTTTGTGAGAGGTCACTGCAGGAAAGAAAAAATAAATTGATTTTGAGGGGCCTTCTTGAAAGCGGAGGCTCTCCGGCTAAATTCGTCGACCCCATCTAAGACTTCTACCGTCTTCCAAGGCCCGAGCTTCTGTGTCCCAAGCCGCCAGTGGCCTCGGCTCCGACTCATTCAGGAGTCAAGATAAAACGGCTCTGGCTGGAGCCGATTCTGGGTTACCTGAAACCTTCGGCACCATTGGCTATCGGTGCCGACTCCTAATTCGACCGCCCGGTGATCGGCCAAAACCGATCGGTTCCGACCACCATGTGTGCCCAGAGCATCAGTGTCGGCTCCGATCGGCTCCGACACCCTTACATTATGGCGGTATCGACCGGCTGGAGCCGATGCGCCGAGCGCTACAACTGTCGGTGCCGATAAGTTGTCGGCTCCGACAGTTCAACTCAGTTCAATCATCGCCGCTCCGAATGGTTCGCCGAGGAAGAGTCTAGGTCCCTTCCTTGGAGCTGATACTCGGCTCCATTCCATCTTACGTACTCTCTCCTCTCGGAGGCGGATAGACCATCGGGCCCGATCTTCAAGGTCATCCAGGCTTTCCTGACCATGATTTGGAGAAGGTGGTCAATGAACTCACTAAAGTCTCAGGCACTGGCTTCAAATGCTACATAGTCACGTCTCAGCAGGCGACCATTAGTCACACCCATTGCAGTTCATACTTGAAGCTACCCCAGAAGTTTGGGTTGGAGTTGCTTCGGGGAATAGTTTCTGCTACGGACTGAGGGACAGATACCCCCTTCTGCTCCTTCCAGCCTCTACTCTTATCTCCTCTTGAGACCTTCCTTAGAGATTGGGTGGCGAGGAACTTCCCTGGTCTCCTCCGAGGGGGTGAGTGGCATGGGACCCTTGTCCAGCCCCGCTCTTCCCGCTTGGAGCCTCGGCCTATAGTGAGCTCGGCTCCGACATCTGCCTGGAGCCTTTCCCTTTTTCATTGGGTCCTGGGTTCCTAGCTCTTGGGCCGGGTTCTCTGAGGACCTCCCTGGGAGGGAGCCTTCGAGGTGATGAAGAGTGTGCTGACACTCTGGACTACAGCCAGCAGTCCTGTTCATTAGCTCCTCCACCTCCTATAGTTACCTGTACAGTGACATCTCTGCCACTTCTCTTGCTCTCGGACCCAGAGATCCTCCGCCTCAGGTTTCCCCACTGGGAATATCCCCTCTTCTGAGGATTCTCCCTGATTTAATCGGGGTGATCCTCCAGCGGAAGAAGGACTTGTGAAGAGAAACCGCGTGGAGCTCCCCGAGTCTATCACTGCCCGGATACCCCAGCTTAGAATTGAGTCAGAGGGATCCCAAAGATCCCCCTCTGAGGATGTCTCCTTCTCCAGACATCCTAGGAACTCTCCTTTCAGACAGAGGGGAAACTGGCCTACCAACAATCCCTCTGAGGATGAGTCGAGCAGTATACCTGGAGGCATTTGGATCTCGACCCTCCACACACCTCCTGGGTGTCTCCGCCTTCGACCCCCTTATGCAGGTTATTCCACCGAGAAGAGGCGATGGACTGCTCCTGACTCTGTAGAGCCTGTCCTAGGAGGCCTTCTAAATTTATTACTGCCCGTCGGACAAGCAATTCCTTACAAGGGTACTTCGCTGATGCCATGGTGAGGTGGCGGCTGCCACCAGAGAAAGGAACTTGCAGATCCTTCCGTGCCTGTCCATCACCTCCTGATAAGGACTCTAGGACCATGGATAAGATATGAGTGGCGGATGTTTTCTTCATGGCGACCTTTGCTGTCGTTTAAGCTGAACTATCTTTGTCACTTCACCCAGACTCCGAGGGATATCCTTAAGGAGCTAGGTGAATTTGTGCAGAGATCCTACAGCTATGCGGGGCTCAGAAAAAAAATTGCTTCGCAGCTAAGGAACCCTTAACTCCGGTGCAAACTCCTCCATAAACACTGACATCCTCGCACTGCTTTGATGGAGGTAGTAGGAGCAGGCACAGGGTGTCGGCTCTTAGGCGCCAAGCCTGGATGCGACTATCCATAGCTTTGCTTGATCCCTTTGGGCGTCCTTCACAAGCTCTCCCTTTGATGGGTCAGCTCTGTTTGGCCCTCAAGTAAAGGAAACGTTGACCAGAGTGTGTGAGCAGGAATGACGAAGCTCTTTCTGCCGTGGGAGTCCGTTTTTCCACCCACTTCTAGACCTTATCCCAAGGACAGAAGGGTGGCAAAATATCAGTTCCATAAATCCCAGGATCGTCATGGCAGTTCCGCGACGGTCCAGTTTACCCTAAAGGCAGAGGGGTGGTAGCAACAACAGCAGGCGCGCTCTAGAGGCAGAGGGGGTCCCACAAAACCAGGAAACAGAGAGAGTCTCTCTCTGACCAAGCCCTTTCAGCATCCCTGAGATGTTGCCCGGCTGTCCCTCACTTGGAGGCAGTCGAGAGGGGAAGACTATCACTGTACCCAGAAGCCTGGGCGTTCCCTCACTCAAGACAGATGGTACAGTCGAGTCATATCCGAGGGGTTACAAAATTCCTTTCGTGGAAAATCCTTTCCTATCCCTCAAATTCCCTTCCAGGCCGTACCACCGGTCTAAGAGAGATTGCAGGATTGGAGATCTCGAAACTTCTGCAAAAAGAGGCCCATTCAGCCAGTTACAACAGACCATTTCAGAGCCCATGGAATCTACTCAGGTTCTTTTTGGTTCCCAAAAGGCGGGGAGACTAAGGAGACCAATATTGGATCTCAGCAGACTCCAACAAGTCTGTGAGGAAGACAAAATTCGAATGGTCACTCTTCAGTCGATTCTGCCCGCGCTTCTTGCAGAAGGACAACTGGATAATGCTCAGTAGATCTTCAGGATGCGTACGTGCTATCACATAAAAATTCACAGACACTCCAGGAGATTTTCTCCGGCTTTCGGCTGGGGTCCAGTCATTTCAGTTCAGAGCCCTGCCCTTGCTGAATCTCACCACAGCCCCCCAGAGTGTTCACCAAATGCATGGCAGTGGTCACGGCTCACCTGAGGGCGTCAAGGAGTTCAGGTGTTTCATTTATCTCCGTGGTATTGGAAATCCTGTGTCAGCCCACCTACCAAGAGCAGGCATCAGCCCCATTGTTCAAACCAGGGATTACAATAAATCTTTGTTCTCATTTTGGGCATCTCCGATCAATTTCGAGAAAGTCATCTTATTGCCCTGCCAGTCTATTACTTTCATAGGCGCAAACTTAAGCACTGTTAGGATGTCCAGCTACCCGCCCACAGACCAAAGAGTTTCCAGACATTCAAAGTCATGTCAGGATCATTCTAGCCAGCAACAAAAAGGTACGAGGCCCAGAATGGTTCTAAAAAGTAACAATATTTCTCATGGCTGCGACCATTACTCTTTTTTCCCTGGCTTCCGCTTCTACATGCGCCTTCTTCAGTGGATGTTGTTCACTCAGTGGTCTTACCAACAACTTCCAATAAATCACCAAATTCCTGGTGACACAGATTTACAAAATCATCTTGCTTGGTGGATCACTTCTCCCAGAATTCACCAAGGCAGACACTATTTTCCCCATCCCCAGTATGCCACTGCTCACCACGGATGCCTCCCTGATCGGGTGGAGGAAACATTATCAGGAGCAGGATGGTTCATCGGGACGGTGGCGACACCAGTACCTGCACGCATATAAATGTCCTAGAGATGAGGCAGGTGCTTTTAACGTTGCAAGCCCTCAACGACTCTCTTCCTGTAAAGGACAATTGCCCCAGTCCCACACACAGACAACATGTCCTGCAGTTTGGTATATCCAACAAACAGAGAGGCGGAGACCAAGTCCCTACCCCTTGACTGTCGAGGCGCGGCTCAGACTGTGGCAATGGGCGATCTCCTCTCATCGGTTTCTGGGAAAACAACCCGGGCCCCTTTCCTTGGGGAAAACCCCAAAAAAAATTTTTTTAGGGGGGGGGGGGGGGCCCCCCCCCCCCCCCCCCCCCCCCCCCCGCCCCCCCCCCGGACCCAAAAATTTGGGGCCAAAAAAAGGGGTAAAATTTTTTTTTTCATTTTGGGCCTCACGGAAATGGTCTTTTTTCCCCCCAAGGGAATTTTTTAATAAAATGGGAAGAGGGGTTTTTTTCTGGAAAATTTGGGGGTCGCCCCCAAAAAGTTTTTGCAGGACATCAAGCACCCATCCAAATGGGGCCATCTTTGGCTTCACATTTTGAACCTCCTCATACACCTCTGTCCAGTACTCATGTCACTTATCAAATCTAGTACATATTCATAGTCAGGACTTTACTTTGTCTACAGAGATGGCAATGGTGGTTCAACACTAAGAAAAAAAATAACTTTTACACTTTTGGTCACAGATGAGTTACCATTGGGTGGATAATTGTAATTTTTCCTGGGGGTGGGGTGTCAGAAAGCTCTTTCTGTACCCCCAATCTCCCTTCATTCTTGAAGTGTCTTAGAAAGGGTTTCTTCCATTGGTTTTCTATGAAGAAATATGTAGTGTATCTAAACTAGCTAGATCTTCTGCCAAGTTAACCCAACATACAACACGACAACATCAGATGATGCTACTCTCCCATGCAACCTCCCCACGCCATGATTCCTGTAAACATTACTAACTTAAATATTCTTCTAAATGTCTCGACACCAACGAGCATTATCTGTAATCATTGCCTATTCTTTGTGAGCATTTAAAATAACAGCTTTCTTCCATTGTGATTTTGCTTGCTTACTTCATTTTGATAAAGATGCACAATAACCTCTCTTCTATTAAGTAGTACACCACACATTTATAGGCGTGACTTACCTGATGATGGAGCTGGACTCATCATTGGACCCTCCCTCTACCTCTTTGTAGTTCAACCTTGATAACTTTCTACAGGATTTGAGGGTGACAAAAGCATTTGGTAACCTGGCAAAACATCTTTTGTATAGTGACTGCAGCACAAGCATTGAAATCAAGCTAAAATCAGGGCACATCAGCTATCTATGGGAAGGTGTACAGAGATTATCAAGCAAAAGCCTTTCTACTGCAAAACAAATCAGGTCATGGCAATCCTAGATCATACTGAACCAGAAAACAGAAGTTGTGAATACATTTTTAGTATAATTCATTATTAACCCACTCATTGAGAATTCTTTAGTAACCTTCCCCATATCAATAATGTCCTGATTTATTCATTCTGCTTTAAAAGATGTTTCTCACTTCTTGGTAGTATTCCAATATGCTTTTACATTTTACGTTCAGACAATTAACGATTTAGTCTTAGAATTTTCCAGGTTTTAAAGGGCACTGCTATATATCCTGTGTGTAAACCATCTGTCGAAATATGGAACCATCTGCCTTTCCCAGTCCACAGGTTTGGCCTAAATCCTAAATAGGACTGCTAAATTATGTCCAAACTAATTGCCCACTTATTTCAATTCTATCTGTGTTTATAGTGTGCATTAAACCAAGACTAGAAATTGGCAGTCATGTTTTGCTTCCTAAATGTACTTTCAACTTCTTTTGGCTTTTTACCGGGTAGGGGTCGTCACAGCAGATCACCTGTCCGCCTTTTGGATTGGCAGTGGAGTTTTACGGATTGTCGAGTTGACATGCCGAAAGCTTAACTTTCCACAGAAGGCACACACATGCACACACTCACGCCTAGGGCCAATTTAGAGTGTCCAGTCCACCTACAGCATGTTCTTTGGGATGTGGCTGGAAACCCAGAGCAATCTGGAGGAAACCCACTTACTTTACCAGTGTGAAGCGACATGCAGACATCATTATTAGAAGGTACCCAGCCGAGGATCTAACCGGAGAACCTCTTGCTGTGAGACAGCAATGCTTAACACGGCTGCACCACCGCGACCCTGCAGCACCTAAATGTACTACCTCATCTAAATCTGAATATTCCTGGACCATAGCTAACCATTCTCCACATGCTAGAATCCTCAAAGGTCTCAGGTATTAAAAGATGCCCTGTTTTTCACTGGATTGATAGCTTGTTTTCTATGCTCAGAATGGGCTCATGCCATTATACTGTACATTTACTGTTCTTGTCTAAGCTGCAGACAAACTTTTCCCTAATGTGCACAAATGTTGCCTAACCTGATCTCTGACATATAATTTTTAGTGTTGCTGTAACAGACTCATTTGCGGTCAGCATGGTAATAGTATCTTTTTCTTCAACTATCCTATATGCTGCACTCACTCATGGCTCCTACCTTAGATAAATATTACTCTCATTTTTTTTTTATTACTGTTCATCTTCTTGAACAATCCACACTGATTCTGATCACTCTATATAGATGCCCTTTTCATGTTTCAAACCAAGTTCTTTCCTTTGCAATAACCAAACCTCTAGATGATGTAATTTCCTTTGGTCAGTCCTATAATTATATTGGAGTGATTCTTCACATCCCTGTTCTATTTCACCTACATGTTGATTATTATATTACAGTGTATACCAAACTAAGTCTGTCTTACAAAATTACCATATTTCTAATGCAATTTACCACATAAGAACACACACTAAAATTTCCCAGCCTCCAGCGCACAAGGCAACACCTACTGCTTCACTCTCATAGAGCTCTTGCAATAGTCATCAGTGAAGCAGACCTAAGCCCATAAGGCCCACTAAGTCTGCTTATACCCAACAAAATGTTTTAGTCATAGGTGACTCCATAGTTAGGAATACAGACTCCAGGCTCGCCAGGCTAGAAAAGAACAGGGTGACTATAAGCTGCTTGTCAGGCACCAGGATCTGTGATGATCAGTGCCAACTTCATGCCCCTCTCACCCCCTAAATGGCCCATCTCAATACCAGAAGATTGCCACATTCCGGTAATAACGGCCACACAGGTAAAAAACACACTCTCCAAAGCTAAGAATACAGCATCCATGGGACCAGATGACATCCCGGGCTGTGTACTACATGAACTACAATATGAAATGGCACCTCACCTAAGTGTCATGTTTAATCATAGCCTCACCTCAGGTTTCATGCCCACTGAGTGGCACACAGCTACAGTTATCCCACTCCACAAGGGGGGATCCACCTTGGATCCTGGAAACTACCGTCCCATCAGTCTGACAAGCCTTATCTGCAAGGCCATGGAGAGTATTATCATTGAACTTATAAACAAAGACATTGGCAACCTTCAAACACTGGACCCCACCCAGTTTGGGTTCGTGAAGGGCCGATCTTGTCTCCTAAACTTGATTGACTTCTTCGAATCAGTCTCCAGAGCCATGGACAAGGGTAAGGTGGTCCATACAGCCTATCTAGACCTTCCCAAGGCCTTTGACACCATCCCCCACTCTGGAATTATAGATAAACTTACTAAACTGGGCATTAATCCCTACGTCACCCAGTGGGTTGCTAATTGGCTTACTGATAGAACCCACACTGTAAAAGTAGCCGACTCCAAATCCAGCTCCAGACAAGTGACAAGTGGAGTACCTCAGGGTTCAGTCCTGGGACCGCTTTTGTTTCGCATCTACTTCTCTGAAGTACAGGCCAACACTAAGGGACTCTGGATAACAAAGTTTGCAGACGACTGCAGACTGGGAGCCATTATTGAATCCCCAAATGATGTGGATACTCTACAAAAGGGCCTTGAAACAGATTAACGGTGCCAGAGCCATGGGCTCAAGCTAAATGCCAAGAAATGTATAGTTATCCCTTTGGGAAAAACATGTATCCGTGGAATTACCATATAGGTGGCAGTACACTAAACACCGAAAAGTTTGATAAGAGACTTAGGGACACAGGTGGACAGTGGTCTCACCTTCGAGCAATCCACATCGCCACAACAGTCAGGAAATCCTTCATGTGGGCACAATAATTCTCATCACTAAGGGCTTTTCATCCAGAAAAGAGGTCATTGTCCCACTGTACTCATCCTTATTAGACCCATTATAGAATACAATGTCTTGGTATGTACCTCTCAAGACATCTGCAGCAACTGGAAAGGCCACAGAAATACCTCACTAAAAGAATCACAGGCCTAAAGCAGATGCCCTACGCTGACCACCTTAAAAAACTCCAGCTATACTCTGTCGCATATCGTCTACTCAGAGGCGATCTTTGCTTAACATACAAGGCCATGTCAAACCCAAAGCTGTTGAACATGCTACACTTAAGGAAATCCCAATCCCTCAGAGCCACACGCTCCAGGGATCTAAACCTTGTCATCACAATAAACAAAACATGCTGAAGGGATAGGTTCCTGACCCAGAGACTCCCCAGACTCTGGAATAGATTGCCCATACATGTCAAGCAGAGTGCCTCTTTGGTCCTCTTCAAAAGGAACCTTGATGATTGGATGGGAGAAAGGAAATTCACCCTGGGGATCACGTCAGTCGCCCTGCTAGACAGGGGTCCAGGGAAGTAAATAGTGTGGGAAGAAATAGCCAGGGAATTGTTATGGCTAGGCTTGTATAGGCCCTAGGGCTGATAGCCTAGTACCAACCTATGAACCTATGAACCTATGAACAAGCACTGTAAGAACACTTAAGCCAGACAAATATGACTACAATTTGGTGGTGGCCTATGAAGCACTTCACACAGATGGACATGCAGAGATGGAACTTGCTGAGCATGTGTTACAGGCAGGAAAGACACTGGTCTCTTGAGTAGTAGCCTACCATCACCAAGATACCAAGACCAGATTAATTGGATTTAACAATTGGCCCTGTAAGTCGTTTCTTGTCAAGGTGGCCTAGTATTTGCCAGTCTGGGATGAGATGGTATATAAAACTTCTTTTGTCAGGTATGACTTACATCTGTTATACCAGGGTTTCTGCATATTGACTAAAGGCTTTGCTGACCCCATAGTGCAAATTTTAGGCAGAATCCCCCTACTAGGCATTATGACATAACAGAGTCAAACTCAGATATCTTCATTGTGATACTACTCAATGCTAGGAGTCTAAAGAAAAAGATAGCAGAACTTGAGGCTCTCCCGCAACTCTATCACATTTATATTTTTAATTATTAAGACCTGGTTTCACCATAATGCCAGAGTATTATTGTGTATAATGCCCCCGATCATTAGATAACTGTAGATAAATGTGTGTATGTATCTTTAAGAAGCTATCTAAGGGCATGCACAAGAGTGCAAATACTGAGTATGTGCGAACCTGACTACCATTTTGTAGTAAGCTGTTGAGATGTAAGCCTGTATGTCTGTAAGGTCTGTCTGTTAATCAGTTTGTTTATACTTCATGATGCTGCTATCTATCCTGATATGTTTCCATGTACTAAAACATCTAAACAAACTACCCCGCCTGTTCGTCATCTATGTTAAAGAAGGACGAGCTACATGGTATCAGAAGTAGGATGTCAAAAATGACTTGTTACCAGAAAGAGTTTCAGTTTCTCCAGTTTGAGTCTGAAAGGCATCTGGTTGGTATTGGAGGAATATACAGGAGTGGATCATCCCTAATGCGCAAAACAGGTCAGAAACAAATTTCTGATGTTAAAACTTGCTTAAATAATTTCTTATTTGCAAACTATGAAACGAAGCATACAGAACACAGTAAACAATATTTAAATAAACCAAAATGTCCAATATTGACAAAATATTTGAATTACTATGGAAAATGTTTGAAATAAAGTCCGAATTGCATGAAACGAATAAAAGAAAAGAAAACGACTGCATTTTTGCTAAAGACATATTTTTTACATTAATTAAAGATATTTGAGTTATCAGAAATTTATAGTGTTCACATGTTTATGCAGTATTACAGTAAAGTTATTCTGCAAGATACAGCCATTTCAGAGCATATTTCACAAAGTACAGTATTTTGAAGAGTTTATTTTGCATTTTAATGTTATTACGAGGTCTCACAGTACAGCTTGTTCATACATAATTACAAGGGCCATATTTTCAGTGTGTTTGTTCATACTTTGTTGGCGTGGCAGACAGATTTCGAAAACCCAGTGCACTTGTGTTTGACAATAATATTGCAAAGAACTGGAGAGTGTTTGCGCAAGAGTTTGACATTTTCATACAGACTGCATTTTCTGATAAAGACAACCATACAAAGGCATTTATTCTATTTAATTTAGCTGGGTCAGAAGACATTGAAATGGAGCGTTCATTTGTGTATGCACCTGCTATCTTTGCAGGAGAGGGGGAAACTGTCATATTATTGTACTGGATGAGTCAAGGGAGGACCAGAGTGCTTAAGGTGTTAATTTGGAGAAATGTGTAGCTCCCAGACAAACGTTACAATGGAAAGGCACTTATTTTACACAAGGGATCAAAAGCCTGGTGAAACTTTTGCAGTATATATAACTGATTTGAGAAATAAGGCTAAAGCGTGCAGATTTGGTGATTTAAGGGATGAGTTGATCTTCTTCTTCTTTCGGCTGCGCCCGTCAGGAGTCGCCACAGCAGATCAACTGTTTCCATGTCTTCCTGTCTTCTGCATCTTGCTCTGTCACACCAACCACCTGCATGTCCTGTCTCACCACATCCATAAACCTTATCTTAGGCCTTCCTCTTTTCCTGTTACCTGGCAGCTTCATCCTTAGCATATTTTTCCCAATATACTCTGCATCCCTCCTCAGCACATGTCCAAACCAATGTAATCTTGCCTCTCTGGCTTTGTCTCCAAACCTTCCAACCTGAGCTGACCCTCTAATGTACTTATTCCTAATCCTGTCCATCCTCGTCACACCCAGTGCAAATTTTAACATCTTCAACTCTGCCACGTCAAGATCTGACTCCTGCCTTTTTGTCAGTGCCACTGTCTCCAACCCATATAACATAGCTGGTCTCACTACCCTCTTGTAGACCTTCCCTTTCACTCTTACTGGTACTTGTCTGTCACAAATCACTCCTGACACTCTTCTCCACCCACTCCATCCTGCCTGTACTCTCTTCTTCACCTCTCTACCACACTCACCATTACTCTGAACTGTTGAGCCCAAGTAAAAGACAGAATTGTGTGTGGTATTAAAGATGATGCTGTGAAAAAGATTTTGTTTCTTGACAGTGATTTAACTTTGAATAAGGCCATTGAGATTTGTCAGATATATGAGCTCACAGAAAAGCACACAAATGTGCTTACAAGTGAGAAATGCATGCTTTCAGTAACTTTTAGAGCTCATGTTGATAGTATCCAGCACATGGTTAAAAGAAACAGGCCCACGCACATGGCAGCAACTGTAACCACTGCAACATTGACTGGTAAACCCCAGAGCTTTCCAGCAAATTCCAGAATTCGCACAGTCTCAGTGAAGCATAAGAGTGAGTTAGCAAACTCAAAGCATGGGCCCCAACCTAGTTTCATTGCCAACTGTCGTAATTGTGGTAGAAGTCATGAATCTAAACAGGAAAAATGTTTAGTTTTTGGTCAATAATGCCACAAATGAAATAAGTGGAATCATTTCAAGAGGTTTTGTAAATCAAAAGCCACATATTCTTTTATTAAAAGGAAACATTTCAAGAAATAAGTTTATCAGTTAGAAAGCTGTGACCTTTACATCACATACTTTTTATGATGATGGTGTGTCAGTGCGTCATGAAATAGTCAATGCAGTAGATTTATGGACCAAGAATTAAGTATTTTGTACTGTTCAGATAAATGGAAAACCCATAGAGCTCAAAGCTGACACAGGTTCCAAATGTTATGTCAGCAGAAACATTTGCTAGAGTATGTGATGGTGAAGGGCTTGATTTGGCAAAGTGCAAAGCTTGTTGCTTATGGTGGTGAAGAAATTCAAACTGAAGGCTCAGTAATGCTTTCATGTTACTCTGCTGGGAGAAGTTATGATTTATTTATGTGGTCAAGAGGCACATCCAGTCATTATTAGGGCTCAGAGACAGTTTGAAAGTGGGACTGCTTTCATTTAATAAGGAAGTCCACTGTGTTAGCTTAAAAGACCACTGCTCTAATTTCGCTCAACATATTTTTTCTACCTGTGCTGATCTTTTTGAAGACAAACTAGGGAAGTTTCCAGTTCTGTACTCCATGAAGTTAGACCCAGATATCAGTCCAGTTATCAGGCCAGCCCAGAAAGTTCCAATAGCTATGCAGAGCAGAGTCAAAGCCGAGCAAGATAAAATGGTGAAACAAGGTGTGATTTGTCCAGTAGATGAACCTACTGAATGGGTATCTTCCATGGTGGTAGCTCATAAGAAAATCTCAAGTGACATCAGAATATGTATTGATACATGAGATTTGAACAAAGCATCACCCAATGCGTACAGTTGAAGAAATCTCTGCTCTTATGCCAAATGCCACAGTTGTTTCTGTCTTAGATGCAAAGACTTCATTTTGGTAAATTTTGCTTGACAAGAAATACTCATTGCTAACCCCTTTCAGTACTCCATTTGGAAGGTACAGATTTTTGAGAATGCCATTTGGGATAAATTCTGCAAGTGAAGTCTATCAGCGTGCAATGGAGCAAATTTTTTCTGGGTATCCTTGTGCTATTATAGTAGGCAACATACTAGTAGGAGGTAATGGTGAAGCTGAGCATGACAGACACCTCAGAAAAGTTGTGGAGAGAGCACGTCTGGTGAATCTTGTGTGCAATCCACAGAAATGCAAATTCAGGCTACGAGAAGTCACTTATGTTGGTCATTTATTCACCAGTTCAGGCCTACGGCCAGACCCTTCTAAGCAATCAGCCATTCTCAAGATGCAAGGACCAGACAGTGTTCAAGCACTGCAACATTTTCTTGGCATGGTTAACTACCTAAGCAAGTTCATTCCAGACTTGAGTCATTTATCAGCGCCACTCAGAGAGCTGACACCTAAAGATGTATCCTGGTCATGATTAGAACAGCACCAAAGAGCATTTGATGTCCTGAAACAGAGAATTTTACCAACTCTCAGATACTATGATGTCCATAAGCCAGCTACTCTTTCATGTGATGCTTCAAAATTCGGTCTAGGTGCAGTCATTCTACAAGAGGGTCAACCGGTTGCCTATGCATCGAGAACCCTCACCCAAACTGAAATGCAGTATGCTCAGATAGAGAAAGAACTTTTGGCAATTGTGTTTACATGTCCGAAGTTCCATGATTATGTTTATGGTAGACCTGTCCAGATTGAAACAGACCACCAACCTCTAGTCATTATTTTGAGAAAGCATATGTATACAGCAGATTGCAATGCATGATGCTGAGATTGCAAAAGTATAATTTCAGTCTTGTCTACAAGAAAGGTACATTTCTTAATCTTGCTGATACATTGCGCAGATTGCCCAGAAATACCACTGAACAGCATGAGAATGAGAACCCTGATTTTGAAGTCATGGAAGTGAGAGAGTTTCTTCCACATGTCTTGATGAGCTGAGAGATCACACAGCCACAGATCCAGTTTTACAGAAGTTCAAACACTTTATCAAACTAGGGTGGCAATCTAGTTTACCTCCAAAAGTGCAACCTTATTTTTCCATACAGACATGAGATTTTGTTTGACAACAGTATCATTATGAAAGGCCCAAAAGTAATTGTTCAAAAGTACTTGCAACAAGAGTACATTACTATCCTGCATTGTGGTCACCCAGGAGCAGACTCTACGAAAAGAAGGGTGAGAGGTTTAGTATTTTGACCTTCTTTGTCACAAGATATTGAGAAAGTGCTAATAGTACTAAGTCACATCAACAGAAAGAGCCACTTCAGCTATACCAGATTCCTGAACTACCTTGGTCAACAATAGCTACCAACATTTTCAAATGGAATGGTCAACATTACTTGGTGTTAGACCCTTATTCAAATTGGTTTGAGATTGACCTACTTCCTAATCTAGCATCCAATACTGTCATTACCAAGATGAAGTGTCATTTTGCAGTCCATGATAATCTGCACAAAGTTATTTCTGACAATGGCATGCAGTTTACAAGCCAGCAGTTCAAAGGATTTGCCAAAGAGTCGACTTTACTCTTGTCACTTGTAGCCCAAAGTATCCACAGTCAAATGGTTTGGCAGAACATACAGTTCAAAGTGCAAAACAGTTACTAGAGAAGTCAAAATGAGACAATAGTGATGTTTTCTTGATTCTCTTGAATCTCAGAAATATTCCCCTCGGATAAACATCTTGGATTCACCTACCCAGAGACGCCTGTGGAGAAAAACCAGAACCATGTTATTTTCAATCAGTAGTCAGTTGTTGTCTCCATGTGTTAAGAACAAGTCAGTGAAAACCAATCTGTTGAAGAAGCATCTAACTCAGAAGTCCTACTGTGATAAGACCAGCAACCCGCTCAATCCATTACGAGAAGGAGAAGTAGGTAAGGATGCAAACGTCCAAAGGTTACAGTGTGTGATCGATTGGAATCATGAAGAATATTAGTTCAGAGCCGAGGTGTACATTGTGGAACCACAAGGAGTAGAGAGTTTAGCCTGAATTGGAAACATTTGATACCGATTCTGAGCCTATACCACAGCACATAAACTGTGAGGAAAGACTCTCTGTCTCAGAGTGAGTTGCCCAATATTCCATTTCCAGAGAGAATGTTCCCTCCTGCAGATGATTTGTTCACGATGACTGTCCCTGTTGCTAAACCCAGTCCAGATTATGTGTTACCAGATCTGGTCGTGATTCCAGGCACCATATTATAGCATAAGGGACATGTTAAATTGGACATGAACATTGTGTTTGTTTCCCACCGCTCTATAGTAATGCATGTCTAACCCAATTTTTCAGCTAAGGGCAATCCTTTAAGGGTGAGATATTAGATCAGTGTGTGTGTGTGTGTGTGTGTGTGTGTGTGTGTGTGTTGTGTGTCTGTGTGTCTGTGTACATCTTTAAGAAGGTATCTAAGGGCATGCACAAGTGTATAAATACTGAGCATGTGTGAGCCTACTGCCATTTTGTAGTAAACTGTCTATTTGAGATGTAAGCATGTATCTGTAAGGTCTGTCTGTTAATCAGTTTATTTATATTTTATGATGCTGCTATCCACCCTGATGTGTTTCCATGTAATAAAACATCTAAATGAACTATACCCACCTATTCATCATCTATGGTGTTAAAGAAGGACGCAGCGATAAGCTGTGACATGGTATCAAGTAGGATGTCAAAATGACTTACTGAAAGAGTTTCAGTTTCTCAGTTTGGGTCTGAAAGGCATCTGGTTGGTGTGGAGGAATATACAGGAGTGGATCATCCTAATCGCCAAAACAGGTCAGAAACAAATTTCTGATCTTTAAAACTTTAGCTTAAATAATTTCTTATTTACTGAAGCTAGAAGCAGAAGCACCTGGAGCCACAGTAAACAATATTTAAATAAACCCAAAATGTCCAATATTGTAAAATGTTGAATTACTATGGAAAATGTTTGAAATAAAGTCCAGATTATGACGAATAAAAGAAAAGCGACTGCATTTTGCACAAGACTATATTTTACATTAATTAAAGATATCAGATTTATCAGAGAATGCCATAGTGTTCATGTTTATACAGTATTACAGTAGGATTATTCTAGAAAGATACGAAAAGCCATTCAGAGCATATTTCACAAAAGTGCAATTATTTTGAGAGTTTATTTTGCATTTGTCTTTATTCTGAGGTCTCACAGTACAGCTTGTTCCTTACATAATTACCGAGGGCCATATGACACCAGTGTGTTGTTTCATGCATTTGGGCGTGGCAGACAGATTTGAAGCCAGTGCATGTGTTTTGACAATAATATTACTATAAAGAACTGGAAGTGTTTGCGCTTAAAGTTTGACATTTTCATACAACAGACTGCATTTTCTGATAAAGAACCAATAACCACAAAGGCATTTATTCTATTTGAATTTAGCTAGGTCAGGAACTGACTGAAATGGAGGCGTTATTTATTGTATGCACCTGCTATCTTTGCAGGAGGAAGTCATATTATTGTACTGGATGAGTCAAAGGGAGGATTAGGTGCTTGCGTTAATTTGGAGAAATGTAGCTCCCCAACAGACAAGCGTTACAATGGAAGGCACTTATTTTACTACAAAGGGATCCAAAGCCTGAATTTAGAACTTTTGCAGTATATATAACTGGTTGAAATAAGGCTAAAAGCGTGCAGATTTGTGGTGATTTAGGGATGAGTTGATCTTCTTTAACTGCTGGCTCTGCGCCCGTCAGGAGTCATACAGCAGATCAACTGAGCTTTCATGTCTTCCTGTCTTCTGCATCTGCTCTATCACACCAAAACCACCACCTGCATGTCCTGTCTTACTGCATCATAAAGCCTTATCTTAGGCCTTCCTCTTTTCCTGTTACCTGGCAGCTTCATCCCATATGTGCTGTCTCTCTGCATCCCTCCTCTGGCACATATGTCCAAGCCAATGTAATCTCTTGCCTCCTCTGGCTTTGTCTCCAAACCTTCCAGCCTGGGCTGACCCTCTAATCTTGCTTATTCCTATCCTGTCCATCTCACGTCACCCAGTGCAAATTTTAACATCTTCAACTCTGCCACGTCAAGATCCCGAGCTCCTGCCTTTTTGTCAGTGCCACTGCTCAGCCCATATAACGCAAGCTGGATCTCCTGCCCTCTTGTAGACCTTCCCTTTCCTCTTACTGGTGCTTGTCTGTCACCAAATCCTCCTGACCTCTTCTCCACCTCCATCCTGCCTATTGCTCTCTTTGCTTCACCTCTCTACCACACTCCTGCGGCCTCTGGGCCAGGCCCAAGTAAAGACAGAATTGTGTGTGGGTAATACAAGATGATGATGCTGTGAAAAGATTTTGTTTCTTGGCCAGTGATTTAACTTTGAATAAGGCCATTAGAGATTTGTCAGATATATGGAGCTCACAAGCTACAAATGTGCCTGAGTAGAATGCATGCTTTCAGTAACTTTTAGAGCTCATATTTGATAGTATCAGCATGGTTAAAAGTACACATGAGCCTTAACTTTCTTTTGACTTCTTGTATTATTTAGGTAAACCCCGACTTTCCAACAAATTCCAAATTAGTAGAGAACCCTGATTTTGAAGTCATGGAAGTGAGAGAGTTTCTTCCACATGTCTTGATGAGCTGAGAGATCACACAGCCACAGATCCAGTTTTACAGAAGTTCAAACACTTTATCAAACTAGGGTGGCAATCTAGTTTACCTCCAAAAGTGCAACCTTATTTTTCCATACAGACGACATGAGATTTTGTTTGACAACGGTATCATTATGAAAGGCCCAAAAGTAATTGTTCAAAAGTACTTGCAACAAGAGTACATTACTATCCTGCATTGTGGTCACCCAGGAGCAGACTCTATGAAAAGAAGGGTGAGAGGTTTAGTATTTTGACCTTCTTTGTCACAAGATGTTGAGAAAGTGCTAATAGTACTAAGTCACATCAACAGAAAGAGCCACTTCAGCTATACCAGATTCCTGAACTACCTTGGTCAACAATAGCTACCAACATTTTCAAATGGAATGGTCAACATTACTTGGTGTTAGTAGACCCTTATTCAAATTGGTTTGAGATTGACCTACTTCCTAATCTAGCATCCAATACTGTCATTACCAAGATGAAGTGTCATTTTGCAGTCCATGATAATCTGCACAAAGTTATTTCTGACAATGGCATGCAGTTTACAAGCCAGCAGTTCAAAGGATTTGCCAGAGTCGACTTTACTCTTGTCACTTGTAGCCCAGAGTATCCGCAGTCAAATGGTTTGGCAGAACATACAGTTCAAAGTGCAAAACAGTTACTAGAGAAGTCAAAATGAGACAATAGTGATGTTTTCTTGATTCTCTTGAATCTCAGAAATATTCCTCGTGATAAACATTTTAGTTCACCTACCCAGAGACGTCTGTGGAGAAAAACCAGAACCATGTTACCAATCAGTAGTCAGTTGTTGGTTCCATGTGTTAAGAACAAGTCAGTGAAAACCAGTCTGTTGAAGAAGCATCTAACTCAGAAGTCCTACTGTGATAAGACCAGCAACCCGCTCAATCCATTACGAGAAGGAGAAGTGGTAAGGATGCAAACGTCCAAAGGTTATGATCGGATTGGAATCATGAAGAATATTAGTTCAGAGCCGAGAGTGTACATTGTGGAACCACAAGGAGTAGAGTTTAGGCTGAATTGGAAACATTTGATACCGGTGTCTGAGCCTATACCACAGCACATAAACTGTGAGAAAGACTCTCTGTCTCAGAGTGAGTTGCCCAATGTTCCATTTCCAGAGAATGTTCCCGTTCCTGTTATGATTTGTTCAAAGATGACTGTCCCTGTTGCTAAACCCAGTCCAGATTATGTTACCAGATCTGGTCGCATCTCCAGACCATATTATACATACACAGCAACTTGGACATGAACATTGTGTTTGTTTCCACTGTCTATAGTAATGCATGTCTAACTCCAATTTTTCAGCTAAGGGCAATCCTCTTAAGGGTGAGGATATAGATCAGTGTGTGTATGTGTGTGTGTGTGTGTGTGTGTGTGTGTGTGTGTGTGTGTGTGTGTGTGTTTGTGTGTCTGTGTGCATCTTTAAGAAGCTATCTAAGGGCTTCCACAAGTGTATAAATACTGAGCATGTGTGAGCCTGACTGCCATTTTGTAGTAAACTGTTGAGATGTAAGCATGTATGTCTGTAAGGTCTGTCTGTTAATCAGTTTATTTATATTTTATGATGCTGCTATCCACCCTGATGTGTTTCTATGTAATAAAGAATCTAAATGAACTACCCCACCTATTCATCATCTATGTTAAAGAGGGACGAGCGATAGTAACTGTGGGGGAGTGGTATCAAATTATCAATGACTTTAACTTGAAGCTTTTGGAGATCTAAATCATCCTAAACATATCCAATTTTTACTTCATTGCTATCTGCAGATTCCTATCAATGTCCTCCAGAGTTCATGGAAATTACCTTAACACCATTGAGGCATTGCAGATCAAACCAGCTGTCATCTTACTAGGAGACTTCAGTTGCCCAAGCATTGACTGGCACACTTATAACTCTAAAGATAGTTATGCTCAGTAATTCGTAGACTTTAATACCAATGCACTGAAATAAATTGTAAAACTACCCACTAGAGACTCTAGCATTCTTAACCTGGTCCTTTCCAATCTAAACGCCACCGTACCCTCCCCTGCATCTCCTCGTTCCTGGATAAATTTGATCACAAACTGGTCATCTTCACTGTCAGACTTAGTTGCACTATCCCAACAATTAATGAGACCATCTTTAAGGGCTTCTGCAGGGTAAACCTACTTCAGCTGGTTCATGATATGCAAAAGTCCCAACAGTCCCTTTCAGGTACACTTAAGTGGGAGGACTGGCACATTAACCTCTGACTCTTAGCAGCAGTTAAACAGCTGCATAGAAAAGTCACTACTTGTCCACCTAAAACATAATTATACCTTTAGGAATAAGCCTCTCTGGTGTAACTCTGTATAAACAAATTATATGACAAAATAAAGAAAATAATGAAAAGTTGCAATAAATTTCCAAACCCCTACATCAAGACCACACTGAAACATGCCAGCAAGGACCTTAACTGCACTACTAGAAAATGTAAAGCACAATGCAAACGTAAGGTTTACCACACTGAAACATGCCAGCAAGGACCTTAACTGCACTACTAGAAAATGTAAAGCACAATGCAAACGTAAGGTTTACCACACTGAAACATGCCAGCAAGGACCTTAACTGCACTACTAGAAAATGTAAAGCACAATGCAAACGTAAGGTTTACCACACTGAAACATGCCAGCAAGGACCTTAACTGCACTACTAGAAAATGTAAAGCACAATGCAAGCGTAAGGTTTACCACACTGAAACATGCCAGCAAGGACCTTAACTGCACTACTAGAAAATGTAAAGCACAATGCAAGCGTAAGGTTTACCACACTGAAACATGCCAGCAAGGACCTTAACTGCACTACTAGAAAATGTAAAGCACAATGCAAACGTAAGGTTTACCACACTGAAACATGCCAGCAAGGACCTTAACTGCACTACTAGAAAATGTAAAGCACAATGCAATCGTAAGGTTTACCACACTGAAACATGCCAGCAAGGACCTTAACTGCACTACTAGAAAATGTAAAGCAGAATGCAAACGTAAGGTTTACCACACTGAAACATGCCAGCAAGGACCTTAACTGCACTACTAGAAAATGTAAAGCACAATGCAAACGTAAGGTTTACCACACTGAAACATGCCAGCAAGGACCTTAACTGCACTACTAGAAAATGTAAAGCACAATGCAAACGTAAGGTTTACCACACTGAAACATGCCAGCAAGGACCTTAACTGCACTACTAGAAAATGTAAAGCACAATGCAAGCGTAAGGTTTACCACACTGAAACATGCCAGCAAGGACCTTAACTGCACTACTAGAAAATGTAAAGCACAATGCAAGCGTAAGGTTTACCACACTGAAACATGCCAGCAAGGACCTTAACTGCACTACTAGAAAATGTAAAGCAGAATGCAAGCGTAAGGTTTACCACACTGAAACATGCCAGCAAGGACCTTAACTGCACTACTAGAAAATGTAAAGCACAATGCAAACGTAAGGTTTACCACACTGAAACATGCCAGCAAGGACCTTAACTGCACTACTAGAAAATGTAAAGCACAATGCAAACGTAAGGTTTACCACACTGAAACATGCCAGCAAGGACCTTAACTGCACTACTAGAAAATGTAAAGCACAATGCAAGCGTAAGGTTTACCACACTGAAACATGCCAGCAAGGACCTTAACTGCACTACTAGAAAATGTAAAGCACAATGCAAACGTAAGGTTTACCACACTGAAACATGCCAGCAAGGACCTTAACTGCACTACTAGAAAATGTAAAGCACAATGCAAACGTAAGGTTTACCACACTGAAACATGCCAGCAAGGACCTTAACTGCACTACTAGAAAATGTAAAGCACAATGCAAACGTAAGGTTTACCACACTGAAACATGCCAGCAAGGACCTTAACTGCACTACTAGAAAATGTAAAGCACAATGCAAACGTAAGGTTTACCACACTGAAACATGCCAGCAAGGACCTTAACTGCACTACTAGAAAATGTAAAGCACAATGCAAACGTAAGGTTTACCACACTGAAACATGCCAGCAAGGACCTTAACTGCACTACTAGAAAATGTAAAGCACAATGCAAACGTAAGGTTTACCACACTGAAACATGCCAGCAAGGACCTTAACTGCACTACTAGAAAATGTAAAGCACAATGCAAACGTAAGGTTTACCACACTGAAACATGCCAGCAAGGACCTTAACTGCACTACTAGAAAATGTAAAGCACAATGCAAACGTAAGGTTTACCACACTGAAACATGCCAGCAAGGACCTTAACTGCACTACTAGAAAATGTAAAGCACAATGCAAACGTAAGGTTTACCACACTGAAACATGCCAGCAAGGACCTTAACTGCACTACTAGAAAATGTAAAGCACAATGCAAGCGTAAGGTTTACCACACTGAAACATGCCAGCAAGGACCTTAACTGCACTACTAGAAAATGTAAAGCAGAATGCAAACGTAAGGTTTACCACACTGAAACATGCCAGCAAGGACCTTAACTGCACTACTAGAAAATGTAAAGCACAATGCAAACGTAAGGTTTACCACACTGAAACATGCCAGCAAGGACCTTAACTGCACTACTAGAAAATGTAAAGCAGAATGCAAACGTAAGGTTTACCACACTGAAACATGCCAGCAAGGACCTTAACTGCACTACTAGAAAATGTAAAGCACAATGCAAACGTAAGGTTTACCACACTGAAACATGCCAGCAAGGACCTTAACTGCACTACTAGAAAATGTAAAGCACAATGCAAACGTAAGGTTTACCACACTGAAACATGCCAGCAAGGACCTTAACTGCACTACTAGAAAATGTAAAGCACAATGCAATCGTAAGGTTTACCACACTGAAACATGCCAGCAAGGACCTTAACTGCACTACTAGAAAATGTAAAGCACAATGCAAACGTAAGGTTTACCACACTGAAACATGCCAGCAAGGACCTTAACTGCACTACTAGAAAATGTAAAGCACAATGCAAACGTAAGGTTTACCACACTGAAACATGCCAGCAAGGACCTTAACTGCACTACTAGAAAATGTAAAGCACAATGCAAACGTAAGGTTTACCACACTGAAACATGCCAGCAAGGACCTTAACTGCACTACTAGAAAATGTAAAGCACAATGCAAACGTAAGGTTTACCACACTGAAACATGCCAGCAAGGACCTTAACTGCACTACTAGAAAATGTAAAGCACAATGCAAACGTAAGGTTTACCACACTGAAACATGCCAGCAAGGACCTTAACTGCACTACTAGAAAATGTAAAGCACAATGCAAACGTAAGGTTTACCACACTGAAACATGCCAGCAAGGACCTTAACTGCACTACTAGAAAATGTAAAGCACAATGCAAACGTAAGGTTTACCACACTGAAACATGCCAGCAAGGACCTTAACTGCACTACTAGAAAATGTAAAGCACAATGCAAACGTAAGGTTTACCACACTGAAACATGCCAGCAAGGACCTTAACTGCACTACTAGAAAATGTAAAGCACAATGCAAACGTAAGGTTTACCACACTGAAACATGCCAGCAAGGACCTTAACTGCACTACTAGAAAATGTAAAGCAGAATGCAAACGTAAGGTTTACCACACTGAAACATGCCAGCAAGGACCTTAACTGCACTACTAGAAAATGTAAAGCACAATGCAAACGTAAGGTTTACCACACTGAAACATGCCAGCAAGGACCTTAACTGCACTACTAGAAAATGTAAAGCACAATGCAAACGTAAGGTTTACCACACTGAAACATGCCAGCAAGGACCTTAACTGCACTACTAGAAAATGTAAAGCAGAATGCAAACGTAAGGTTTACCACACTGAAACATGCCAGCAAGGACCTTAACTGCACTACTAGAAAATGTAAAGCACAATGCAAACGTAAGGTTTACCACACTGAAACATGCCAGCAAGGACCTTAACTGCACTACTAGAAAATGTAAAGCACAATGCAAACGTAAGGTTTACCACACTGAAACATGCCAGCAAGGACCTTAACTGCACTACTAGAAAATGTAAAGCACAATGCAAACGTAAGGTTTACCACACTGAAACATGCCAGCAAGGACCTTAACTGCACTACTAGAAAATGTAAAGCACAATGCAAACGTAAGGTTTACCACACTGAAACATGCCAGCAAGGACCTTAACTGCACTACTAGAAAATGTAAAGCACAATGCAAACGTAAGGTTTACCACACTGAAACATGCCAGCAAGGACCTTAACTGCACTACTAGAAAATGTAAAGCACAATGCAAACGTAAGGTTTACCACACTGAAACATGCCAGCAAGGACCTTAACTGCACTACTAGAAAATGTAAAGCACAATGCAAACGTAAGGTTTACCACACTGAAACATGCCAGCAAGGACCTTAACTGCACTACTAGAAAATGTAAAGCACAATGCAAACGTAAGGTTTACCACACTGAAACATGCCAGCAAGGACCTTAACTGCACTACTAGAAAATGTAAAGCACAATGCAAACGTAAGGTTTACCACACTGAAACATGCCAGCAAGGACCTTAACTGCACTACTAGAAAATGTAAAGCACAATGCAAACGTAAGGTTTACCACACTGAAACATGCCAGCAAGGACCTTAACTGCACTACTAGAAAATGTAAAGCACAATGCAAACGTAAGGTTTACCACACTGAAACATGCCAGCAAGGACCTTAACTGCACTACTAGAAAATGTAAAGCACAATGCAAACGTAAGGTTTACCACACTGAAACATGCCAGCAAGGACCTTAACTGCACTACTAGAAAATGTAAAGCAGAATGCAAACGTAAGGTTTACCACACTGAAACATGCCAGCAAGGACCTTAACTGCACTACTAGAAAATGTAAAGCACAATGCAAGCGTAAGGTTTACCACACTGAAACATGCCAGCAAGGACCTTAACTGCACTACTAGAAAATGTAAAGCACAATGCAAACGTAAGGTTTACCACACTGAAACATGCCAGCAAGGACCTTAACTGCACTACTAGAAAATGTAAAGCACAATGCAAACGTAAGGTTTACCACACTGAAACATGCCAGCAAGGACCTTAACTGCACTACTAGAAAATGTAAAGCACAATGCAAACGTAAGGTTTACCACACTGAAACATGCCAGCAAGGACCTTAACTGCACTACTAGAAAATGTAAAGCACAATGCAAACGTAAGGTTTACCACACTGAAACATGCCAGCAAGGACCTTAACTGCACTACTAGAAAATGTAAAGCACAATGCAAACGTAAGGTTTACCACACTGAAACATGCCAGCAAGGACCTTAACTGCACTACTAGAAAATGTAAAGCACAATGCAAACGTAAGGTTTACCACACTGAAACATGCCAGCAAGGACCTTAACTGCACTACTAGAAAATGTAAAGCACAATGCAAACGTAAGGTTTACCACACTGAAACATGCCAGCAAGGACCTTAACTGCACTACTAGAAAATGTAAAGCACAATGCAAACGTAAGGTTTACCACACTGAAACATGCCAGCAAGGACCTTAACTGCACTACTAGAAAATGTAAAGCACAATGCAAACGTAAGGTTTACCACACTGAAACATGCCAGCAAGGACCTTAACTGCACTACTAGAAAATGTAAAGCACAATGCAAACGTAAGGTTTACCACACTGAAACATGCCAGCAAGGACCTTAACTGCACTACTAGAAAATGTAAAGCACAATGCAAACGTAAGGTTTACCACACTGAAACATGCCAGCAAGGACCTTAACTGCACTACTAGAAAATGTAAAGCACAATGCAAACGTAAGGTTTACCACACTGAAACATGCCAGCAAGGACCTTAACTGCACTACTAGAAAATGTAAAGCACAATGCAAACGTAAGGTTTACCACACTGAAACATGCCAGCAAGGACCTTAACTGCACTACTAGAAAATGTAAAGCACAATGCAAACGTAAGGTTTACCACACTGAAACATGCCAGCAAGGACCTTAACTGCACTACTAGAAAATGTAAAGCAGAATGCAAACGTAAGGTTTACCACACTGAAACATGCCAGCAAGGACCTTAACTGCACTACTAGAAAATGTAAAGCACAATGCAAACGTAAGGTTTACCACACTGAAACATGCCAGCAAGGACCTTAACTGCACTACTAGAAAATGTAAAGCACAATGCAAACGTAAGGTTTACCACACTGAAACATGCCAGCAAGGACCTTAACTGCACTACTAGAAAATGTAAAGCACAATGCAAGCGTAAGGTTTACCACACTGAAACATGCCAGCAAGGACCTTAACTGCACTACTAGAAAATGTAAAGCACAATGCAAACGTAAGGTTTACCACACTGAAACATGCCAGCAAGGACCTTAACTGCACTACTAGAAAATGTAAAGCAGAATGCAAACGTAAGGTTTACCACACTGAAACATGCCAGCAAGGACCTTAACTGCACTACTAGAAAATGTAAAGCACAATGCAAACGTAAGGTTTACCACACTGAAACATGCCAGCAAGGACCTTAACTGCACTACTAGAAAATGTAAAGCACAATGCAAACGTAAGGTTTACCACACTGAAACATGCCAGCAAGGACCTTAACTGCACTACTAGAAAATGTAAAGCACAATGCAAACGTAAGGTTTACCACACTGAAACATGCCAGCAAGGACCTTAACTGCACTACTAGAAAATGTAAAGCACAATGCAAACGTAAGGTTTACCACACTGAAACATGCCAGCAAGGACCTTAACTGCACTACTAGAAAATGTAAAGCACAATGCAAACGTAAGGTTTACCACACTGAAACATGCCAGCAAGGACCTTAACTGCACTACTAGAAAATGTAAAGCACAATGCAAACGTAAGGTTTACCACACTGAAACATGCCAGCAAGGACCTTAACTGCACTACTAGAAAATGTAAAGCACAATGCAAACGTAAGGTTTACCACACTGAAACATGCCAGCAAGGACCTTAACTGCACTACTAGAAAATGTAAAGCACAATGCAAACGTAAGGTTTACCACACTGAAACATGCCAGCAAGGACCTTAACTGCACTACTAGAAAATGTAAAGCACAATGCAAACGTAAGGTTTACCACACTGAAACATGCCAGCAAGGACCTTAACTGCACTACTAGAAAATGTAAAGCACAATGCAAACGTAAGGTTTACCACACTGAAACATGCCAGCAAGGACCTTAACTGCACTACTAGAAAATGTAAAGCACAATGCAAACGTAAGGTTTACCACACTGAAACATGCCAGCAAGGACCTTAACTGCACTACTAGAAAATGTAAAGCACAATGCAAACGTAAGGTTTACCACACTGAAACATGCCAGCAAGGACCTTAACTGCACTACTAGAAAATGTAAAGCACAATGCAAACGTAAGGTTTACCACACTGAAACATGCCAGCAAGGACCTTAACTGCACTACTAGAAAATGTAAAGCACAATGCAAACGTAAGGTTTACCACACTGAAACATGCCAGCAAGGACCTTAACTGCACTACTAGAAAATGTAAAGCACAATGCAAACGTAAGGTTTACCACACTGAAACATGCCAGCAAGGACCTTAACTGCACTACTAGAAAATGTAAAGCACAATGCAAACGTAAGGTTTACCACACTGAAACATGCCAGCAAGGACCTTAACTGCACTACTAGAAAATGTAAAGCACAATGCAAACGTAAGGTTTACCACACTGAAACATGCCAGCAAGGACCTTAACTGCACTACTAGAAAATGTAAAGCACAATGCAAACGTAAGGTTTACCACACTGAAACATGCCAGCAAGGACCTTAACTGCACTACTAGAAAATGTAAAGCACAATGCAAACGTAAGGTTTACCACACTGAAACATGCCAGCAAGGACCTTAACTGCACTACTAGAAAATGTAAAGCACAATGCAAACGTAAGGTTTACCACACTGAAACATGCCAGCAAGGACCTTAACTGCACTACTAGAAAATGTAAAGCACAATGCAAACGTAAGGTTTACCACACTGAAACATGCCAGCAAGGACCTTAACTGCACTACTAGAAAATGTAAAGCACAATGCAAACGTAAGGTTTACCACACTGAAACATGCCAGCAAGGACCTTAACTGCACTACTAGAAAATGTAAAGCACAATGCAAACGTAAGGTTTACCACACTGAAACATGCCAGCAAGGACCTTAACTGCACTACTAGAAAATGTAAAGCACAATGCAAACGTAAGGTTTACCACACTGAAACATGCCAGCAAGGACCTTAACTGCACTACTAGAAAATGTAAAGCACAATGCAAACGTAAGGTTTACCACACTGAAACATGCCAGCAAGGACCTTAACTGCACTACTAGAAAATGTAAAGCACAATGCAAACGTAAGGTTTACCACACTGAAACATGCCAGCAAGGACCTTAACTGCACTACTAGAAAATGTAAAGCACAATGCAAACGTAAGGTTTACCACACTGAAACATGCCAGCAAGGACCTTAACTGCACTACTAGAAAATGTAAAGCACAATGCAAACGTAAGGTTTACCACACTGAAACATGCCAGCAAGGACCTTAACTGCACTACTAGAAAATGTAAAGCACAATGCAAACGTAAGGTTTACCACACTGAAACATGCCAGCAAGGACCTTAACTGCACTACTAGAAAATGTAAAGCACAATGCAAACGTAAGGTTTACCACACTGAAACATGCCAGCAAGGACCTTAACTGCACTACTAGAAAATGTAAAGCACAATGCAAACGTAAGGTTTACCACACTGAAACATGCCAGCAAGGACCTTAACTGCACTACTAGAAAATGTAAAGCACAATGCAAACGTAAGGTTTACCACACTGAAACATGCCAGCAAGGACCTTAACTGCACTACTAGAAAATGTAAAGCACAATGCAAACGTAAGGTTTACCACACTGAAACATGCCAGCAAGGACCTTAACTGCACTACTAGAAAATGTAAAGCACAATGCAAACGTAAGGTTTACCACACTGAAACATGCCAGCAAGGACCTTAACTGCACTACTAGAAAATGTAAAGCACAATGCAAACGTAAGGTTTACCACACTGAAACATGCCAGCAAGGACCTTAACTGCACTACTAGAAAATGTAAAGCACAATGCAAACGTAAGGTTTACCACACTGAAACATGCCAGCAAGGACCTTAACTGCACTACTAGAAAATGTAAAGCACAATGCAAACGTAAGGTTTACCACACTGAAACATGCCAGCAAGGACCTTAACTGCACTACTAGAAAATGTAAAGCACAATGCAAGCGTAAGGTTTACCACACTGAAACATGCCAGCAAGGACCTTAACTGCACTACTAGAAAATGTAAAGCACAATGCAAACGTAAGGTTTACCACACTGAAACATGCCAGCAAGGACCTTAACTGCACTACTAGAAAATGTAAAGCAGAATGCAAACGTAAGGTTTACCACACTGAAACATGCCAGCAAGGACCTTAACTGCACTACTAGAAAATGTAAAGCACAATGCAAACGTAAGGTTTACCACACTGAAACATGCCAGCAAGGACCTTAACTGCACTACTAGAAAATGTAAAGCACAATGCAAACGTAAGGTTTACCACACTGAAACATGCCAGCAAGGACCTTAACTGCACTACTAGAAAATGTAAAGCACAATGCAAACGTAAGGTTTACCACACTGAAACATGCCAGCAAGGACCTTAACTGCACTACTAGAAAATGTAAAGCACAATGCAAACGTAAGGTTTACCACACTGAAACATGCCAGCAAGGACCTTAACTGCACTACTAGAAAATGTAAAGCACAATGCAAACGTAAGGTTTACCACACTGAAACATGCCAGCAAGGACCTTAACTGCACTACTAGAAAATGTAAAGCACAATGCAAACGTAAGGTTTACCACACTGAAACATGCCAGCAAGGACCTTAACTGCACTACTAGAAAATGTAAAGCACAATGCAAACGTAAGGTTTACCACACTGAAACATGCCAGCAAGGACCTTAACTGCACTACTAGAAAATGTAAAGCACAATGCAAACGTAAGGTTTACCACACTGAAACATGCCAGCAAGGACCTTAACTGCACTACTAGAAAATGTAAAGCACAATGCAAACGTAAGGTTTACCACACTGAAACATGCCAGCAAGGACCTTAACTGCACTACTAGAAAATGTAAAGCACAATGCAAACGTAAGGTTTACCACACTGAAACATGCCAGCAAGGACCTTAACTGCACTACTAGAAAATGTAAAGCACAATGCAAACGTAAGGTTTACCACACTGAAACATGCCAGCAAGGACCTTAACTGCACTACTAGAAAATGTAAAGCACAATGCAAACGTAAGGTTTACCACACTGAAACATGCCAGCAAGGACCTTAACTGCACTACTAGAAAATGTAAAGCACAATGCAAACGTAAGGTTTACCACACTGAAACATGCCAGCAAGGACCTTAACTGCACTACTAGAAAATGTAAAGCACAATGCAAACGTAAGGTTTACCACACTGAAACATGCCAGCAAGGACCTTAACTGCACTACTAGAAAATGTAAAGCACAATGCAAACGTAAGGTTTACCACACTGAAACATGCCAGCAAGGACCTTAACTGCACTACTAGAAAATGTAAAGCACAATGCAAACGTAAGGTTTACCACACTGAAACATGCCAGCAAGGACCTTAACTGCACTACTAGAAAATGTAAAGCACAATGCAAACGTAAGGTTTACCACACTGAAACATGCCAGCAAGGACCTTAACTGCACTACTAGAAAATGTAAAGCACAATGCAAACGTAAGGTTTACCACACTGAAACATGCCAGCAAGGACCTTAACTGCACTACTAGAAAATGTAAAGCACAATGCAAACGTAAGGTTTACCACACTGAAACATGCCAGCAAGGACCTTAACTGCACTACTAGAAAATGTAAAGCACAATGCAAACGTAAGGTTTACCACACTGAAACATGCCAGCAAGGACCTTAACTGCACTACTAGAAAATGTAAAGCAGAATGCAAACGTAAGGTTTACCACACTGAAACATGCCAGCAAGGACCTTAACTGCACTACTAGAAAATGTAAAGCAGAATGCAAACGTAAGGTTTACCACACTGAAACATGCCAGCAAGGACCTTAACTGCACTACTAGAAAATGTAAAGCACAATGCAAACGTAAGGTTTACCACACTGAAACATGCCAGCAAGGACCTTAACTGCACTACTAGAAAATGTAAAGCACAATGCAAACGTAAGGTTTACCACACTGAAACATGCCAGCAAGGACCTTAACTGCACTACTAGAAAATGTAAAGCACAATGCAAACGTAAGGTTTACCACACTGAAACATGCCAGCAAGGACCTTAACTGCACTACTAGAAAATGTAAAGCACAATGCAAACGTAAGGTTTACCACACTGAAACATGCCAGCAAGGACCTTAACTGCACTACTAGAAAATGTAAAGCACAATGCAAACGTAAGGTTTACCACACTGAAACATGCCAGCAAGGACCTTAACTGCACTACTAGAAAATGTAAAGCACAATGCAAACGTAAGGTTTACCACACTGAAACATGCCAGCAAGGACCTTAACTGCACTACTAGAAAATGTAAAGCACAATGCAAACGTAAGGTTTACCACACTGAAACATGCCAGCAAGGACCTTAACTGCACTACTAGAAAATGTAAAGCACAATGCAAACGTAAGGTTTACCACACTGAAACATGCCAGCAAGGACCTTAACTGCACTACTAGAAAATGTAAAGCACAATGCAAACGTAAGGTTTACCACACTGAAACATGCCAGCAAGGACCTTAACTGCACTACTAGAAAATGTAAAGCACAATGCAAACGTAAGGTTTACCACACTGAAACATGCCAGCAAGGACCTTAACTGCACTACTAGAAAATGTAAAGCACAATGCAAACGTAAGGTTTACCACACTGAAACATGCCAGCAAGGACCTTAACTGCACTACTAGAAAATGTAAAGCACAATGCAAACGTAAGGTTTACCACACTGAAACATGCCAGCAAGGACCTTAACTGCACTACTAGAAAATGTAAAGCACAATGCAAACGTAAGGTTTACCACACTGAAACATGCCAGCAAGGACCTTAACTGCACTACTAGAAAATGTAAAGCACAATGCAAACGTAAGGTTTACCACACTGAAACATGCCAGCAAGGACCTTAACTGCACTACTAGAAAATGTAAAGCACAATGCAAACGTAAGGTTTACCACACTGAAACATGCCAGCAAGGACCTTAACTGCACTACTAGAAAATGTAAAGCACAATGCAAACGTAAGGTTTACCACACTGAAACATGCCAGCAAGGACCTTAACTGCACTACTAGAAAATGTAAAGCACAATGCAAACGTAAGGTTTACCACACTGAAACATGCCAGCAAGGACCTTAACTGCACTACTAGAAAATGTAAAGCACAATGCAAACGTAAGGTTTACCACACTGAAACATGCCAGCAAGGACCTTAACTGCACTACTAGAAAATGTAAAGCACAATGCAAACGTAAGGTTTACCACACTGAAACATGCCAGCAAGGACCTTAACTGCACTACTAGAAAATGTAAAGCACAATGCAAACGTAAGGTTTACCACACTGAAACATGCCAGCAAGGACCTTAACTGCACTACTAGAAAATGTAAAGCAGAATGCAAACGTAAGGTTTACCACACTGAAACATGCCAGCAAGGACCTTAACTGCACTACTAGAAAATGTAAAGCACAATGCAAACGTAAGGTTTACCACACTGAAACATGCCAGCAAGGACCTTAACTGCACTACTAGAAAATGTAAAGCAGAATGCAAACGTAAGGTTTACCACACTGAAACATGCCAGCAAGGACCTTAACTGCACTACTAGAAAATGTAAAGCACAATGCAAACGTAAGGTTTACCACACTGAAACATGCCAGCAAGGACCTTAACTGCACTACTAGAAAATGTAAAGCACAATGCAAACGTAAGGTTTACCACACTGAAACATGCCAGCAAGGACCTTAACTGCACTACTAGAAAATGTAAAGCACAATGCAAACGTAAGGTTTACCACACTGAAACATGCCAGCAAGGACCTTAACTGCACTACTAGAAAATGTAAAGCACAATGCAAACGTAAGGTTTACCACACTGAAACATGCCAGCAAGGACCTTAACTGCACTACTAGAAAATGTAAAGCAGAATGCAAACGTAAGGTTTACCACACTGAAACATGCCAGCAAGGACCTTAACTGCACTACTAGAAAATGTAAAGCACAATGCAAACGTAAGGTTTACCACACTGAAACATGCCAGCAAGGACCTTAACTGCACTACTAGAAAATGTAAAGCACAATGCAAACGTAAGGTTTACCACACTGAAACATGCCAGCAAGGACCTTAACTGCACTACTAGAAAATGTAAAGCACAATGCAAACGTAAGGTTTACCACACTGAAACATGCCAGCAAGGACCTTAACTGCACTACTAGAAAATGTAAAGCACAATGCAAACGTAAGGTTTACCACACTGAAACATGCCAGCAAGGACCTTAACTGCACTACTAGAAAATGTAAAGCACAATGCAAACGTAAGGTTTACCACACTGAAACATGCCAGCAAGGACCTTAACTGCACTACTAGAAAATGTAAAGCACAATGCAAACGTAAGGTTTACCACACTGAAACATGCCAGCAAGGACCTTAACTGCACTACTAGAAAATGTAAAGCACAATGCAAACGTAAGGTTTACCACACTGAAACATGCCAGCAAGGACCTTAACTGCACTACTAGAAAATGTAAAGCACAATGCAAACGTAAGGTTTACCACACTGAAACATGCCAGCAAGGACCTTAACTGCACTACTAGAAAATGTAAAGCAGAATGCAAACGTAAGGTTTACCACACTGAAACATGCCAGCAAGGACCTTAACTGCACTACTAGAAAATGTAAAGCACAATGCAAACGTAAGGTTTACCACACTGAAACATGCCAGCAAGGACCTTAACTGCACTACTAGAAAATGTAAAGCACAATGCAAACGTAAGGTTTACCACACTGAAACATGCCAGCAAGGACCTTAACTGCACTACTAGAAAATGTAAAGCACAATGCAAACGTAAGGTTTACCACACTGAAACATGCCAGCAAGGACCTTAACTGCACTACTAGAAAATGTAAAGCACAATGCAAACGTAAGGTTTACCACACTGAAACATGCCAGCAAGGACCTTAACTGCACTACTAGAAAATGTAAAGCACAATGCAAACGTAAGGTTTACCACACTGAAACATGCCAGCAAGGACCTTAACTGCACTACTAGAAAATGTAAAGCAGAATGCAAACGTAAGGTTTACCACACTGAAACATGCCAGCAAGGACCTTAACTGCACTACTAGAAAATGTAAAGCACAATGCAAACGTAAGGTTTACCACACTGAAACATGCCAGCAAGGACCTTAACTGCACTACTAGAAAATGTAAAGCACAATGCAAACGTAAGGTTTACCACACTGAAACATGCCAGCAAGGACCTTAACTGCACTACTAGAAAATGTAAAGCACAATGCAAACGTAAGGTTTACCACACTGAAACATGCCAGCAAGGACCTTAACTGCACTACTAGAAAATGTAAAGCACAATGCAAACGTAAGGTTTACCACACTGAAACATGCCAGCAAGGACCTTAACTGCACTACTAGAAAATGTAAAGCAGAATGCAAACGTAAGGTTTACCACACTGAAACATGCCAGCAAGGACCTTAACTGCACTACTAGAAAATGTAAAGCACAATGCAAACGTAAGGTTTACCACACTGAAACATGCCAGCAAGGACCTTAACTGCACTACTAGAAAATGTAAAGCAGAATGCAAACGTAAGGTTTACCACACTGAAACATGCCAGCAAGGACCTTAACTGCACTACTAGAAAATGTAAAGCAGAATGCAAACGTAAGGTTTACCACACTGAAACATGCCAGCAAGGACCTTAACTGCACTACTAGAAAATGTAAAGCAGAATGCAAACGTAAGGTTTACCACACTGAAACATGCCAGCAAGGACCTTAACTGCACTACTAGAAAATGTAAAGCACAATGCAAACGTAAGGTTTACCACACTGAAACATGCCAGCAAGGACCTTAACTGCACTACTAGAAAATGTAAAGCAGAATGCAAACGTAAGGTTTACCACACTGAAACATGCCAGCAAGGACCTTAACTGCACTACTAGAAAATGTAAAGCACAATGCAAACGTAAGGTTTACCACACTGAAACATGCCAGCAAGGACCTTAACTGCACTACTAGAAAATGTAAAGCACAATGCAAACGTAAGGTTTACCACACTGAAACATGCCAGCAAGGACCTTAACTGCACTACTAGAAAATGTAAAGCAGAATGCAAACGTAAGGTTTACCACACTGAAACATGCCAGCAAGGACCTTAACTGCACTACTAGAAAATGTAAAGCAGAATGCAAACGTAAGGTTTACCACACTGAAACATGCCAGCAAGGACCTTAACTGCACTACTAGAAAATGTAAAGCACAATGCAAACGTAAGGTTTACCACACTGAAACATGCCAGCAAGGACCTTAACTGCACTACTAGAAAATGTAAAGCACAATGCAAACGTAAGGTTTACCACACTGAAACATGCCAGCAAGGACCTTAACTGCACTACTAGAAAATGTAAAGCACAATGCAAACGTAAGGTTTACCACACTGAAACATGCCAGCAAGGACCTTAACTGCACTACTAGAAAATGTAAAGCAGAATGCAAACGTAAGGTTTACCACACTGAAACATGCCAGCAAGGACCTTAACTGCACTACTAGAAAATGTAAAGCACAATGCAAACGTAAGGTTTACCACACTGAAACATGCCAGCAAGGACCTTAACTGCACTACTAGAAAATGTAAAGCACAATGCAAACGTAAGGTTTACCACACTGAAACATGCCAGCAAGGACCTTAACTGCACTACTAGAAAATGTAAAGCACAATGCAAACGTAAGGTTTACCACACTGAAACATGCCAGCAAGGACCTTAACTGCACTACTAGAAAATGTAAAGCAGAATGCAAGCGTAAGGTTTACCACACTGAAACATGCCAGCAAGGACCTTAACTGCACTACTAGAAAATGTAAAGCAGAATGCAAACGTAAGGTTTACCACACTGAAACATGCCAGCAAGGACCTTAACTGCACTACTAGAAAATGTAAAGCAGAATGCAAACGTAAGGTTTACCACACTGAAACATGCCAGCAAGGACCTTAACTGCACTACTAGAAAATGTAAAGCACAATGCAAACGTAAGGTTTACCACACTGAAACATGCCAGCAAGGACCTTAACTGCACTACTAGAAAATGTAAAGCACAATGCAAACGTAAGGTTTACCACACTGAAACATGCCAGCAAGGACCTTAACTGCACTACTAGAAAATGTAAAGCAGAATGCAAACGTAAGGTTTCCACAGGTACCAAATGAAACAATAAATATTCAGTTATGTCAGAAAATTAAGGAATGCTCACATTTTGTATGATTGTACTGAATTAAAACGCTATTGGGAAAATGTAAATAACTTATTACAGGCTATATTTACAGATAACCTCTATAACCAAATCTATGGGCCTCTTCAATACACCTATACCCCACTGTGTTAAAAAAATTAAATTCCCTTGGTTTGGTCAATCCTAGCAGGCTAGAAAGATTATAACCAGAAATTGGATTTCAGATACCCCTCCATCTTTTAATGAATTTGAAAATGTTATTTCAGTAGTTTGTCACTTGGAACTTTTGATAATTAAGTCAAGATCACTTAGAATAATGTTTTCATATAATATGTGGGTTAGTCTACAGGAATTGTATAAAAAGATTCTATCATTACATGAAACTTTAATATTCACACATGTTTTTGAAATATGTATAAGTGGATGTCTTTGTAAATACTTTAGTTATGTTTTGTTCATTATACATATATACTTGACCAAATGTTAAATCTATGTAATAATCAATATGTTTATTTTGCTTATATGTAAAAACCAATAAAGTTGTTTTCAAAAGAAAATTAAAGAATAATGTCTAACAGTGCACAGCGCCAAACCATAATCAGAATCAGTCTGATTCCAAGGATATAGCCAATATACAGGCAAATTTAATGCTATGTTTACCATACCTAACCACATAGTGTCCCTTAAAATCCCTGTTAAAGACAAAAAATAATACTTCATGGGACTAGGCAGCATACCAGGTTGCATTCTCACCCGTAACAAGTACTATTTGAACTTCTTCTTAAACTAATAAGCCTCAGCATGTCTACAGAGTTTATGCCTGGCGTATGTAGAACATCCACTGTGACCACCCTACAAAAGGGTGGCCCCTCTACCATCCCAGTTAATTACAGGTCCATCTGCCTTATATGCAAAGCCCAGCTTGAAATTTGAAATCAAATGTATTGACTGTAAAGATTAGCACTTCATCTTAATCCTATTAAGACTTCTTCAGATAAGATTCATCACAAACCAGCAGCATTTAAAGCATAATCAAAATCATGTACCTTCCTTTAATTTTGACTATGCTTTAAATGCTGTTGGTATCTGATGAATCTTATCTGAAGAAGTCTTAATGGGATTAAAACGAAAGTGCTAATCTTAGACAATCAATAAATTCAGTTTTAAGATTCCAGGCGGGGCTAGTTGTGTGACCACACATTTTCCATGCAGCATTTATACTGTTTGTCTCTTTTTTTGTTTTTCTTATATGCAAAGCCCTATTATAGCATCATAGCAGAATTCATTTATGCAGACACAAGCAACTTAACAGATAAAAATCCCAGTCAATATGGTTTTGAGAAGGGCAGGTCCTGTCTCTTGCACCTAGTGGTCTCTCTGTAGACACTGCTAATCTTGACCAGGCAAAGACTTTTTATACTATTCCTCTCATTAGAGTTATTGAAAAATTAGGCAAATTTAATGCAAATCCCTATGTTATCCTCTGGATTGCAAATTTGCTGTCCAAGAGTTTCCAGGATGTAAAAGTTGCTGATAACAGTCATAGAATGTAAAATTGTAATAAATGTGGTGCCACAGGTATCTATGCTGGGCCTTTTCCTGTCTGGATTCTATTTTTCAGACCTCCAAGCCAATATCCTAGCTGTGTGATTGACCGCATACTGTTGTCCACTCATTTACTGAAACTAAACATTTCCAGCAAATGTTGGAATATGAACATGCCTGGTGTACTGAAATCAGTCTAAAGTTAAATGCAAGTGTACTATAGTAGCTATTAGCAAAAGTAAAAATGCTCCCACATCATAAATAGTACTCCTCTTCATGAGAGGATGGTAATAAGAGACCTTGTTACTTATGTGAATAGCTCTCTCTCTCTCATTCAATCATTGTGTTTTTACCATAGGCAGGAAATCCTTCTATCTGCTACAGTTAATTACAAAGGGAATTTCTCCAAGAGACAAAGAAGCCATCATACCTCTGTATTCTTTCTTCTCTTATGAGTCCCATTATCAAATACAGAGACCCTTATGGTAGTCTTGAATATTTCAACTATCTGCTCTTGCTAAACACATCATGGATTACCCAGGACATTGTTTTAAATTCTTGGCAACTGGTACTTAAGGACAGAAGGGGAGATGACATCATATGACAGCACCCCTTTTGGTATGTACCTCACAAGACATCTACAACAACTGGAGAGGCCACAGAAATACCTCACAAAGAGGATTACTGGCCTGAAACAGATGCCGTACGCAGACCGTCTCAAATAACTCCAGCTTTACTCCATTGCATATCGCCTACTCAGAGGCGATCTCTGCCTAACATACAAAGCTATGTTAAACCCAAAGCTGTTGGGCATGTTCCACTTAAAGAAATCTCAGTCCCTCTGAGCTACACGCTGTAGGGACCTAAACCTTGTCACCACAATAAACAGAACATGCTGGAGGGATAGATTTCTGTCCCAGAGACTTCCCATACTCTGGAACAGACTACCTATCTATGTCAAACAGAGCTTCTCATTAGCACTCTTCAAGAAAAATCTTGATGATTGGATGGGAAATAGGAAATTCACCCCGGGGATCATTTCTGTAGCTCTGCTCGACAAGGACACAGGAAAATAATTTTCTTGGGTGGGGAAAGCCAGGGAGCCTTTTGGCTAGGCTTATATAAGCCCTAGGGCCAATAGCCTAGTACCTACCTATGAACCTATGTATAATACAGAGTTGGCCAAGATGAGTTGGATAGCGAAGTTACAAGCTGATACACCACCCGGCTTGAATGCCCCTTTAAAGCCAGCATTGAGAGCACACAAATTGCTTCATTAATTGTCCTATTAAGTACTTCTGTTGTAAGATCCTGATTGGCTGGATTTTTAATGCCTGTTATAGTCTTTTTTTTTAGGGCTTGTCTTTGTGTTAGAGTAGTAGCTCTGATGAAGGCTAATAACCTGAAAGCGCTTATCTGTTCTGTTTTCTTTTTATTTTATTAAAAGTGGTTTTATACTGGTCTTGCCTGTGTTGACCATACCATTTTTTCTGCTTCTGTGTTGTGTAATGTGTCTGCCATTTTTTTTTATTGATAATTATATTTAGCAGTTTAGATTTCTGATCTGGCAATAGGTTATTCTGTGGATTCATATCAGCAAAAGCCCTTCAAATCAAACTGCATCAGAAATGGCATTATAAACGTATATGTCACCCTTACCTAACCTTTAAAAACATATAACAGTTTCTGACACTTTTATATAGTTGCCAATCCTATGACCTTTGTACCAAGGATTTGTACCTTTCATGTTTTTTTGGGTGACCTTTTCAAAGGCTACAAAATGCAGAATTGTTTTCAGCAATAGGTTAAATCAGTGACTAGCTACTAAGTGGGCAAAGTTTAAATCATTTAAACTTTAACCTTTGAAATCTAGTCAGACCAAGGTGCTATTATTCTGAATAAATGATATATAAATATTTTTATTTACAATTTCTTGTGTATTTTGTTTTTAAGTTTAAATGTTGTTGACTTTTATCACCAAATCGTTAATGTACTTTTTTCTGATTTGTACATTTATTTTGCAATCATAATTTATCCATTTTGCCATGTTTCATGTTGCTATATTTACCTCTACAGTAAAGGTGAAGCAATTACAACTGCACCAAGTTTGTATTTTTGTAAGCCATCCTGGAAAACTTTGGCATCTTTTATTGAAACCATTGTTTCACATTTTGCAGTTATTGGTATATCCATAGCTCATTTCACACTTGTGTAGCTGAGAAGACTAGTACAAAGTGAAGTGACCCTAGAGTGGACACTTGCAGGACAGCAGTGATCATACCCATCAAGGTAAAAGGGTAACCCACCCCCCAGTCTGACTTGCTGTTCCTTATTGCTCAACTAGTATTTATCCATTGACATTTAGATTATTTGACATTTAATTCCTTCCTCTGCCATCACTTAATCTACCAACTGAACCTAACTCTGTTTTTATCTATTTCCTGCTCCTACATTTTGTTTTCTTGATACTCCCTAATGAACTTTTTAACTTCTTCATTCCTCTGCTTGCTTTCTCTCAGCTCCCTTACCACACTACCTCTCTACTGTCCCTCTTTCTTCTTCCTTTTCACACATCTTTTTTATTGTCCATACTACTTACTAACCCCTCCCCCTCTTCCTCTATTCCTCTGTTCTTTCTTCCTTACTTCCCCTCCATTTGTTAAAAAGTATTCTCCTTCTCTCTCTCTCTCTCTATATACATATATATATATATATATATATATATATATATATATATGTTTTTTTGCTTATTGTATGTAACATCAGGATTTATATGCATTCCCTGCTGCTCATAACCAGATAATATTCAACAATGTATGACCCTGACCTTGAGTAGCATCTTACCCTCACCAAGAATGAAACCACAGTATAAAGACAAAATTATCAATTTCAACAATTGGCTAAAGTATTGGTGTCACTCAAAGGGGATCCAGTGTCTGTCAGCCTGGGATGTCATGCTTGACAAGCCACGTTGCTTCGCTAGAGACGGCTTGCACCTGTCACCCCTGGGTTTTCGAATACTGGCCAAGGCTCTTGCCACCCCCATAGTGCCTTTTTTAGGCAAGGCTCAAAAGACAAACTCACTTCCTTAGACAACACAAGGAAAAAGAAACTAAGGGTAATGCTGCTCAATGCCAGAAGTCTAAACCTCAAGATGCATGCACTCGAGGCTCTCCTCAGTATGGAGAATATCGATATCTGTGCAGTAACAGAAACCTGGTTCAAGGCTCCCGAGAGCACCCCAGCACTACCAGGCTATACTTCATACCATGCTTTTCAGCCCCAAAACTCGGACCGAACCACAAGAGGAGGGGGAGTATCCATATTCATCAAAGATACTCATACCTCCAGGCTAGTGGCACTGCACAAAGCATCTGAGACCATCCATGTGCAACTAACAGTGGGCAAAACTGCCTTCCAGTTTGTAGCCTGCTACAGACCACCCTCCCAAACTCAGGAACCCCACTCGGCTATCCTGAAGATACTGGAGAATATGAAGGTCTCTCCAAACACCATTATATTGGGTGACTTTAACTACCCAAACATAGACTGGGAGCACTACTCAAGCCCCAACAACCTAGCCCAACGGTTCCTAGAATTTATAAACTCAAATGCTATGGAACAACTGGTCACCACTCCCACAAGAGGGGAAAACATATTGGACCTGATCATCACCAACATGGGGACTCTATGTTCCATACCAGAGGTATACCCCTCAATGGTAAGATCTGACCATAAATTAATCACTATGGACATCCATATCCTGTCCCCACCCCAAGCAAAGGAAACCACGGTCAAAAACTTCTCAAAAGCAAACTTCCCACTTCTCAAAACTGAGGTGGAATCCTTCAAAGCCCCAGGGCCAGTGGATAATATGGCCCAAACCGCAGAATCTTTTACAAACGCATTCTATGGATACCTATAGGAATGCATGGATCATGCTATCCCATATAAAACCAAGACACACTCCTCCAAAGGCAGGAGACCTGTCTGGTGGACCCCAGCCATAAATAAGCTGTACAACAGAAGGAGGAAGCTACTACATGATAGAGCAAAATCCCTGAAAGGGAAGGCAACTCTGATCAGTACTAGCAAGAAACTATGATCCCTCATAAAATCATCTAAGGCTAGCTTCGAAAGAACAATTGCACAAGATGCTAAAGATAATCACAAGGCTTTCTTTAGTTATGTCAGAAACCTGGGTGGAAACTCCCAGATATGCTCTGAGTTAGTGCAAAATGACAAAAAATACACTGAACCCACAGACATTGCCAACATCCTGGCAGACAGGTTCAGTGCAAACTCCCCCCCCAAATGAGCAAATGACTATCCCAACAGAGTGTAGCCTCCCTGACATCACAGATGCACAGGTGAGAGCTGCCCTCTCCAAAGCAAAAAACACAGCATCAATGGGACCGGACGGTGTCCCAGGCTGCATTTTACACGAGCTCCAAGAAGAACTGAGCCCTCACTTAAAATCACTGTTCAGTCTCAGCCTTACAACAGGATATGTACCCAAAGAATGGCATACAGCAACAGTGGTCCCACTCCATAAAGGTGGTGCCACAATGGACCCTGGAAACTATCGCCCTATAAGCCTAACTAGCCTGGTCTGCAAAGCTATGGAGGGTATCATCATGGAACTCATAAACAAAAACATTGGGAACCTCCAAACACTGGATCCTACCCAATTCGACTTTGTTAAGGGCAGATCCTGCCTCTTGAACCTGGTCAATTTCTTTGAAACAGTCACCAAGGCCATAGACGAAGGGACGGTAGTCCACACAGCCTACCTTGACTTTGCAAAAGCCTTCAACACAATACCCCACTCGGGCATCATAAATAAGCTCACCAGCTTAAATATCAACCCCTATGTCACAAGATGGGTTGCAAACTGGCTTAGGGATAGAACCCACATTGTCAGAATTGCAGGTGCCATGTCAGACTCTAAACCAATTACAAGTGGCGTCCCACAAGGCTCAGTCCTGGGACCTCTCTTGTTCGGCATATATTTCTCTGAGGTACAGGCTAACACAGGAGGACTATGGCTGACAAAGTTTGCATATGACTGCAAACTGGGGGCCATAATCGACTCGCCGGCTGACACAAGCATCCTCCAAAAAGGTCTCACAGAGACGGATAACTGGTGCAAGAGCCATGGCCTAAAGCTAAATGCCAAAAAGTGCATAGTCATCCCCTTTGGGAAAAACAAAGTGCCCACAAATTACCACATAGGTGGTAATCCATTAAGTACGGAAGAAGTAATTAGGGATTTGGGGACACAGGTAGATTGCAATCTCTCCTTTAACAATCACATTGCCAAAGTGGTTAGAAAGACATTCTATATAGCCCACCTTATCACGAAGGGGTTCACATCTAGATCAAGAGAGGTCATTGTGCCCCTCCACTCATCACTCATCAGGCCCATAATTGAATACAATGCCCCATTTGGGATGTACCTTACCTGACACCTGCTACAACTAGAAAGACCCCAAAAGTACCTCACCAAGAGGATCAAGGGACTCAAACAGATGCCCTATGCAGTTAGGCTAAAGAAACTCCAGCTCTACTCAGTTGCTTACCGCCTACTCAGAGGCGATCTGTGCCTGACGTATAAAGCCATGTCCAACCCAGAATTAATGGACATGCTCCACCTCAAGAAATCCAAATCCATCAGAACTACATGCTCCAGTGACTTAAACCTCAGCACAGAAATAAACAGAACATGCTGGAGGGACAGATTCATATCCCAGAGGCTCCCCTAACTCTGGAACAAAATCCCAATCCATGTCAGACAGAGCCCCTCAATGACCCTCTTCAAGAAGAATCTTGACATTTGGATGGGAGATTGTAAATTTACCCCTGGGATCTCTTCTGTGTCACTGCTAGACAGAGGCACGGTAAACTAACCTTAAATTGGCTATCTTGTGTGATCTACTATACAGAGGCACAGTCAACTAATCTAAGAAGGGTGGCGAAAGCCAAACACACTCTGGCTAGGCTTGTAAATGCCCTAGGGCAGATAGCCTAGTATCAACCTATGAACCTATGAACCTATGTTGTCTCACCTAGTACTGTGCAATGTTATCATTGTCTGTACTATGAATGTGTTTCACTTTGCTGTTAGTATAATGTTATGTCAGCTTTTCTAATTTTTATAATTTTATATATATGCTTTTGGTAATTTCTTTTTTTGTACTTTGCTTGATATTTTGACATTATTAATGAATCTTTTGAAACTTTATGTAAATTTTATTGTTATCTTGTAGCTTTTCTCCCCAGGTCTCCACTGAAAATGGGCTTACTCCAGTCCAGTGGACTTTCCCAGTAAACAAATGTCAATAAATAAATAAATAATATTTTTAATTTGTAGTTTTTTTATGGGGTATTATGTTGAATGCTTTAACACAGGCCGCGGTGGTGCAGCGCTTAGCGTTGTCGCCTCACAGCAAAAGGTTCTCCCATTCGATTCTCGGCCGGAGCACCTTCTGTGTGGAGTCTGCATGTCCTCCCCATGGTCGAGTGATGCTAAAGATATCCAGTTAGGTGTGTACGTGAATGGGCATGCCTTCTTTAAAGGCTGGGCGTCGGGCTGGCAATTCGGCACCGTAAAAATCCACTGCCAATCATTAGTGGACAGGAGTTCCGCTGTGGCGACCCCTAACCGGGAAAAGCCGAAATACACTTTATGTTGAATGCTTTAACAAGCTTATGATAAGCAGCAAGAACTGTCACCCTATCAAAACCTTTTCAAAGAATTCCACAAGATTCAAAAGGTAATGTCAAGTTAACAGACCCACGCTGGTCCATATCAAACAGAAATCAGACCTACGTGTCATACTGGATTAGCTCCATTATAGCTATCCCTATGATGGGTTTAAAATTAAGCGTAATGTAATTCTCCCCAGATGTGTGAACTAGTATTACTACAGCCTGTCCTGTTATCAGAGGTCAAAGATATGTTGACATGCTGACAATGTTGCTCATTACCAATAGGAGTTTTGCTAGGTTTTCCTTAATTCTGTTTAAGAAACCTCTAGGCTTGTTTCCTGGTTTCACAGATTTATTTATTTATTTTTATAATTTTACTTTCGGTGCAGATGTCATGCCATACTATAGAATGGAAGTTAGCTGTTGTCTCTAAAGCTCTGTGACACACATCACTATACTAAATGAGAAGGTTGCACAAAATGTTACTACAAGTGCAGTCAATATGCTCTGTGGTTGGATGGTTAAGTTTCTTGTTAATTGTGGAAATGATACATTCACACTTTCCCTTTTAGTTTTCTGGCATAATTAAATAATACCTAATTACTGGTTTTATCCTTTAATATTAAACTGAGGTCATAATTAAATCTAGAATTTTTTACAAGAAAAGTAAATGTATAAGTATTATTTAATTTAATTTTATTTTTATGAAAGTGAGTTTTTTATTCTAGAGTTGTTTTTATGACTCGGGTAATTTTTGAAAACTAAGTGCCTTTTTCTGTTGTATATTTTATTAACTCTAATTCCATTTTTTAAATTTGCATGCATATTTGCATCTTATCAGTAAGTGTTACTAAAGCTGAAGTTAATGCTGTAGAACTCATTGGGTATCCTTAGCAAACTTCATCAGATGATGGCTCAGGAATCATGCTGGGCTATAAATCATTTTCAATCAAAATCATGGTTTAATTTCTCCAAACCTTTTGGGTTTCTGATACCATGATTGAATGGACCCCATTCCTAGGTCAAGGTATAATTAAAGTTCATGATGTTTGTATTGTTTCAGTCTTTGATGTTAGCCAAAAGTGCTTTTTGCAGCTTCCTCAATGTGGCCAGCACTGACTTCTATTGCATTTCATACAGAGTTGATGTACTAATTGCATATCTAAATACAACTGTAGAGTCTTTTTTTTAAGACCCATCACTTCTACTACTGTTGGAACTGTTATCTTTCTTTCACATTGCTCTCATTTCTGCCTGTAAATCCTGATATTTTATGACTTTGTGTCTCTCTGGAGATGAGACATTGTAATCAGCAGGTGTGGCAATTTTAATGATCAATGCTACTTTTGTCTTTTTTATGGACTACTATATCTGGTTTTCTCACATCTATTTTTTGAATTGTTAGCTGGTGATCTCATGTGATGTACGTTTTATCATTCTCTATAATGCATTATGGTTCATGTTTCTAGTGCTTCTCATCTACTTCTATAATGTAGTGTTTGCACAATCTCAAAAGCAACAGTCTTGCCACATTATTGTGTGTACAAGCCCTCTGCCATGAGTGTATTGCACCCAGCAACAAGGTGTGTCAAGGTGTGTCACTGTTTTCAATTCTTTTTTATAGAACCTACATTTGTCTGTTTCTCCATCATGTTCAATGGACTTTGTAAACCACTGTGTATGTAGTCCATTGTCCTGGGCTGCCATTATCAACCTTTCATCCTTTGGTTTCAACTCGCCTCTCCTTAACCATTCCTGTGTCAAATCCTGATCATATATATTTGTCCCATTAACTTCAATTTTCAGATTCGTATCCACCATGGTACCTAGAGCTCTCATTACCTGAGAATAAACACAGCTTTGACTGCCCAGGATGTAAGGATATTGATCATTATTATGCCCAAAATGTAAAATGGTTCATTTTTCTGTTGTTAAATCTCATACTCTTCACTGTTATCCATTCATATAGGTTATCCAAGTAAGACTGCAACAATACCAGTCACTAGTACTGGTTACTGCCCTCCCTATCTTAGCTTACTTAAACATACAGAGTTAAGTTTTGAACATTCTGACATCACTAGATGAAGTAATAGTGTCCCCAAAACTGAACCCTGAGGCACTCCCCTGACTATCACTTTATACTCAGAGTAGGAGTTTTTAGTTCTCACTCTGTATGTCCTACCCAGTAGCCATTTATATAGCCATTTAGCTACTTATAGTTATTGGTTCTCTGAATTTCTTATAACTGTTTCATGGGGAATGGAGTCAAAAGCCTTAGTCAGATCCAAAAACACAACGCCAGTGGCTAGTGAATTTCCTGCTTTAAAAGTTGTTTTTGCATGTTTATCAACTCCAAATGTCATCCTTATATCATGTGAGAAAGTTTTAACCACTAACAGTTGTGCTTCCAACTCTCATCTGATGAATTATATGATTTTAAGTCATCCACAAAAATTAGATCTGAAATCTTTTTGCAAGTTTGTCTTGGAGCCAAATTATAACCAAGACCTAATCTGTTAAATAGCTTAATGGGTTAAGCGTAAGACAGAACAACAGTGGTGACAAAGACGCCCTGGAATATCCCCCTTTGAATTTTTATCCCTGAGATAATAATTTGCCCTTTGTGATGGTTAAATTGCAAATTGGTTTGCCGCTGTTTTATGGTCACTGTAATGTAATTGACCAATGTAGGATGTATTTTATGCAGCTCTAAGCAGTCTTTTATCAGTGAATATGGGATGCTGTCAAATAAGTTTTGTAATTTTTCAGTGTCATACTTAGATTCTTTCCCTTTTTACAATTCTCCATTATTAATATATTTAGCAACATATGATCCTTTGCTCCATATGTCATTTTTTGTTACCCTTTTGTATTTTGCCATGATTGAGTTTTCTTCTAAATGACTATAAACTCCATGGGCATTAATTCCAGTTTGCAGTTTTTGTACATTGTTGGAAGGCAAGTTTATTGGTCTATAGTTTTTAGGATAGCTTACAGGTTCACTATTAAGGAGGAGTGTCATTTTTCCTGTTAACCAGGATGGTGTCTGTTTGGGATGCACATGTAAGTAGTTCTTACTCAGTGTTAAATCTTGATGTAAAAATGTTAATAATTTTATGCAAAAGTTAGGTACTGTATCTGGGCCTTGGGTTTTCCAATTAGGAGCTTTTTGTAATTTTGTTCAATTTCTCTGGCCATTACTTCATTCTATCTCATATCCTGTACATCTGAACTTCTTACTGTTTTGTGTATTACTTATATCCATTCAGCATCTTTTTATGTTCCACAGAGTCTTCACAGAATCTACGTTAATAGAATTGCCAGAATGACAAAATTTAAATTATCAAGACAAGAAGACCGAAATTGCTGTAAGAACGAATGTTTGCCAAGTCGAATTTAGCAAAAACGGAAACCTAATGCGCATGTCAGACACCCCACTTGTGAATGCAGATCATGGACCATTCACAAAAAATAGCTGTCCCATTTAAACACATATTTTAACATATGAATGTAATTTCTCAATGTTTTTGCAAGAGGGCTAGCCCCCCCTGTACCTCCTATGTGGGAGACTGTACCCCCACCCCCTTCATATTATATATACCAACACCAAGATTGCATTACAGTGGGGAAAAGGGTAAATTTCCCAATCCTCACTGTACCACAGTCTCCATGCAGAACCGTTTAACTTACATTTCTGTGTTAACATATATTTTTAAATGGAGCAGCTGTTTTTTCTTAATGCTCTGTGATCTCCATTCAGAAGTTTGACTGCTGTTTGCCAAGTGGAGTAGCTTTTCGTTTTTCCTATGTTCGGCATGTTAAACATTCATTCATACAGCAATCTCAATTCATTCTCACAATCAGTCACCAACTGGTTTCAGAGTTACCTGTCTGACCGCCAACAATCCGTTGTATGGCATAATGACATATCTCCCCAACTACCTGTCTCCATAGGGGTTCCCCAAGGATCCATCCTTGGACCCCTACTTTTCTCTGTTTACACCAATAATCTAGCCTCTGCCACCAAACATGGCACACTCATCCAATACGCAGATGACTCAACCATCTTCTGCTCAGCCCAGTCCCTACCCAAACTGCAAAAAGTCACACAGGAAGCCTTTTCCTCTGTTGAAACATGGTTATCCGATGCCCAATTAATACTCAACCCAAACAAAACTAAACTACTCATCTTCCAACCCACCAAACATACTCAAAACAACTCTCACTTTAACATCACAGCAAAAGACAACACCACTATATACCCAACTGAACACACCAAATTGATAGGAGTGGAAACAGACAATAAACTAAAATTTGACATTCACATATCCATGACCATAAAAAAAGTCCACAAAAAACTAGGAGCATTATACAGAAATAAACAATTTCTCACCAAAGCAGCAAAGATTTCAATAGCAAATTCCCACCTTATCTCCACCCTACTTTATGCCTGTCCAGTATATACCAACCTTAGGCAATGTGATCTAAACAAGCTAGAGACCTGCTACAATAAAATCGCCAAATTCACCACAGGGGCATCCTACCATAGTCACCACTGTCTCTCACTTGCTGAACTGGGCTGGCTTGAACTCCCTCACCTCCTTCAGTGGTATCAACTCTCACTCGCCCACAAACTAGTAAACCATCCACTAAATGTCCCATCCCTCCAGAATCTACTCCAACCCATCCCAACCAGACCACTAAGATCCAGCAACAAAAATCACTTGCAGATCACTAAAGCCAATAACTCTGCTGGTGAAGCACTATTCTCTTGCGCCATAGCCAAATTATGGAACTCACTCCCACCCACAATTACCTCCGTACCATCATGCACCAACTTCAAAACTTTATTAAAAGCACCTAAAACATGCTGGCTATGCCCTTGCAACTCCCACTCTAATATCATCCACCCCATCCAACTACTACCTTTCTTTCACCTCCACTAACTACCTTGATGATAGTAAGCTCAGATGCTCATAAGCCTAGTACTTATTATACAGCAGGAACTTCTCATTGTTACATTTGTTAATGCCTGTTATGTTCTTCACAGATAAAGATTCTAGTTGTCTACTGATGTATTATGTTCTTCATCTGTAAATATGTTGTAAGTAATTTCTATGTTAAATTGTTAATCGCTATGTAATCCAATGTAACTACTGTCTGTTTATTTTACTGTGGAGCTTTTCTCCCCGGGCCTCCGCTGAAAATGGACCCACATCCAGTCGGACACTCCCGGTCAACAAATTTAAATAAATAAATAAATAAATAAATAAAATCTTGGTCTTCTCATCTCGACAATTTAAATTTCTTTGTTCTGGCAATTTGATCTACTAAGGTAAATTTCTTCACGTGTATTTCTCCAAAATGTGTCTGTCTGCTTTTTTGATGGTGTTTCTAGTCCTTTTGCTTTGTTTCCCAATTCTCTATAAAAATGTTTCGGGTCATCATTGAATTCCTTATTTTGTACATTTCCTTTACATTTATCTGCATATTGCCTAAGTTTTTCTCCCTGTGCTGATAGCGTAAGTTTATTAATTGTAATGGTGTAAGATAGATGCTGGTCTGTTCTTATACTGCATCTTGCTTTTATCACATCTGTCTTTAAGTATTTTTGTTGGCCTGTACCATCTTCTGTACTATTCTAATAGTGACACTTCTTGTCTTAATTGCTCTATAGTTTACTCTATAAGATGCTTCCTTGATGGCATTTTATTTATTCCCTTCCATAACCTTATTGTTCTACATTTTTTGTAAGATGTGTGTTATTAATTTAGCTGCACAGTAACATGTCCTATTTACTTCTGTTATATCACATGAATTTCTGTTAATAGTCGCAATTACTGTGTTCATGTGATTTATCAGACTTCTAACCTTTTGGGTGTTATTCACTTTCTATAATCATTTTCTTTCATCCATCTTAATATGTCTATATCAATCTGTATTAAATCAAGCAACTCTTTCAATAGGTCATTTTTTTCTAAATTGAGGGCACATTCTTTCTTCTCTGTTTCCTGTAGACATTAAAAAGAAACTTTCAGAACATCTTCCTGTGACATATTCTCTTCAGTTAACATCCTGCGTCATCTGTTGCTCTTTAAAAAGGAAACTCATTGGCCCATCACTTCAAAACATTGATTACATCAGAGTTGCCACCATTTCCTGCTCCTTCCTATGTAGTGCAACTCCAGCTGAACGTTTGGTGCTGGTTTCTTAATGAAATCTCCAGAGCATCTTCATGTGGCAAGTGATCATATGCTTCCCGTTCCACTTGTTTCTCCCTAATTTGAGGACTTATTGTTGCATCATGCTGTGACATTATTTGAGCTGGATTTTCTACACTAAACCCCTTATTTTGCAGGTAGTCCTTAAATTCAGTTTCTATTTCTTAAATTCTCCATTACTAATCCTCTTTAATACTCCCCCTTTTTTTCTTATTTTTTGTATTGTGAAATTTTCTATATCCGAATGCCTTTGTCTATATTTCTCTCAAATATCTTTGGTGCTAATATTTTTGTATTGATTAGCTTTGCTTTCTCCTTTGCATAAATATTCCACCATATTAAATCTCTTTTTCTTTCCCATGTCCATATTTCTTCTTCAGATGTCTCCCATTCCACCTGTTTCTCCTTAATCTGGGGACTCATTTTTCCATTATGTGACATAGTCTGTCTTAGACTTTGTATAGTAAATCCTTCACTTTGCAGGTGTTCCATAACTTCAGCTTCACTAACCTTCTGTTTTGCATTTCCCCCTTTGTGATTTTATTTTTTGTATTTTGACATTTTCAATATCTGGGTACCTTTGCCTGTATTTCTCTTCAAATATCTTTGGAGGTACTTTTCTGTATTGAATAGTTTGGCTTTCTCCTTTGCATAATATTGCAAGTCTGCATGTCCTCCCCGCGGTCGAGTGGCCTCCAAAAGTCATGCGTGAATGGACGTGCCTTCGTTGAAGGTTGGGCGATGGGCTGGCAACTCGGCAACATAAAAAAAAAAATCGACTGCCAATCATTAGCGGAGCTGAGTTCCACTGTGGCGACCCCTAACCAGGAAAAGCCGAAAAGACAAACTACAACATCATATCTCTCTTTCTTTCCACTGTCCAGGTTTCTTTTTTATAGCTTTTAAAAATCTCTAGGTTTTGTTCTTTATATTTTTGTACTTCCCTCTGTCACTTCTTTTTCCAAGCAGCCCAGAGTTTCTTTGTCTATGTAATGTTTTTCATGTATCTGCTTTATTTCTGAAGACAATTTTGCATTTGAAGTTTTTGACAGTTTTTCTTGTGCAAGTTATTTTTCTTTCCTCTAATTTCTATCTGTCTTTTTGAATATCTTCTGTTTGGATATTCTGGGCTCCCTTGTATAATAGTTACAATACATAATTTTTCCTTATCCTCAGTAGTCCACTCTCTCATCTTTATGGCTCTTTTTGGCCCATCAGTGTTTGTGTTTTTTTGTGGACTGCTACTTCTACAACAGGAGGGCCAAAATCAGTATATGGAACTTAAATATACTTTCAGACTCAAAGGAAAGTATACAAAATGCATAAACTTTTTATGAAACTAAGAAAATTTATACTTTTGACTATTTTTATGCAATGAGAAATTCACATTACTTTTTAAATTTAAGTTGCGACAAAAAGGGGACTTTAATGAAGCCCTTTGGGCATATTTTTATTTATTTTTGAACATCACTAGCTTGCCCATCAAGCCCCTTTGCTGTCCTTATGACCTAGTTTTTTTCCATCCTACTTTGTTTAATGGCCAACAAAAACTCTCCAAAGGAAACATAATTCTTTCCCTCTCTGCACAGTACCTAAAATATACAAAAGTAAAACAAAAACAAGCACTTAAGCAGGCAAGGACAGTGGCTTGTTGGTCTAGGGGTATTATTCTCGCTTTGTGTGTGAGAGGTCCTGGGTTCAAATCCCAGACAAGCCCTGCATTTTTAATTGAACAGTACAGTTTAGGGTAAAGGTCTTTCTCTGTGAAAGAGCCGCTGAGTGAATTTAGGCTTTACTGGAAGGGCTCACCCAGACTCTGCTACAGTTTGCTGTGAAGGAAAGGTTAGTTTGCTTTTTATTTGTTTCATTTTGTATTACTTTATTGCCTTTTTCTATTTTGTAAACAGTGATTTGTTTTCTTTACACTGTGTTTTACTTGTATTCTGCCTTTAACTGCATATTAAAACTTGAAAAGAGACCACAGCTCTGTCTCTTGTGAGTCAGACAGAATTTTTTCCCACCCTCCTACCTGGTTATTGTTATGTTCTTAAACACCACTGTCTTTGTAGTTGCCTGCCCCTTATGTTAATTTGACCACATATCTCATTTCCTCCCTGCTTTTACTGGCTGGTGCGAGTAAGCACAAAATTATCATTTTGTGAAATCACTCCCCTTCAACTATTTAAATTTATTGGCCATCCTACTGTATTCCATAGTACCAGAATACAAAAATGACCACCCGCTTTCAATCTATTTTGCTGTTTTAAAAATAGTGACTCTCCATTAAAACTTAACTTTTTAGACAGGAAAAATGTAAGTTACCTACTTTCACATCTAACTCATCTAGTGCACACTGCAGTGTTTAGGATAAACCATTTTTTTCATCTTACCTTTAAGTGTCTATTGCAAGACCACCAGTTATTGGAGAGCCCACATTCTGCCTCTCAGTAGTCATCTTGGGATTTATGCCTCTGTTTTCTCCTGGTGAAAGAAGGAGTGCAGTTACATTATTTCCTGAAGACTGCTGATCACCAGAAAGCTTAGTAACTGCTTTATAGGTGACAGCTTGGAATCTGTTCTTATATTCTGATCCTGGTGAGAGTAGGAGCAGAGTGCATTGATTCCTGACTCTTTCTGATTGGAGAGTGTGTCTGTGCTTAACGTACCCGATTGGTCTGATTGCTATTCAAGACATCTACCAGAAAAAGGCTACAAGCCTGCAGACCCTTGCATCATCTGGGACGAGACTGTGGATCACTAAACAGGCCGTGGCCTGCTTCTCTTCTTGGGATTGGTGTTAATATTTTGCTTCTGGTGAGAGAAAAAGCAAAGGAGTATTGTATCCGAACAGAGTGAAGCTCTGCTGAGACCAGCATTAATAGTAGCCAGGCAGTAGCCATTCATGCGACTCCCCTGTTTTCATCATTCTTGACAAGCTAATTCTTTATTTTTCAATAAGTACTGCTTGATTTCTTCCTAACTTCAGAATATCTGCCTAAATACTTCATCCTTAAATTTTCAGGGTCTACGTATTAGTTTCCCCTCAGGTGTTTGACAGTGCTCTGTACAGACTCAGACACCTTGAGTGACATTTTTCCTGTAAAAGGAATATAGGGAAACAGCTCCAGTACTTAGTAATAATGACCATCCCTCCTGGCATGTCTAAAGGTCAGTTCCCTGTGCTTTCTCCTATTAACCTGGTGAACTTGGGCATTCTGAGGCAGCGTAGCAACTGCCTCATTTACATAGACAACCATCTCCTCTTACCTCCCAACACTTAGACTTGTGAGAGATGCACTTGTATATCCAAATTGGAAGCCATGCATTCTGAAGCCAAGACTCGCACCACGCCATATGCAACCCATTCTAAGGGGAACCAGTATCTGTCTGCTTGGGATGACATGATTGACAGACCTCGATGCTTTGCCAGAGATGGCCTGCAGCTGTCACCCCTGGGTTTCAGAACACTGGCTAACCCTCTTGCCATACCTATAGTGCCTTTTTTTAGGCGATGTTCCAAAGACCAAATTACCACCGTAACAGCTATAAATAAATGCAATCTGAATGTCATGCTGCTCAGTGCTAGAAGTCTAAATCTCAAGATGCACTTGCTCAAAGCACTCCTCAAAATGGACATCATTGACATTTGTGCTGTTACGGAGACCTGGTTTAAAGCACCAGAAAGCTCCCCTGCACTACCAGGCTATAACTCATTCCACACTTTTCGGCCCCAGAACAAACATGGACCAAAGCTCCAAAGGCAGTAGTGTCTCCATATTTATAAAGGATATGCACACCTCCAGACTAGTAGCCCGATATAACGCATCTGAGATACTTCAGGTAAAATTAACATTGGGTAAGACGGCAATTCAGGTCGTAGCCTGCTATAGGTCCCCAACCATGTCCCAAGACTCTCACTCCACCTTCCTAAGCACCCTGGAAACTATTAGGATCCAACCCAACGCTCTCATACTAGGTGAATTCAACTACCCCTCCATCAACTGGGAAAACTACTCATGCACCAATACACTGGCCCAACGCTTCCTGGAATTCATCAGTTCCAATGCCCTGGACCAGCTCATTCTTAACCCCACTAGAGGAAGCAACATCCTTGACCTGGTTATTACTAACATGGGCAACCATTGTTCTACACCAGTAGTCAATTCCTCCCTGGTTAGATCCGACCACAAACTAATCACCATGGAAATCCACATCTCACCCACACCCCCTGCAAAGGTAACCACCATGAAAAACGTCTCCAAAGCTGACTTTGGGCTCCTAAAAACAGAGGTGGCTAACCTCACACACCCATGTCAATGGAAAATAGATGCATGACTGCCAAATCATACACCAGTGCAGTGTATGAACATGTACATAAATGCTTGGAACTAGCCATACCCAATAGAACCAAGATGCTCTTCTACAAAAAAGGAAGCCAATCTAGTGGTCCCCTGCCATTAATGCACTCTACAACAGAAGGAAGAAACTGTTGCAGAAAAAGGTGAAGTCCAAAGACTGGAAAAACTCCCTTATTAGCCTTAACAAAAAGTTGAGATCCCTCATCAAAACCTCTAAAGCCAGCTATGAAGGTAGAATTGTGGCATACACTAAAACAACCACAAAGCCTTCTATAGTTATATCAAGAATCTCCACGGCAGTACCCAGGTTTGCTCTGAGTTACTGCACAATTGTACCTCCTATGCTGAGCCAACAGATATTACCAACATACTCTGAACAACTCTCAAAACACCCTATGAGCAACATACTCAAAACACCCTCTAGTCTCTAAAACTATAGGGAACTAAGGAACACCACAAAAAAATATGTCACCAGGGACAAAAAATCATTTTATCTAGACCCACAAAGAAATCTCCACTCTAACCCCCCAAAGTTCTGGAGTACCAGCAACAAACTTTTACACCCAGGAAACCCATCCCTGAATAGCTCTCCACTTAAAACTGCCACTCTTCTTAACTCCTTCTTCATTAATTCCATACAAAACTTAATTAAACCAAACAAGGATACCTGCCATGACCATCCTCCCCCTACCCTCACAACTCCTTTCTCTGTCAAGCTTGTCCCCCCCTTCATCATCAGATCACTACTCTTTAAACTAAAACCTTGCTCCCCTTCTGCTGACAGCCTTCCTCCACTCTACCTCAAACTTGCTGCCTCTTCTATTGCCTATCCTGTCTCCATCCTTATCAATAGATCAAGTCAAGAAAACTCTGTCCCTAATATCTGGAAAAAGTCCTGTATTATACCATTACATAAAGGGGGTAACTCCACTGATCCCTCCAATTGTAGGTCTATCGCAATATTATCCCGTCTGTCCAAGATTCTAGAAAAGTGTATACACAAGCAGCTTATTTCATATCTCACCCAGGAAAATCTGTTCACCTCAACACAACACAGTTTCCGTCCACATCATAGCACAACTACAGCACTTCTGTCCTTCACCAGCTCTATTGCTACATCTCTTAACAATAATAAACTTCATCATGCCTCTTTCTCGACCTTTCTAAAGCATTTGATACTTTGTCCCACAAACTCCTTCTATCCAAACTCTGCCACTTTAATCTCTCCTCCTCTGCTCTGTCCTGGTTCTCGTCATACCTATCAAATAGAGCTCAGTCAGTCAAATGGCTCTCTGCAACCTCACCTTTCCTCCCTGTTCAAACTGGTGTGCCTCAAGGCTCCATCCTTGGTCCACTATTATTTAACATCTTTACTAATAATCTCTACCAATCATGCCCCACCTCCACACTCATACAATATGCCAATGACTCGACCATCATCTCAACCTCTGACAGTCTACCCCACCTACTAGCCCTCAGTCAAGACACCCTCCACTCTGTTGAAAGATGGCTCACCTCTAACCAACCCCAACAAAACAAAACTACTTCTCTTCCTCTCTAAGTCCCTACAACACCTCAAAACCACCTTCTCATTCTGTTCTCTAAACAACACTACTGTTAACGTTGAATCTCACACTAAACTTCTCGGAGTCTATATAGATGATGAACTCATTTATAACTGCATCAAGAAAACACACCAGAAACTAGGATCGCTATACAGAAATAAAATCTTCTTAACACAAGAATGTAGATTGTCCCTAGCTCAAGTCTACTTATTGCCTACTCTACGATACACTGCCCCAGTTTTCACTAACCTTCAAAAAATTTGTCAACCAAACTCGAACTTACCTACAACAAAATTGCTAGATTTGCCACTAACCTTCCCTACCGCACACATCACTGCTTCTCCTTACAAAAACTCCACTGGTTAGAACTCCACAATAAACTTCTGTTACCTCAACTTCTTCTGACACATACTATCATCCATCAACCAACAGCCTGTCCTTCTCTAACAATCATCATCTCCCCCTATATCCCTAATCGGAAGCTTCATAGCTCTGACCAGCACCTCCATCAAATCACCAAACCTAATAAAGCTATAGGAAAAATGCTTTATAGTCACTCAGTTAGCACCTCTTGGAACCAACCCTCTCTCCAAATCAGAACTATCCAAAACCCATCTAACTTCAAACTCACCGTAAAGGAATATCTGCTCACCTCCTGGAACTGCCCCTGTAAAGACCCTACTTGAACCCTGCCTACACTGCCTCCCCCCTTGTCACAATTTCCCTGACTACTCTGCCTCTTCTCCCTCCATCTGCTGCCACTTTTCCTCACTAACTACTCTGCCTATTCTCCTGCCACCTGCCTCCACTTTTTCTCCCTGTTACCTATTCCTATCTGTATACCCAGACTCCCGCTCTGCGACCCTGCCCTCCCCCTATACCCCAATCTTCACTCTATACTTCTATCTCCAATATCTCCCTCCTCTTTCATTCTATACCCCCTCCACTCCACTCCACTCTGTGCATGGATCATTCTCTCTCACACCTGTATGCCCCTCTATACTAGGGAATAAGTCACTGTTTTCCCATTCCAAACTATTGATTTCTCAATGAGCTTCCTGTACTTATAAGAAACACAATTGTTTATTTCTATTGTTTAACTCTTTTGTTTGTTTTTTCTTGCCATACATTGTAAGAAGAAGAAGAAGAAGAAAAGGTTATCTATCTATGCAGTATGCTACCTCCTCTTGCTTGTATATTTTAAATGCTGTGTTTGATTGTATATGTAAATACCCTATTGGTTGTAAAAATGTTTTACTGTAATTGGAGCTTTTTTGCTTGGGTCTCTACTGAAAAAGAGCACCTGCCCAGCTCGACCAACTCTGTTAACAAATGGCAAATAAATAAATAAACAAATACTGGCCGAGAGATTCAGTGCCAACTTTACCCCCCCCCCCCCAAAAGGACCAATCACAATACCGGTGGAATGCCAGGCACCCATCATTACTGCAGCACAGGTTAAAGCTGCATTGTCCAAGGCCAAGAATACAACTTCCATGGGACCCGACAATATCCCTGGATGTGTTCTACATGAACTACAAAGTGAACTGGCACCACATCTGTGTGCCCTGTTCTGTCACACCACCATCTCAGGCTTTGTCCCTACCGAATGGCACACTGCTACAGTTATCCCTCTCCATAAAGAGGGAGGGACTACAGACCCTGGGAATTATCGCCCCATTAGCCTGATGAGTCTGATATGTAAGGCTATGAAGCACAACATCATGGACCTAATTAACAAGGATATAGGGAATCTCCAAACTCTAGATCCCACACAATTTGGTTTTGTGAAAGGTAGATCATGCCTGCTCAACCTGGTTGACTTCTCTGAGTCAGTCACTAGAGCTGTGGATGAAAGCAAGGCAGTTCATACAGCCTACCTCGATCTGGCCAAAGCCTTTGATAACATTCCCCACTCTGGAATTATTGATAAACTGACCAAACTAGGCATCAACCCCCCCATATCACCAGGTGGGTTGCAAAGTGGCTCACAAATAGAACCTACAGTGTGAAAGTAGCAGACTCCAAGTCAGACTGCCGACCAATCACAAGTGGAGGCCCACAGGGATCGGTCCTGGGTCCTCTCATGTTTGGCATCTACTTCTCAGAAGTCCAGGCCAACACGGAGGGACTCTGGCTGACCAAGTTCGCAGATGATTGCAAGCTGGGAGCCATTATTAACTCCCCAAGTGATGTAGACATCCAACAGAAAGGTCTCACTGAGACCATTGACTGGTGTCAAAACCATGGCCTTAAGCTTAATGCCAAAATATGCGTCATCATCCCTTTTGGGAAAAACTCAGTTCCCACTAATTACCCCATCTATGGGAGCCCACTGAAGGCTTTATAAGAGATATGGGGACATGATTGACAGTAACCTCTGCTTTGACCACCACATTGCCACTGTGGTCAGAAAATCCTCTGTGTGGCACATCTCATTACCAAGGTTTTTGCATCCAGGGAGAAAGAGGTCATCATCTCTCTCTACTCTTCCCTCATTAGGCCATTCATCGAGTATAATGCCCATTTGGCATGTACCTCACTAGACACATGCAACAGCTGGAAAGGCCACAAAAGTACCTCATGAAGAGGATCCTAGGCCTTAAACACATGTCCTACACGGACAGACTCAAAAAAACTCCAGCTATTCTCTGTCTCATATAATCTACTAAGAGGCAATCTCTGCTTGACTTACAAAGCCATGTCTGACCCAGCTCTGTTAGAAATGCTACATCTAAAGAAATCCCAATCCCTCCACACCACACACTCCAGAGACCTCAACCTCATTACCACAATCAACAGAACATGCTGGAGGGACAGGTTCATAACCCAAAGACTGCCCATGCTCTGGAATAGACTTCCCATACATGTCAAGCAGAGCACCTCACTGGCCCTCTTCAAGAGAAATCTCTATGAGTGAATGGGAAATAGAAAGTTCACCCCAGGTATCATTGCAGTGGCTCTGCCTGTTAGAGGCACTGGGAACTAATGTTGGGTGGCATGATGCCAGGGCACTTCTGTGGGCTAGGCTTGTAAAGGTTTCAGGGCCATTAGCCTAGTACACACCTTTGAACCTATGAACCTATAACTAAAATATTTTATTATGCACACTCAATGGATAATTACTGCGGTGGTGGTGCTGCAGTAGCATTGTCGCCTCACAGTAAGATGTTATCCTTTTTGATTCTCAGCTAGAGCGTCTTCTGTGTGGAGACATGCATGAATGGGCATACCTTTGTTGAAGGTTGTGCGTCCGGACTGGCAACTCAGCATGTAAAAATCTACTGCCAATCATTAGCAGACTGGAGTTCCGCTGTGGCGACCCCTAACCGGGAAAAGCCAAAAGACACAACAACAACACTCAATGGATAACACCAATAATGCTTGTAGGTTCATAGGCAAGTACTAGGCTAGCTGCCCTTGTGGGCCATTTTAAGCCTAGCCAGTTTCCCCTTTTGTGCTTGAATTAACCTACCCAGTTTAGACATACATTGGCTGTACCCATCCCATGATCAGTAATTATATTTTACCCCTAATAAGAATAACTGGGATCATACCATAGATAATTTGAAGGGACCCATGCATGGGCTAAATCATTTATGAGCTGCCTCTGTCCATGAGTAATATAGGGGGGCAAGTCCTAGGGTAAATTGTGTTTCCCATCGATAGATCAAAGTTGCACTTGAATATGGATGTGACGCTCCTCCTCTGGGCCAGTAATCCATAAGCCTCAATCCTCACCACTGACACTAGTGAGGGACATTCACTTGGAAGAAAAATAGATGCACACAGTATTTCCAGATGGAGCTTTCTGCATCAAGCACATTTTCCCTTAAGAGCACACAGGGAGCACACACAGTCCTTGGGCTCAGTTGCCCTCTCTCCAGGCCCAAAATAAGCCTCCCCACAGACAAGAGTTGAGTTCTCAGCCGTGTGTTCCAAGCCAAGTCCTCCATCACCCTCTCAGTAAAACCAGTGCTCTGTTTCTTTGATCCAAGTAGCTGACACATACACACACACACACACACACACACACACACACACACACACACACACACACACACACCTGGAAATGACTGGCAGAGATTTACCAGATATACCCCCTCTGCCCAGACTATAAGGTAGATAATGTCACTGAACCCCTCCAAAGTCAGCTACTCTAAGGCTCTTACAAGGGTACCCAATTATTTGTTTGTTTGTGTCATTCAGCTTTTCCAGGTTAGGGGTCGCCACAGTGGAACTCCGATCCGCTAATGATTGGTAGTTGATTTTTACATGCCGAGTTACCAGCCCTGATGCACAACCTTCAACGAAGGTATGCCCATTCATGCATATCTCCACGCAGAAGACGCTCTAGCTGGGAATTGAACTGGACAGCGTCTTACTGTGAGGTGACAACGCTACCGCAGCACCACCACTACTGAGTAAAATTAGTACTAATACAAATGGTAGTGTTTGACTAATGCAGCAAGGCTTTTAGGAGGGCCATAGTGCCACCAAATAAGTACAAGTACTCCCAAAGGTTAAAATATTCTCTAAAAAACAGCCACAATAAAAGTTTAAAATTTTAATAGTAAGTAATAAAAGAATATGAAAATACTAAATATCAAGTTACAGTAAATGCCAGAGTTTCAGTCACAGGAAATATTAAAAGTAACACCGATGGAAAGATTCACACAGATACAGAAAATGAATACTTAACTAATCTCACTATATTTTCTGACTGATCTAAAGAATTACTGTCCATTAGTTCACTTACTAGAGCAAGGCAAGATGAAGTGGGTGAGTGGTCTTGTCAGTTCCAATAACAGACTGCTCTGAGACTTCTGTCTCATCTAGTATTAAAACAACATTTCAGTGCTAGATTACAGAATGACATCACATACATCTAGTCACCTGATGTCTGATTCCCACACTACCCCCTTTACTAGAACATGAACCAGAATCTAACACATATGTGTCATAGTACACACACACAGCACTTTGCTAAGATGTGGTACAGCATCTGGAAGGTATAAACCATTTCAAAAACTTCCACCCTTCCAGGGTAGCAATTAGTTCAGTACAGTAGCATTCCTAGTCCTGGTTTTCACAGACATTTTGTCTCTAGCTGCAATCAGAACTGTAAGATACAATCTTTATCTCCTATACCAGGTAATTTAATTTCAGACTATTTTTCAAATTTAGCTGGACTGAGATTAACCTCTTCTCTTCCAGTATCCTCTGTTACAATATATTCATTTCAATAGTTACAATACAGTCTACCATACAGGTGTATTTCTCTTCTATCCAGCAGGACCCACTGTTAGTACATTTTTAGCACATGCAGCTTTAAAAATACATTTTCAACACAAGCACCTCTACAAATCAGTTTGATATACAAATGACATATAATTCTTTACAAAACTCCAGCTAGCTATGCTGGTATATGTTACATATCCACTGCCCTACTTCTCCTGGCATAGCTGACAATACCTCACATCATCACATCTCTCCCTCTTTGAAGACTTGAGCAAGTTTTTCAAGTGACCCTTGAGAAACATGGCTTGAGGGACATGAGTCTGTCTGGGAACACATTAACCCATACCCTGTCTTGAGACCGCACTTCGGTGCTGCACTGTCATACCATATACCTGCAACCCTAGGCTCCACCTTAATAGCTTGGCATTTTTCTGGCTGGCTCGATGTAGCTATGTTAAGGGATTGTCTGTGACTACAGTGAATGTATTTCAATACAGATAGTGTTGACATTTCTTCAGTGCCCATACTATGGATAGACATTCTTTTTCTACTGCTGAATAACATGCCTCCCTAGGTTGGAGTCTATGGCTGAGATGTAAAACCAGATGCTCTTCTCCCTTTGAAGAAACCTGACTGAGTACAGCCCCTCCCCCCTGTGGTTCAAACTATCCACCTGCACAACAAATTATTTGCTGTAATCTGGACTGGCTAACACAGGGGGTCCTCCCAAAGCCCCTTTAGCTTTTGGAATGTTTGCTCGCAGGCTGGGGTCCATACTACCTTATCTAGCCTGTTTTTATTCATCAGGTCTGTGGGGGGAGCAGCTGTTTTACTTTAATTGGGAACAGACTTTCTATAATACCCTGCTGTCCCAAGAATGCCCTCACCTGCATTTTGGTAACATAGGCAGGCCATGCCTGAATAGCTTCCACTTTGGCAGGTTCTGGCCTGATCTTACCACTCCCCACTCTGTGTCCCAGGTAGGAGACATCTGCCCAGGCCCTCCCTGATTTGCTGAAGGTGCTGTTGCCAGGAATGACTGTAGATAGCAATATCATCCAGGTAAGCAAGGGCATAATCTCCTGCTAGGATACGATAGATCTACCAGCCTCTGAAAGGTAGCTGAGGCATTTTTCATCCCAAAGGATATTCATGAACTCATATAATACAAAAGGAGTCACAAAGGCTGACCTCTTTCTAGTGGTGGGAGTCAAGGGCACCTGCAAGTAGCCCTTTCTAGTGGTGGGAGTCAAGGGCATCTGCAAGTAGCCCCTGGTCAGATCAGTAGTGGTCAGATACTTAACACCACCCAGCTGATCTAAAGCTTCATCTATCCTAAGCATCGGGTAAGCATCTGATTCTGTGTGACTATTTAGTTTTCTGTAGTCCAGAAAGAACCTGGTGCTGCCATCTTTCTTTGGTGCCAGCACCACTGGGGAGGCCCAGGGACTGCCGGACTCCTAGATTACCCCAAGTTCCAACATTTCCTGTATCTACTCCCTCAGAGCCTGTCTGACTCGCTAAGCCACGTTGTAAGGGGCCTGTTTGATAGGCCTTTCTGGTCCTGTATCCACATGGTGCTGCAACGGGTGGGTGCACCCAGATTTTGCAGTGAACATGCCCCTGGACTCCTGTAACACTGGTTGGATTTCTGGAAACTGGGTAGGAGATAGCCACTAGGACATTGATATCACTTCCACTGAGGTGTCAGTCTGAGCCTTACTGAGGAGATCAGTCACCAGATCCCCCCTCAAACTCCTCCTGCTATCCACTGCAAATACTCAGCACCAGGGCATCACTATCATGGTAAGGCTTCATCATGTTAACATGGCACAATTTGTGCCCCTGCCTCCTGCCTAGCAGGTTTACCATGTAGTTAACATCACTGACCTTACTTACTACTTCAAAGGGTCCCTCCCAAGCTCCCTGCAGCTTACTGTGTCTGACAGGCATGAGCACCATAACCTGCTGCCCCACAGCATAATCTCAGACTCGAGCATTCCTGTCACACCAGATCTTTTTCTGCTGTTGGGCTCCTGCCGGATTCTCCTGGACCAAGCCCATGAGCTCCCTAAGCCTTGTCTAAGGTTTAGGACATATGCCACAACAGACTCCTTGTGGGATTCCCACTCACCTTCCAACTCATCACAAATCAAGTCTAAAGGCCTTCTCACCCTTTGCCCATACAACAACTCAAATGGTGGAGAACCTGTGGATTCCTGGAGTACCTCTTTGTATACAAACAGCAGATGGGGCAAATATTTGTCCCAATCTCTCTCAAACTGATCTGCAAATGCCTGTAGCATGGTCTTCAGTGTAGAGTTTAACATTTTCCACAAGACCATTTGTCTTGGGGTGGTAGGGGGTGGTCTTTAGGTGCTTCACCCCACAGCACTCCCACAGACAAGCCAGCAGATCTGACATGAAATTGACACCTCTGTCAGTCAGTATTTCTGTTGGGAAATCTACCCTGCTGAAAATCTCTAACAAAGCATTTGCCACCTTCTCTGCCTCGATGGAAGAGAGAACCACTGCCTCAGGCATATCTAGTAGCATAATCTACCACCAGGATATACTTCTTCCCTGTGGAACTTGCCCCACAATATCCATAGCTACCCTCTGAAATGGCTCCTTAATCACAGACAAAGGCATCGAAGGAGCTTTGACCTTGTCTCCTGCCTTGCCTACTTTTTGGCACTGCTTATAGGTCCTGCAGTACCCTGTTACAATCATTGTAATCCCAGGCCAATAAAAGTTATGCATAACATGTGTCTTAGTATGCTTTATGCCCATATGACCTGCAAAAGGAAAGTCAATGGGCTATGGCTAGAAGTGCCAGATGGCAGGATTTGGGCACTAGCAATTGCTGCATTACCTCACCCTCTAGCCCACCCTCAGGGGACTGCTTTCTATACAGTAACCCTTTGTTCCAGTGTACAGGCTCCCCTTTTCCTTGAGGATCAGGTGCCTCCCTAGTTACCTCCCTCAAGCCTCTTAGTTGTAGGGTCCGAGGCTGAGCCTGTCTCAACTCTACCTTTGTGACCCTTCCCAGCTCCCCTTCCACAAGAAGTCTGGTATCCTTTGACAGTGTGATGCACTGTCAGCCTGGGTACTATCATTCTCCTCTGCCTTTGCAGTCAATCTATCCAAGGGAACAGCAGTACCTACCAGCAGCTGTGGCTCACCTTCAAGCTCAGTGCTACAGGGTAGCTCCCTCCCTGAAATAGTCACCTCAACAGCCCTGGCTTTAGGTGTGGGGTCTGTGTGGGTCTTTCCCAGGTTACCAACTCCACATGCCTGTCTCCAAGCCTGACTGCATGTAACTGCATGCACACAAGGTACTGCATTATCAAACTCATTCCCTATCAGGACATCTGCAGGGATAACCTCAAACACACCTACCTGCTTGCTTCCTTTTCCACCCTCTCAGTCAAGGTGAACTCTGGCCAAAGGCATTTGGAATGGGGTCCCTCCTAAATCTCTGACTGGAGTGGACTGCCCAAGCAAGTACTGCTCCTCTTTAACCACTGCAATGGTTATGTGAGAGGTTGTCTCTCTTAGCAATGGCTGTTTTCCATCTACTAAGATAGGATATAAACTCCTGTGATAGTCTGGCACCCCTGTTGTGTCCAGACAACTTGCCACTGGCATACTGTTATTCTCACTTGATGGCTCTCCACCATTTGTTCCCCACCTCGCCTCTGTCGATATCTATATTCTACATGGCTCCTCTGGTTACATTTAAAACATCTAACCCTTCAGCCTTGCCATGTACCTGAACTAGAGGTTTCTCCTGTTACTTGTAGTCTCTGTTGGGGTGGTTTTGGCTGCCCACCATGGGTTCCCTTATATCCATGTGCAGCACTGGGTATCACTTTCCTGTGTAGTGATGCCCTGCTTGCTGAGTAGAGAGTCCCTTTTTCCCCAGCTCATCTGCAGAGTTGCACTCCTGGTCTGCCAACCAGATTCTCATGTCCTCAGGCAAATTGATAAGGGCTTGTTCTCTCTCCAAAAGGTCTGCCAGTCTTTTAAAACTGGTGATCTGACACCCACTCATCCACCTATGAAAATAAGTGCTTAACTCAGCAATATCTGCCTTGCGTCTGCTCATAAAACCTTTTTCTGTATGCTTCAGGTGTTAACTTAAAACATTCCAATAAACATTATGTAATTTTATCATAGTTTAAACGATCAATATCAGACCATTTGGAAACAGCAGTTTCAGTTTTGGCATGGAGTAGGGGGGGGGGTCAGGAATCGTACTCAGAACCCTAGTTCAGCATTATACTGTTTACTTACTTCTTCAAATATATGAATAAAACTATCAAAATTATCACCCTCTGTAAACTGTGGAAGAAATTTACTGGATTTTATTGCTTCTGGGGTTCAGTTAATCCCTTCCCCATTACCTCCATGACCCTCACGAAGAGTCAGGATTTCCCTCTCATGTTGCTGCTGTTTCTCATTTTCTAAGGCCTCCAAACACTGCAGTCTGCCATTTTCTTCAGCCTCCAAATGCCACCGTCTCTCTACCGATTCTAATTCCAAACGTTGGCCTCCAGTTCAAGTCTCTAATTCTAGACAGATTTTTAGTCCTCTGAGGAAAAGGTGAACTGTTTCTCAGGGCTGCAAATCCCTATCACCAGATACAGATAGGGCTGAAATAATTTCCTCTTTAGTCAGGTTGGCATGCACCAGTCCTTTGGCTTGGCACACCTTGGCCAACTGGTTCTTTGTTGGTTTGCCATAATCCTCTACTGACATCTTTGACTGCTTTCCCTGACTAAACTACACTAACAAAAAAATAAATAAAACTGTTGTGAAGATGAAACTCTGTATGTTTACATTGTGACTGCTGAGAGTACACACACCTTCAGTGAAATTGCCGACAAGCTAGAGAAGTTCTGTTAATATTCATGCCACTGCTCCCCAGTATGTGATGCCCCTCGTCTGGGCCAATAATCAAGGAACCTCAGTCCTCACCACTGACACTGGTGAGGGGCATTCACTTGGAGCAAAAATAGATACACACAATATTTCCAGATGCCGCTGTCTGCACCAAGCACAATTTCCCTTAAGAGCACACAGGGAACACACTCAATCCTGGGGCTGGGTTTCCCTCCCTGTCTCTCTCTTTCTCTCTCTCTCTCTCTCCAAGCTGCAAATAAGAGTCCCCATGGACACAGCTGTAGAGTTGAGTCCTCAGCTGAGTTTTCCAAGCTAAGTCCTCCACCACCCTCTCTGTGAAACCAGTGTTATGTGTCCCTACTCCAAGTAGCTGACACACACACACACACACACACACACACACACACACACACACACTATTTGATATTTGATTTTCACACACACACACACACACACACACACACACACACACACACACACACACACACACCTGGGAAAGGCTGGCACAGATTTATAAGCTATGCCCCTTCTACCCAGACTATAAAGTAGATACTGCCTCCAGAACACATCAAAGCCAGCTACTTTAAGGCTGTTACAAGGGTAACCAATTATACTGAGTAAAATTAAAACTAATACAAATGGTACTGTTTGACCAATGCAGAAAGGCTTTCAGTAGCAGCCACAGTGTCATAAATATAAATACTCTCAAAGGTTAAAATACTGTCTAAAAGACCAGCTGTGATGAAAAGTTTAAATATATTTAATGAAAAATAATAAAAGAACAGTTTGCAGATGACTGCAAACTAGGAGCCATAATCGAAACTCCTAACGATGTGGACATCCTACAAAAGGGCCTCACTGAGACAGATGCCTGGTGTCAAAGCCATAGCCTCAAGCTCAGTGCCAACAAGTGCATTGTCATCCCCTTTGGTAAAAACTCTGTACCCATGAACTACAACATAAGAGGTAGTATACTTAACACCGAAAGTGTGATGAGACCTTGGGACACAGGTGGACAGTAGTCTCTTCTTTGATAATCACATTGCCACAGTAGTCAGGAAATCCTTCTATGTGGCACACCTCATCACAAAAGGTTTCTCATCCAGAAAAAAAGAGGTCATTGTTCCCCTCTACTCATCACTCATTAGACCCATTATAGAGTACAACGCCCCTTTTGGTATGTACCTCACAAGACATCTACAACTGGAAAGGCTGCAGAAATACCTCACAAAGAGGATTACTGGCCTCAAACAGATGCCCTACGCAGACCATCTTGAAAAACTCCAGCTTTACTCCAATGCATATCACCTACTCAGAGGTGATCTCTGCCTAACATACAAAGCTATGTCAAACCCAGAGCTGTTGGACATGCTCCACTTAAAGAAATCCCAATCCCTCCTAGCTACACGCTCTAGGGACCTAAACCTTGTCACCACAATAAACAGAAAATGCCGGAGGGATAGATTCCTGTCCCAGAGACTGCCCATACTCTGGAATAAACTACCTATCTATATCAAACAAAGCTCATTAGCACTCTTCAAGAAAAACCTTGATGACTGGATGGGAAATAGGAAATTCACCCCGGGGATCACCTCTGTAGCTCTGCTTGACAGTGGCACAGGAAAATAATTTTCTTGGGTGGCAAAAGCCAGGGTACCTTTTTGGCTGGGCTTGTATAGGCCCCAGAGCCGATAGCCTAGTACCTACCTATGAACCTATGAACATGAAAATACTAAATATCTGTTTACAGTAAACACCAGAGTTTCATTCAGAGGAAATATTAAAAATAACACAGATGGAAAGATTCACACAGATACAGAAAAACAATACTTAAATAATCACATTATATTTTCCTGACTAAGCTAAAGAATTACTGTCCTTTAGTTCACTTACTAGAGCAAGGCAAGATGAAGTGGGTGAGTGGTCATGTCAGTTCCAATAACAGACTGCCCTGAGACTTCTGTCTCATCTAATATTAAAACATAATTTCAGTGCTGGATTACAGAATAATATCACATGCATCTAGTCACCTGACATCTAATTCCTACACTACCCCCTTTACTAGAAACTGAACCAGAATCTAGCACATATGTGTCATAATACACACACACATAGCTTTGCTAATATGTGTTATAGCATCTGGAAGCTATAAAACCATTTCAAAAACTTCCACCCTTCCAGGGTAGCAATTAGTTCATCCCTAAGGATAATACAGTATGATTCATAGTCCTGGTTTTCACAGACATTTTGTCTCTGGCTGCAATCTGAACTCTAAGAAACATTTTTATCACCTAAACCAGGTAATTTAATTTCAGACTGTTTTTCAAAGTTAGCTGGACTAAGATTAACTTCTTCTCTTACAGTATCCTCTCTTACAATATATTATTTTCTACAGTTACAATACAGTCTGACCTACAGGTGTATTTCTTTTCTGTCCAGCAGGACCCTCTGTTGGTACATTTTAACACAAGCACCTTTTCAAAAATATTTTCAACACAAGCACCTGTACAAATCATTTTGATATACAAATGACATATAGTTCTTTACAAATCTCCAGCTAGCTATGCTGGTATATATTACACATCCACTGCCCTACTTCTCCTGGCATAGCTGGCAATACCTCACATCATCACGAACAGGGTTGATGTTTGTTTTATGTGGCTAGAGAGTCTGTTCCAGAGCAGCGTTATCAATGTACCTGTCCATACAGACCATTCTCTTGATGTTGCATAAGAGGGTTAGATTCCTTGATAGAGTATTTCTGATGCTGTTTTACTTGCTGATGTGCCACAAATCTATCAGTAATGATTTGGAGGATGCCTTGTATGCCAAATACTGGTCATGTCTTAGCAGTCTGTAGGATACCAAGTATAGTGACAGGGCATTTAATCGATCCATGTAAGACATCTCTATGGACATTCCAATTGTTGAATATGTCTTGAGATATGCATGCCAAAGGGGGCATTAAATTCAATGACTGACCTAATGAGGACTGAGTAAAGGGGGACAATGACATCTCCATTTAAACACAATCCCTGTGGCTATAAGCTGTGCAATATAGAAGGACTTTCTTACAATTGTAGGTCTTTTCTTTATACATCACTAATGGTGAGGTTGTGCTGGTGATGCAATAACTATACATTTTACATCTGGGTTTGAGATGTCTCGAATATATTTCAGATCCACCATCTGTCCTGAAAGCATGCTTGGTAGCACAAGCAAATTATGAATTTTGTCTTGTATGTTCTTCACATGGTTATCTGGAGGCATTCTGGCAGGAGCTCACACACCTTCAAAACTGATACTTTAACAACCTAGTGGATGACAAGCCCATTGGTCTTCCTTCAGATGTTCTTCAGTTTATAGAATGTTTTAACTTCACTCTTGTATCTCTCATTTTTGAGGCTGTTCTTTATAGTTTGTTTCAAGTGGACCTGGTCATATCTAGTGGGTGAAGCTAGTGTAGTGGCCTGATCATGATCTGATTTATTTCTTCATATTGTTCCCCAAGGTAAATAAATTGAGGTTGAACTGGTCATTACAGTAATTTAAAAAGACCTGATGGTACTATTAGATCAGATTCTACTAGATGATGAGGGATAACATTAACCATCAGTCCCCAGACAGGTTATGATCTATGCTTATTCTATGTCATGAATGGTGGCTCATTTCGGATTTTCACAAGTTGAAAAGACAATGTATAAGGTTGGAACATAAACGAAGGAGGACACACTTTCTCCACAACAGACAGATTCTGGATAACCATTATTAGATCTACATTCAGAGATCTCAAAAAGAAGTTAAAAATGTTGAATTGATTAGTCATTACCTCGTTGCACTACTCAGCAAAGCTCTTATAGACCCCTGATAGACTTGTAACCTAATTTGTGTGGTGATCTACAAGGGTTTTACTAGTACTGAGAGTAAGTGTGTTGCAGTATTGAGTTGGGATAAAGTTTGTTTTGATTAGACATGCTATTTCTGGATGCGTCTGTGGAGCTGAACTGTAAGTCATGGGTAGGCCAGATTTCTTTTGGTTGATCTTCTCTTGTCATTTACAAAAAGACCACAAAAGTCAGGTTCCTGTAGGAGTTGATGGTGGAGGATGGGAATGCTTGGCCACTGTCTGCTTACCCATTGGGGGTGGGGTGACTACCCATGCAGCTTAAGTCTATCAAGCCCTCTCAGCTTTGTGCAAGTTGCTTTAAGAATAAAACGTGGAGGCAATCTTCCCATCAATTTAGCAGCTATAGTAGAGCTTGAATGAGTCACCATAGTGAAACAGAGTGTTCTGCCATGGGAGAGGGTAGGCCAATCTTCAAGACCAGCAAGCTGATAAACAACCACAGTAAAATGCATTAAAAAAATTACAGGAGTTCAAGCACTTTATTCAAATACTCTGTAGTACCTTGGCTAACGCCTTCCAGGAGAATTACTATACTAGTTATTATCACTGTTATTATTATCATTACACCAGCAAGCTGGCCTGCTCCCTACCACCTGACTCCTGCTGCAAGCAGATAAGCTCATGTGGGGGATTTCCAGGCATGAATGAATGGGTCATAGGGCTCGCACCTTGTCCAATAATTCCTGGATACTACAAGCATGGAATAAACAAACTGATTGGATTCAGGTAAAGAATCCAGTTGACTCATTCCTGTTGGGAGGATACAAAGTAAAAAGACCATCTTTATATGTGACCACTTGTGAGCTGGATTCTTGTCCTACCAGGCTCCTAACAACTTAGCTATAATCTGTGAGTTTAATTATTTTTCATATGTTTTTTTTTTCTGTCAGGACTGAGTTATTCTAAGTATTCTTAAGGAGCTTTTAAACTCTGTATTCAAGATATCTGCTTTACAGCTATGTGAGCAGGAAAAATATTGATTAGTTGCCATTTTTTAAGCATGATTACCAAGAAATTTATTTTATGTTCTATTTTCTCATCTTACTTCTCAATTCCAGTTTAGATTCAGTCATGACTGCAAGACTTCCTTTCTTTCAATGGTAAATGACCGCTTTGTACTGAGAACATGAGTTGAATTGCGTTTGAAATATACAGTCCTGAAAAGGTTTGCCTTCTACCTTACACAGCACATTGACCAGGTTGTATTATGTATAAACTCATTTTCAGGATATCTGCTGAACTTCAGAGTTTTGCATGTTTCAATTTTAGCTCCTTTTTCATTCACGATTTGCATATTTCTTGCAAGAGTCCTCATTCTAGGAAGATCTATCTATCCAGTACCATTGTTACATAGAAGATATTGAGTTACACGTCTCATTTATTCACAAGTAATATCAGGTTTTTTACCTTTCCTGAAGACAGCTTAAATGTCATACTTGACTGGATGAATGATATACAACTTAGTCTAAATCATCATCAACCCTCTTTTCCTGATTTTTCTGCATGGGGTCGGAGTGTCATGTCAACTGTTGCCATCTATCTACATTCAATGCCACTCTCTTGACTCTTCAACACTTATGCCTGACTGTTGCAGGTCTTCTCTCATACAGTCTATCCACATTTTTGCTGGATGCCTTCATTTCCTCTTGCCTTCTTCTTGCCTGTCCCAAATCATCTTCACCAGATTGTCTTCTGCTTTTCTACACATATGCCGGAACCACCATAATCTGTTCTCTTTGACCTTTGCTGCAATTGGAGCTACTTTGGTTTTTGCTCTTATGTCCTGTTTCTTCCTGTGTCGCATAATGTGCATTCTACAACCCATCTCAGGTACTTCTTTTCCATCACCTCTAACTTTTTAAATTGCTCTGCTTTACTGCCCATGTTTCTACACCATACGGTAGTACTGGTTGCACTACTGTTTTGTACATCTTACTTTTCAGCTTCCTTGGCATTCTTTTGTCATACACTACACCTGGCACTCTGAGCCTCTCACCCTGCACAACTTAAATCTGTCTAAATTTGTAGAAGAAAGTAGACGTGCCACAACAAGGAGAGGTCTGTTCATGATTCCCAGGATGAGCCTTTAAACATCTGCCAGGCAACCTTCCTATGGAAATAACCACCTCCTTCACTATAGACCAATGAATCAGAGGCTTCTTTTAGGAGTTCCTGAAACCACCCATTTTATCAAGTTTATTTGAATACTTCTGGGTGTTTTTAAGGTATTTATTTTTATGTATATATACTGTATTAGTATAACCTTATTAACATTTAAACTGTTTCATTCCTTGTTCTTGTCCCTTTAGCTTGAGATTACTTGACTTTCGGGGTAAATGATGCTTCTTTACCACCACATTTCAGTGATCTCAGATTTACTACTACATATATGTACAGTGCCTTATACAGGTGTTTAATAGGAGACCTTATTCAGGTATACAGGGCATTTAGAGGCAACTACCACTGGGAATGTTTGGGATTATTAAAGGAATGAGAGATGTACTAAATGGTTCTCTGATAAAGTAGTTGATGCATGGAATAATCTACCAAATTATATTAAAGCAAGCACTAGTTTAAATATTTTAACAAACCAGTTAAAAAATTATGGTATGACTATGTTTGCATATTGACAGGTTAAAAGGGCATTTTTGCCCATGCCTGAAATATCTTTATGTAGGCTTATGTGCAACTCAAAATAGGGGTCATAGAATCAGGGTTAACAATACAAGACTCAAACAAGTTTTCCTTGGTAGACTTGGTAGATGCACAAGAGGAAATGTTGGCTTCTAAAACATTTTTAATTAATCATATCTGCATTTTTTGTACTAAATGAAAAATTGTAAAAAGTTAATCAGTAACTTCATGTAAATCTGCTGCTTTGAAGTCTGCAGGACATGAAGCAGATGGATCAACACACACACACACACACACACACACACACACACTTTTTCATTAGTTCCAATTTGTGATGCAAGAATATTTGAAATAGTTTCACGAACCTGCTTTGCTAACTTGATCTTCCGCAATACCAGATGTTCAAAACCTGGACTTTTTAAGACCAATAATTTTTTGAAAATATTTGTTCTAAAATAAAAAAATAAATAAAATAAATACTGGATTAGGCAAAGACTACCCATAAATTTAATATCAGAGGTCCAAGGTTATCAACAGCTCACGACACAGAGGGGCAGAACCCTAAATGTGAACTTAGGTGACCAGGGTTTGACTACTGTATGTGATCCTTTTGGAAACAATTAGGAGAAAAGAAGAACTGGCAGTTATGCCTAGTTTACTATCATGGAGGAAGAAAGACTGTATCTAGGGCTAGACAACATTGAGATCGTAGATTTTAGTCCTACTGCTGTTGATTTAGAACGCATCAGGTTATGTCAATGTATCAAGCCTGGCTAACTCTCTCTAGAATGTGTAAAAATCTGTTAACCAGTTTACTGTGTAATTTAATTTAATCCTGATTTACGCTCAGGATTAACTCTAACCTGTGGAACTTGTTTAACTTGCTTACTTATGTAATCTCTGTAAATAGTCTGTAATATGTAATGCTGGTATTATGTAATGCTGTATCTGCTTACCCTTGGGGCTTTTCTCTCCGGGCCTCTGCTGAAAATGGACATGCATCCAGTTGAACTATCCCGGTCAACAAATGTAAAATAAAAAAAAAATAAAAATAAAATCAGGAGACTGTCTGCTACGCGATTCATATCAATATTATTACACCAGGTAGGGAGAAGGGCAAAATAACAAAACAATTTTAAAATCCCAAGGATGATGGCTTGCTTCTAACAAACTGTTGACCCAGCTAGTGATGTGGTTAAAGCTAGTCAGTGGTTTAACATATGACTCAGACATACAAAGAATGGGGCTTGAAGACTGGTTGTGGTTTGTCTTTCGGCTTTTTCCCAGTAAGGGGTCGCCACTGTGGAACTCCGGTCCGCTAATGATTGGCAGTAGATTTTTACGAAATGCCGAAGTGCCAGCTCGACACCCAACCTTCAACGAAGGTTTGCCTATTTATGCACGCATGTCTTTCGAATGCTACCCAGCTGAGGGGAGGACATGTAGACTCCACACAGAAAGCACTCCCAAGCCAAGCCGAGAATTGAACGGGAGAACCTCTTGCTGTGAGGTAACAACGCTACCGCCATACCACCGTGGCAGTAGTTTAAAAAAATCCAAGAGTGCTGCACTTTAGAATAAATCTTATCTATTTGCTGTTTTTCGGTGGGGACATATGTTTTAATACTGTAATATTGGGCAATTTTATAACAAAAATGTGCTTTAAAAAAAGTTTGAATAAACCACATCCTGACAAAATATTAAATTCCAGACCTTAAACATTTTCTGAGATGAGATGTGCCAACAATTCATGAAATGAGATGTGCTGTACATAAAATATACAAGTGACAAAGGATTGTTGAATGTAACATGTTACAAATAAAATTACTAGCATACCAAGTTCTGTCTGTTCTGAAGACTTAAGACCAAAACATTTCTGAACTGTAACAAGACAAAAGAAAAATAGTATATGCTTCACATGTCTGGCGCTATTTGCATAACTATATATCCCCTGGAGGCAAAATTTAGGAGAAAGGATTATCCTTGATAGCAGCTGTAGAATGCCATAAAACTCAGTAGCTGAAGGATTTTTCAGACTTGCCAAGTGTGCATATGTTTAACACAAAAGACAGTCACACAGGGCACAACATTTTCTAAAATTAGCACTATCTCATAGATCAATAAAATAGTTATAAATAGTACAAGCTTTTAAAACAACAGGGGATGCCTGACTCTATATTGCATACATATGCATCAATTCAAGATTTAAGTGTTACTGATCATTTCTTATATCAGGCCAGATGAATACCTTTTCAGTCTTTTCACAGCTTGCTACGTCTGCATCCCAAAAACCTTATGTGATAAAGCTTTGCATTATGTTTTGAAAGGTTGACTAAAACTTGCCAACAGAATCCTCAAGAAACCAATATCTTCAAGAGAAAGAAGCCAATCCTCCTACTCCCATAAATGTGAATATGACCCCTTCCCATTTGGGCACCCAATTCTCAAATTACATCCCCACTGCATGAATAACATAATTTCAGCAGTCACCTTGTACTACTGCTCAACTAGATACTCATTTCATTAATCTGGATGAATGGCTTCGACACATCTTTCCATTCACTACACTGGCTAAATATTGAATCTGGCTCATTTAATTAATGAACTCTTCACTGTATAAACAGTAGACAATAAGACAGTTGCCCACTTCCAAAACTTCCACAAAGTGAGGTCATCATCATACTGTAACAATCCCAACTCCTTCATTTCCTCCCTGCAAAAAATGAACTGGTCACCACTAAAATACCTCAACCTAGATGAGGTTGTCCACTTCAACAGTAACTTCCTCTCCATCCTAAACAGCCATGTTCCTGTAAGAAATGCCAAAGTCAGATCCAGGCGTGCCCCATGGTTACAAAAGATCACCAAAACCCTAATGAAATCCAGAGATAAGGCCTGGGAGCACTGGCAACTAACAAAAAATAACTTAGATAGGCAATCATTTCTTGAACTGCTCAATAAAACCAAAAAGCAAATAAAATTAGGCAAATCCCCCAAGTATAAATCCACCCTAAACTCTTCCAACCACAACCCTGAAAAATTCTAGTCCACTATTAACACTATCTTCCACCCAGGGAAGGTTGATACCCCCCAGCCATCCATTCCCCCCTCCTCCAGCAGTATTGCTAAATCCTTCAACAAACACTTCACTGAAACTATAACATCTCTAAACAAGCAACACTTCCCTACAACAGCCCACCCAACTCCTAAACCTAAACCCCCCATTCCTCTTTTCTACTTCACCTCAGTACCTATATCCAATATAAAAAGACAATTGTCAAAACTTAAACCCTCCAAACTCGCAGCTGACAACCTCCCCTCTGAATACTTGAAAATTGCAGTTGATACACTAGCCTACCCAATTTCAATTCTAATCAACTGTTCCATAACAGAAGGCTATGCTCCCTCAATATGGAAAATATCTTACATCATTCCCCTCCACAAATGCACCCCCTCCACCGACGTCTCCAATTACCACCCCATTGCTAGCCTCTCCCCTCTCTCCAAGATACTTGAAAAATGTATCAACACCCAGGTCTCCAACTACCTCCTAACTAATACTCCTCTCCAAAATCCAACATGGTTTCAGGCCATATCACAGCACTACTTCTGCTCTGCTCTCCTTCACCAACACTATACTTCATCACAAAACAATGGCCTCTTCTCTACTGCCATATTTCTAGATCTCTCAAAGGCATTTAACATGGTATCTCATGAGCTACTACTCTCTACTATCTCCAACCTCTCCTTCTCACAATCAGCCTGCAACTGGTTCCACGGATGTCAGCAGTCAGTAATCTGGGACAATAACCTATCACCTTGCCTCCCAGTTACTCTCCGAGTTCCCCAAGGGTCTATCCTTGGCCCTCTGCTATTCTCACTTTTCACTAAGAACCTACATACTGCCACCACACAAACATCTCTTATACAGTACATAGATGACTCTACACTCTCATCTGCTCTGTCTCCACTCTACCAGAACTACAAAAAATCACACAGGAATCATTCTCTTCTGTAGAAAGCTGGCTATCCAATGCTCAGCTCTTACTCAACCCAAGTAAGACAAAACTTCTCATGTTTCAACCTTCAAAGCCACCCAAAATACCCCCCACTTCAACATTCTCGCCAAAGACAATACCATCATCTCTCCATCAGAACACACAAAATTACTCATTGTGGAAATAGACAACATACTTATATTTGACACCCACATATCTCTCACAATAAAAAAAGTTCACTAGAAACCTGGTGCATTATATTGAAGCTGCCATTTCCTAACCAAGGCGGCTAGAATCTCCATAGCCAATTCCCAGCTAATCTCCACCCTACTGTATGCATCCCCCATACTTACCAACCTTAGACAGATAGACCTACACAAGCTGGATGCTTGTTACAACATAATTGCTAAATATGCCACTGGAACCTCCTACTGCAGCCATCATTGTATCTCCCTTAAAGAACTTAACTAGCTAGAACTCCCACAACCCCTTCATTTTAATCAACTCACCCTCGCTTATAAACTTATTAACCACCCCCATAACATCCCTTCCCTTCAAACCCTTCTCCAACCCTAGCACCCCACTAGGCCCTTAAGATAAGCAACAAAAATTAACTCACTGTTATCAAACCCAAAAACTCAGCAGGAGAAGCCATATTTTCATGTACCATATCAACTTTGGAACAATCTTCCACACTCTGTAACTACTCTACCTTCCAGCAGCCTTTTCAAGACTGTGCTTAAATTCCACTTAAATTTGCACTGGGTTTGTCCTTCTTCTAATCCAGACTAACACCCTCACCCTTACCCCCCCCCCACCTACACTCTTAACCCAACTATTCTACCGCCACTTCTAACCACAATCAGAATTAACTAGTTGTCTTTACATACTTTAAAATCTTGTCGGACAGCTTTGTTACTAATATTATAAATGACAAGAAACTATTTTAACTTGCAATATTTACTGTATACACTGTTGATAATCAATATATTGTTATTGTATTAAAGCCAACAACCTGTAATGTTGTTTACTAGTGCTGCAACTTTGTATCTCTATTTATCATGTACATGATGTGGAGCTTTTCTCCCTGGGCATCCGCTGAAAAAGGGCCTGCGTCCAGTCAGAATTTCCCGGTAAACAAATGTAAATAAATAAATAAATAAATAAATAAATTAATTAATTAATTAATTAATTAATTAATTAAATTAATTAATAATCCCTGAGATTGCTGTGTTTTGATGAAAAGGTTTCAGCATCCTCAAACAAATGCTAATCCGACAGGAGGGGCTCAAACTGCTCAGGAACTTGGCTTTATCGGTTATTGCCATTTCTACAGATTTAATCAGCATAATGCCAAGAAGTACAGAACTTTTAAATGAAGCATTTAGAAACAGTACTAGGCAAGCGATGACTAGAACAATCGATAGCCATGTATACACTTAAGTAAACACATTTAAAAGTTCATGCCAACCTTTACAAGCACTTAGGGTTCATTTCCGAAATTAGGCAGTTATACAAAGGAGTACTTGCTTAACAAGCAATCTCTGGGAAGTAAATACTGTGGGAAGAAATAGTCAGGGAATTGTTATGGCTAGGCTTGTATAGGCCCTAGGGCCGCTAGCCTAGTACCAACCTATGAACCTATGAACTTGACCTGTAGAGGTAATGTTTACAGTAGGCTGTGGATAAGTTAAGTTAGGAGCCTATCCCTCCACTGAGTCTTTATTTTTGGAGAAGATTAAGATCCACTAGTGTAATTGTTTGTAGAGCCACTGGGTTTGCAAAGAAATAGGAGGTCAAATAGAACTAGGTCTTTCATGGCTTGAAAAGTGTGATACAGGTCACCTAGGAATAGCTGGTAGGCTACCATGTGAAAGAGTTGAGCTAATCTATTGGGATAATTGAAGGATTCAAGACCTGTAATTTTCTTAGTTAGAAATCTTTTGAGGTCTTTCCACTTGAGTGGCAGGCTTGGACTTTTGTGTACCAAAGGAGGCATTGTATTTGTTGTATTGGCAAGTCTGATAAGAGAAGACTAAGTGTTAGAACAAAAACTTTGCTTCCTGAGGATATTTCATTGGTAATTAACTAGGCCAGATAGAAGGATTTCCTGACTATGGTGTATACGTAATGATTAAAAGTGAGAGATAGTTATCCTCATAAGTACTCTGGTCTCTTATGACCATATCTGTCTGAAAAGAAGCACAATTTATAACATATAGATTAGGTTCATAGATTAGTAATAGGCTAACTGCCCTTGTGGGCCATTTCAAGCCCAGCCAATTATCCCACGTGAGAATCAAACTCTGCACCTTGTGTCTGTAAAGTAAACACCTTAACCATTATACTACCCTCCCACCTCTCTGGGGTGGGAGGGTGGTATATGAGGTGAGCAGCTTTTCTGCTAAATGGTACTTTACTGCACATTTTTGCATTAACTTAAACAGTTTCAGTGCAGCAGGTAACCTGTGGCGGATTTAGGGCTTGGTGCAGAGGCGTGCACCCCCCCCCCCCTTCTTAATAACATGCTGTGCAACCTGAAGCAAAAAAAAAAAAAAAAAAAAAGAAGCTTTTTATCTGCTTCACTTGAAATCAGAAATTGCGCTGCCAAAACAGTACTCAGTTGAGGCAATACCTCACTAGGCAGTACACTTTCCCATTTCAACACCTATATGCTTAAGGTTGCCACCCATCCCATTATCAATGGGACACTCAAGGGTTGAGCTGCCTCTTCCCGTTGACCGCTGTGTTAAGTAGTAGGACTTAAAAATTCCTGCTTTTCGATCAAACTGAACTGCTGCGGAAAAGCCGTAATTACTTCTGGCTTTTCCACGGCAATTCAATTACATCACCAACCTGGACCTGCAGGCAGAGCTATTCCTTGTTAGGTCCGGTACTTTATATCATGCAGCAGTTGGCTGCAAATCATGAAGGGGGTGGGGATTGGGGCAGGAAGGGCCCTGTGAAGATTGTGGCTGTAGAGTGGTTTGTATTTTGCACTTCTACAGCCGCAAAAGAAAACAACCGAGATTTTTTTCCCTAACGAGCCAGCCATCAAGCCGTCCATTCATCCAGCCATTCATCCATTCATCCGTCAGCCATCCATTCATCCAGCCAGTCATCTAGCAGGCAGTCCAGCCATCCATTCATCCAGGCAGTCATCCAGCCAGCAATCCAGCCATCCATTCATCCAGTCAGCAATCCAGCCATCCATTCTTCCAGCCAGTCATCCAGCCATTCATCCATGCAGCTTCTACTTCCACCAGCCAGCTAGCCCCTCCAGCAGCCAGCCAGCTAAGCCCCTCCAGCAGCCAGCCAGCTAGGTAACCCCTCCAGCAGCCAGCCAGCCAGCTAGCTAGCCACTCCAGCAAACAGCCAGCCAACTAGCCCCTCCAGCAGCCAGCCAGCTAGGTGACCCCTCCAGCAGCCAGACAGCTAGCTAGCCACTCCAGCAAACAGCCAGCCAGCAAGCCAGCTAGCCACTCCAGCAGCCAGCCAGTCAGCTAGCCACTCTAACATCCAGTCAGCCAGCTTAGCTAGTCACTCCAGTAGCCAACCAGCTGTTGTACCCATAACACTATCTTCTTCACCACTCTTGTGGTGATGTCATGGTACAGGGTGTGGCCAATGCAATATTGGCCACACCCCCATATCCCACTTTGGCCCACTTAAAAGGTGGCAGCCCTATATATGCATTATTTATGTACTTATTTTTTGTGTTTTGTGTCTCAAGTCCCAATGGTAAGTGCAATTGGAGGATTGGTCAGGTGACCTGAACATCCTAATATCGTGAGTGGCTCCTACTAGCTGTATCTGAGAAATCACTTCAGAAGGAGCTTATTTTGGTAAGAGACAGGAGACAAGAATAATGACAGGCTAACATACGTTTCTATACTCTTAGCATTTATTTATCCTTAAGTGTTACTCCCAGTATCTAAAAACTGTATTTATAGCCATTGGTGTCCCGCTTTTTCTCTTTCAGTACTTTCAAATTCGGTAGCGCTATTTCCATTACCGTTTTCACCTCGCGGTTATTTGCATCAAGTACGGTTGCGCCTACTCCCAGCTGAAGTTGCCCAGGGATTTGTGTACTTTTTCCACCCACTGTTTACCTGACAATACTCCATCCTTATATATGTGTAGACAACCCTTCACTCCACTTTCCAGCCCAAATATGCACCAGGGCTTAGAAACCAGTTTTCCGCTACGAGTTCTGGCCGCATTTAATATGTTTTCACAGAGTGGAGCATACCCACGAGTGTGCATTTTTTTAATCTTGCTTAGAAAAGTTGATCCTGGGGAATTTCTTATATTTATATTATTATTATTCTCTGCAAATGCAATAGATCAGGACACAGAGGCATTCTGCAAAAAATGGGAAGGCTTGTTAATTTAAATATTAAGGTACCAGCCATCATCTTGTTAACCAATGAATAGCGTTAAGTGTCTTTATTGAAATATTTTAGATTTTGTCAAATATATATTAACAGTAAAGAGCATGCAGTGTAAAATAGCATTCACACTGGCTTCTTTCCTTCTAAGACTGTGTTGTAGTTGGTCACCAAAGCTGTTCACACAAAACATGTAGGCAAAGGTTTTCTACTTGGACACAATGAGAAACACACAGTATAGAAAAATATGCATTATTCTGTTATTTTTCAGAATAGTGACTTAATAGGTTAAAGGTAAGGATTTTGCATGGAAAATACAAAAAAGTGTATATTTTGTGTCCAATTTAATGTACATACAAGTGATTATTCATCAAGAAATGTTAGTTCTTTGCTTTACTTCTTGATTTCTTCACTTCAGATCGTCAGATATTTCTACTGCCAACTGTTGCTACTGCTGTTTTATCTAATACATGTTAAGTAAACTGTAGCTGTATTTTTCTCACTACTCTTCTATATCTAAAACTTTTCAAAGCATTTTTTATTTCTTGAAAGATAATTTACAAATCTAGCAAGTACATGAATTTCCTGTAACATGTCATGTGGGTAAAATCAGAACTGCAGTTAAATTACTTAGATTTTTCTGTGTCTTTTCAGCTTTAGGGGTCGCCACAGCGGAACTCTGGTCCACTAATGATTGGCAGTAGATTTTTATGGTGCCAAGTTGCCAGCCCGACACCCAACCTTCAGCGAAGGCACGCCCATTCAAGCATGTCTTTCGGAGGCCACTTGACCATGGGGAGGACATGCAGACTCCACACAGAAGGCACTCCAGCAGAGAATCGAACAGGAGAACCTCTTGCTGTGAGCCAACAACGCTACCGCTGTACCACCGTGGCTTTTCCACCCTTATCTGCAGGTAATATAGCCAAATCATGATTTTTTTTCCATTTCACGGATAGACTCTATTTCAGTCTTTGAGAGGTTATTAGATTTGGTTCGGAATTCCCTAGAATGAAAATGCAGATCTTTGAGAATACAATTCTGAAACATAAGGACATTGTGATCCATTAGTGGTGTAAAGTTGGATTTGTGGTATCCGAAGCCATCCTGCGATTCAGGATTAGATGCTGTCAAGAAAAATAACGTTAAGTAATCTACAAAATGAGGTAATATCTTGTGCAAATGTATCCTCAGAGACATAGAAGTCAGGTATAAAATTAAGACCTTTATTCAAAGCTTTAACTTGGATGGGTGACAGACAGGTAGATGAAATGTTCAATACATTATTGTTATCTATTTCTGAACCATCAGTTTCAACAATCCTTCCATATTGTCTGCCTTTAGAATGTTTCCTACCTCCCCTCCTTTGCCTACACCTAAAGGGACCTGTGTGTTACTTCTTTTAGAGGCCAGGGAGTCTGGGGTGTGCTATGCATCAAGATCCAAACCTGACGAGGGCTCATCACCCAAGGTGTCAACTTGATGAGGAAGGTTTCTTTAAAATAGACCTTGGTCATTTCCTTTTGGTAAACTTTCTATTAAGTTTGTTCGAACCCGACATACTTATTGTTGGAAAATGGATGCCCACTCTCATAGTTAGCTACATCTCTATGGAACGTCCTCATTTTCCTATCTTTTAATTGTTGTTCCAAAATTAAAAGATCCTGACTAAGTTTGAGGCCAGTATTATAGGATTGTTGTCCTTCAAATTTCTTCATGTCGTCACACATTTGGATAACTTCCAATGTTAAGTCGTCCATCTCGCCTTCGTTTTTGCTGTTTGGGTTTGGAGCCGATCCTTGGCTCCGAACCCAAACAGCAAGTAGGAAGGTGAGATGAAGACAACCAACATGGAACGTTATGGTAGGTACATAGCTTATTTTTATATCTTTATCCATACTTCTCTCATAATGGGCAGCTAGAACTTCCACAAAACCGAAGCCCATTGCTCTGTTAATGTTGTGTCAATGTTATTAACTAATGGCTGTATACGTACCCTAAGGCAGCTAGGTGAAATTAAATTACTTAGATGTACAACTGAAAACTAATTTGAGTCGATTTATTTGTTGCCAAGTGTACTTTTGACATTCAGATTTAGTGTTTCTGCATTGTATATAGCTTGTTTAGGTTTTATTCCATACAGCCATCCATAACCCCCTTTTCCCATTTTTGTGCTTGGGGACAGGGTGTCACATCAACTGTGATAATCGTCTAGAGTCAATGTTCACACTTTCAGGTGGCTAGCTCTATAGGCAGTTATTCTTCCTTACCACACACACACTCTCTCTCTCGCGCGCACACACACACACACACACACACACACACACAGCAAATATAAAGCATCTAATCTACCGACTGAGTGTCTTTGCAATGTGGAGCAGGAGCACCCAGAAAAAAACCTTGCAAACACTGGAAGGACATGCAGACTCTACACTGAAGGCACACCATTCAAGCCTTGCACAGAACTTCTTGCTGTAAGGCAACAATATCTGCTCATCCAGTGTGCCACCCTGATTTTAGTTTTGTTATACATAACTTAATTTGAGAATTTAATTCTGATTTTTTTTCCATGCACTAATATTATTTTGAGTTAATTTTTTTGAACTTTTGTTAACCAATCGAGCCGACCAGACACAAGTAGCTTTTTTCAGGGGTGTCTCAGTCTAGTTAAGTGATTTGCTTAGAGTCACACAGTGAGCAAATGAAGGTGGAAGGAATCAAACCCTGAATTCCTGGGTACCGGAAGTGGCTCAGTAACAGTTCATAGCCTTCGTCCTGTGTGCTAAGTGATAGACTTGAGTTCTTTATCTCTTATTACATGTTTTACATTTGTTTCACAGTAGAGGCTTTACTTATGGCATAACTCTCAACTCTCCCTGATTTTGCTAAATATTCTTTGTTTTACCTCGTATATTTGACCTCTGCCTGTAAAATTATGATTTTCTGGTAGATCAGAGGATTCCAGTCAGTCAGTAATGCCAGACTTTGTTCAGAAAATAAATATTGATGTAAAACTGTTGTAGTACTAAATCTTTAGATGAACTTGAGTAATGTTTAAAAATGGCTCCTTATTTTGTGCCTTTGTCTGCCTTTAGGGTTGCCACCTTTTCAAATGCTCAAAGTGGGACATTTTTTGTAGAAATGTCACATTTTGCAGGCCAAAACATACCCATGATCAGTACAAAGAGAATGTCACTTCTTTGTCAAAATAGAAGCTTATTCCTGTAGCATTTGAGTTGCTTATGCTATTTCATACAACATTTAGGTGTTTCAGGTAAAAAACAACTGTTCTATGAAACTATTAAACAAAACTTAGGAATTAATTTTGTCCTAAAATGTCAGGACATTTGCTATTTTTTCAAGTTTGCTGCAGGACACAACTGCCCAAAGAGGGACTGTCCCTCACAAAGTGGGACAGGTGGTAACCCTACTGTTGCCTTTGTTTTTGTCCAGAATTTGTGATCAGAGAAGTTGGTGGTATGAAGGTTTTGTGGCTGTATCCAGGGAGATATCTGTACACAGAAAATGTTGCCCAGTCTTTTTAATTGCTTGTGATATAATTTTCAAGTATATCGTAGGAAATTAATTTCCTATAATATCACATGGGTAATAGCATAACTTAGCTGTATAATTTGAAATGCTAGACAAGGTCGGTTTTTAGAGAGTCATTTTTGTAAATGTATTTTAAGCATTCAGATTTGTACTTCTACAATGTTTGCAGCGTTTCTCCCCGGGCCTGTGCTGAAATTAGGCTCTGTCTCATTTGGACTTTCTCGTTAAACAAATGTTAAATAAAAATAACTAAATAATTTTTGTTATACATAACTTATTTGAGGATTTGTTTCTGCTTTACTATGTATAAATATTAGGGATGAATGAATTGATTTAATTTCTATTTTAGATAATTTTCTGTATGCTTGCCTAACTAAAAAAAAGAATCCCCAAATGCTGTTTGTTTAGTATTATTTAGGTAAATTTGATCAGCAGAGGTTCCTCGTGTAATATAAAGATGAATACATATAGCAAAGACTTAATTTAACTGTGTTTCTTGACTAAACTGTACAGAACACTAAGGTAGCTAAAGACTGCCTCAGTGACCTTTAGGAATTGGGCCCAGAACCACAACTGCAGTGTGTGGAACGTACTGACAGAACCATAGTGCAAAAAAGTAATGTGAAATAGCAATGGGGTGTAGCAATCATGGTTTCAGTTAGTACAAACTGAGGGCATGATCAAAATATCTCCTGCTGCTTTACATGACTGCACTATGCACAAATCCAAAATAGATTCCAGTATGATATAGTTATGGTCGAGATACATATATGTGAGGCGTCGCAATGTTTTGCATTTGGTGAACTATGCCATATAAGAAATAGCAGGTGGTGAAACAGTCAAATGAAGGATACAGAGGACAAGCAAATAAGGGAAGTAAAGATGTTAGCAAGTTAGTATAGTCCAATAAGAACAATGAAGCTACTGTATATGTCAAACATGAAATGTACAATGAAAGTATCCCAGTGTTCAATGAAATTTATATTTACAGATTAATTTTATTCAAGTGGAGCAAAGAATGGCATACTTAGCAACTGAAGCGAACATCTGCAGTGCCTTTTTCCTTATAGTCTCATGCAGATGCATTATGCAGACACGTTTGGCACTTGACTCATGGGGTACAAGGGGCAGGGAAATCCACACTGCGCATTCAGCCTCTGACATTTGATCATATTCATAGGTGTGTACTAGACTAATGGCCCTGGAGCCTTTACAAGCCTAGCCCATAGAAGTGCCCTGGCATCTTGCCGCCTGACATTACTTCCCAGTGCCTCTATCAAGTAGAACCACTGGAGTGATCCCCAGGGTGAACTTTCTATTTCCCATCCACTCATCAAGATTTCTTTTGAAGAGGGACAGTGCAGTGCTCTGCTTGACAAGTATGGGAAGTCTATTCCAGAGCATGGGCAGTCTCTGGTTGAGGAACTGGTCCCTCCAGCATTTTCTGTTGATTGTGGTAATGAGGTTGAGGTCCCTGGAGTGTGTGGAGCGGAGGGATTGGGATTTCTTTAGATGTAGCATTTCTAACAGAGCTGGGTCAGACATGACTTTGTAAGTCAAGCAGAGATCACCTCTAAGTAGGCAATATGAGACAGAGAATAGCTAGAGTCTTTTGAGTCTATCCATGTAGGACATGTGTTTAATGCCTAGGATCCTCTTTATGAGGTATTTCTGTGGCCTCTCCAGCTGTTGCAGGTGTTTAGTGAGGTACATGCCAAATGGGGGCATTATACTTGATGATTGGTCTAATGAGGGAAGAGTAGAGAGAGACAATGACCTGTTTCTTCCTGGATGCAAAATCCATGATAATGAGATGTGCCACATAGAAGGACTTTCTGACCACAGTGGCAGTGTGGTGGTCGAAGGAGAGGTTGCTGTCAACCTGCATCCCCAGATCTCTTATAATGCCTTCAGTATTCAGTGGGCTCCCATCAATGTGGTAATTAGTGGGAACTGAGTAAGGGGATGACGTTGCATTCTTTTGGCATTAAGCTTAAGGCCATGGTTTTCACACCAGTCATTGGTCTCAGTGAGGCCTTTCTGTAGGATGTCTGCATCACTTGCGGAGTTAATAATGGCTCCCAGCTTGCAGTCATCTGTGTACTTGATCAGCCAGAGTCCCTTTATGTTGGCCTGGACTTCTGAGAAGTAGATGCTGAATGGGAGAGGACCCAGGACCGATCCCTGTGGGACTCTACTAATGACTGGTCATCAGTCTGATTTGGAGTTCGCTACTTTCACACTGTATGTTCTACCTGTGAGCCAATTTGCAACCCACCTAGTGATATAGGGGTTGATGCCTAGTTTGTTGAGTTTATCAATAATTCCTGAGTGAGGAATGGTATCAATGGCCTTGGCCAAATCAAGGTAGGCTGTATGCACTGCCTTACCTTCATCCACAGCCCTGGTGACTGACACAAAGAAGTCAACCAGGTTGAGCAGGCATGATCTACCTTTCACAAAGCCAAACTGTGTGGGGTCCAGAGTTTGGAGATTTCCTATATCTTTATTAATCAGGTCCATGATGATGATGTCCATAACTTTACATATCAGACTTGTCAGGCTAATGGGGTTATAATTCCCAGTGTCAGTAGTTGCTCCCCCTTTATGGAGAGGGACGACTGTAGCATTGCGCTATTCAGTAGGTACAAAGCCTAAGGTGAGGCCATGACTGAACAGGGCACACAGATGTGGTGCCAGTTCACTTTGTATTTCATGTAGAACACAATCTGGGATATTATCGGGTCCCATGGAAGCTGTATTCTTGGCCGTGGACAATGCAGCTTTAACTTGTGCTGCAGTAATGCTGGGTGCCTGGCATTCTTCTGGTATTGTGATTGGTCCTTTAGGCGGGGAGAGAGGGGTAAAGTTGGCACTGAATCTGTCTGCCACTGTGTTGGCAATATCTATTGGCTCAGTATAGGAGGTACCATTGTGCAGTAACTCAGAGCAACTCTGGGTATTGCCGTGGAGGTTCTTGATAAAATTATAGAAGGCTTTGTGATTGTTTTTAGTGTCTGCCATAATTCTGCCTTCATAGCTGACTTTAGAGGATTTGATGAGGGATCTCAACTTTTTGTTGAGGCTAATAAGGGAGATTTTCCAGTCTTGGGACTTCACCTTTTTCTGCAACAGTTTCTTCCTTCTGTTGTAGAGTTTATTAATGGCAGGGGACCACCAGATTGGCTTCTTTTTTTGGAGACGAGCGTCTTGGTTCAGTTGGGTATGGCTAGTTCCATGCATTTATGTACATGTTAATACAGTGCATTGGTGTACGATTCGGCATTCATGGAGCTATTTTCCATTGGCCTGGGTGCTGTGAAGTTAGCCACCTCTGATGTTCATCTTGTTTCACTGTTGCAGTCCTTACAGAATGGCTTATCTGGCTTATCTGGCTCCTGGTAGCCCACAGTCAGCCAGAATACCAAAGTCCTTGGTATATGACGCCGGCTGCCTTCGGTTTAGGCCTGACGTCAGGTACAAAAAAAGGCAGCAGATGCCATTTCCTCAGTCTTTCTTGCCACAGAGCACAAAGCAGAAGCTTTTTGCACAAGTGCTGTTCGGCCAAGTACCTTCTTTTTGTATTCCGACTGTTTAGTTGAAGACATCCTCAGATAAGTACCCCGTTGGAGACCCTCTTTCCTATGATTCCCTGCCTGCAGTTGGAGTTCCTTTGGTGGGCGACAGCCTGTGCACAGAACAAAGGCATGCCATTCTGTCCACCTCCTGCCAGCCAGATTCTCACCACAGATGCCTTGGACTACGCTTGGGGAGCACATCTAGAGGGCAGATGTATTCAGGGGACTTGAAACTCTCAACAGGTTCATTTGCACATAAATCTGAAGGAATTGATGGCAGTCCAGCAGGCCTTGATGGCTTTCAAGCATCTTCTCCCTCCTGGTACTCTTCTGGTCAGGACAGACAACACCACAATCATGTGGTACATCAACAAGCAGGGAGGGACTCACTCTTACCCCCTGTGCAGACAAAGCATGATACTATGGTCCATAGCAGCTTCCATGGGCATTCATCTGATGGCTCAGTTTCTTCCAAAAATGCTCAACACCTTGGCAGACCAGTTGAGCAGGCAGGCCCTGGATCCTCACGAGTGGCAACTAAACAAGACCATCTTCTGTTGCATCATTCAGCATTGGGGCACTCCCCATGTGGATCTCTTCTCATCTCCAACCAACCACCTTCTTCCAACCTTTTGCACCAGGGATCATCACAACAAAGCTTGGAAAGTGGATGCTCTGTCCTTCTCCTGGACAGAGCTCTCGATCTATGCATTCCCTCCTCTGCCTCTTCTTCCCAGAGTGCTGTTAAAGATAAGGGATAAAAAAACCAAGGGCCATCATCATAGCTCTAGACTGGCCCAGACAACATTGGTATCCACTACTTTGCAGTCCCTCCCAGTCTCAGCCTTGGCATCTTCCCCTGATACCAGATTTCTTGGTTCAGGAGGGGGGAAAAATTCTGCATCCTCATCTTCAGACTCTGCATTTGGCAGCTTGGCTCATAATTTAAACCTTTCCCAGCAGGTGATTGAGGTCCTTCATGAGGCCAGGAGGCCTAGCACTAGTAAATCTTACACAGATAAGTAGAAAATATTCTCCATTTGGATGCAGTCTAGAGGGGAAGACCCTTCTCAACCTGCTCTTCCTCTTATTCTTGACTATCTGGCAGGCTTGCTTAATGGTGGACTTTCCTTTTCTTCTATCAAGATTCATGCTTCATCTATTTCTGCTCATTGTTATTTGAGCATTCCAATGTTAAGTTGTCTCCCTCGCCTTCATTCTTGCTGGTTGGGTTCGGAGCCGATCCTCGGCTCCAACTCGGCCATCTACTAAAGCTCGAGAGCTATTTACTTGCTTGAGGCCTCTCCATATCCCACAATGCTTGGTGCTAGATACCCAGATCTCGTTTGCCGCTTCAGCTATGAGGTTGCGCTTTTACTGGCTCAGGTCGTATTAATCGCTTTTGTATTATTAGCTTAAAATTTTCCTGTGTATTTCTCTTTTATATAGATAGTCTTTCCTTCCTAGTATAATTAGAGTGTGTATCCCCTAGTTTTTCCCACTCAGGAAACTCGTTGTTTGTTAGAGAGTTTCTACCCCCCCCCCCTTGTTTCTTCTCTTTAGTGGCTAACTCCACCCTGTTTGTACCTGATAGGAGTAGTGTTTAGCCTTTCGTAGATGCAGTTATTTAGCCTTGTAATATTTGTATATTTTTACTAGTGGATATTCTTGTTGTTAGTTTAACTAGTGTGTGTGTGTGTGTGTGTGTGTTTTCTGTGTGCCTAGTTTAAGCACTAGTTTAATATCCTCCCTTTGGTATCCCCTTGCTAGTATGTCCAAGGATACTAAAGTTTCAGGCTTCAAGAAGTGTGACTCGTGCTGTCAGAAGATGTCTCTGACAGATGGTCACACTTCTTGTGTTTATTGCTTGGGTCCCCTACACATGCAGGACTCCTGCTTGGTCTGCCACGCTTTCAGCCCGAGAGTCCTGCAGGAGCATAGGAACAAGCTTATTTTGAGAGGCTTACTTAAGCCTGAGGGTTCCCCGGTGAAGCCTCAGTCGGGGAAATCCTTAAAGCCCGCCAAGCCGTCAGCTCCCAGTTTGGAGCCGTCGCCGGGTGGAGCATCTGCCTCCTCTTCGGTTCCGACTGGAACCGACATCTCTAGACCTCAATCGGCTCCGACTTTAGTGTCAGAACCGTCTTTGGGCCGAAAACGTTCTAGGTCCCCTTCCCTAGAATCGGTTCGTTCGGCTCCGAGGTCACCATTGCTTCAGTCTGAACGAAGCCATAGGTCCCACTCCTCTTGGTCCTCCAGGCTATCCGATCACGACTTGGAGAGGGTGGTCAGTAGACTCCTTAAATTGCAGGCCCTGGCCAAAATTTTAACCAGCCCTTCTCAACAGACTGTGGCTGTCCCTGTGTCTTCAGCAGTTCCTCCTCCGACTCCCCCTTTGTGTTCGGAGCCGGAGCTGGTTGGGGCTCGAATCTTGGAAAGCGGCAGAGCCGATACCGCACCTTTCGGCTCCTTCATCGGCTCCAATCTCTTCATTGGTTCCTTCCTTGGAGGGGATCTGGGAGCTGGGACTCCCTTGTCTGCTCCAAGGGGGAGAGTGGCATCCGACCCCGTTCTCTCTCTCGGGGCCTCGGCGCAGGTGAGCTTGACTCCTCCATCGGCCTCAGAGCCATCCCTCTCGGTGCCGGGAGAGGTTCACGTCTCTTCGGAGCGGGGACCCTCTGCTCTGCCTGGTAGGGGTGCCTTCGAGGTCATGAGGAGCATGCTGACTCCTGAGTCGGCCCCTCCATCAACCCCTTTGGCTCCTCCCCCCATGGTACCTGCATCGGTTTCTGCCCACCCTCCTGACCCCAGGCGTGGAGAACAAACGCTCCAGGTCACCCCATTGGGCGTATCTTCCTCTTCCGAGGCCTCCCCTGATCCTTCAGAGGAGCCCCCTCGAAAGAGAAAATGTAAGAGGAAACATGTCGACTCCCCCGAGTCAGTCACGTCTGATACCGACTTGGAGGATTCGGAAGGGTCCCCAAGATCCCCCTCTGAGGATTTCTCTTTTTCAGACATCGTAGAGATCCTCAAGCAGAGGAGGAACTGGACTGCCCTTAACCCTTCCGAGGACGATTCGGTATACCTGGATGCGTTTGGTTCTCGCCCTTCCACCTCCTGGATGTCTCGCCCTTCGACCCGCTCATGGAAGTAGTGGCTGGAAGGGAGTGGTCAGCCCCGGTCACAGTGGAACCAACTCCCCGCAGGCCCACTAAGTTCATTACAGCCCCACCCAACAAACAATTTTTGACAAAAGGTGTCCCCGTTGATGCCATGGTGGTTGCAGCAGCCACAAAGAAGGAGTTGGCTGACCCCTTGGTGCCTGTCCATCCCCCTAATAAAGAGTCTAGGACAATGGACAGGTACGGGAAACGGATGTTTTCCTCAGCGACCTTTTCCATGCGGTCGCTGAATTATCTGTGCCACTTCACCAGTCTTCAAAGGGATCTTCTCAAGGAACTGGGTGATACCCTTCAGGATCCATCAGCTGCGGGGGCTCAAGATAAGATTAACTCCCAGCTGGCGACTTTTAACTCAGTCGTCAACTCCTCCATACGGCTCATTTCTTATGCAGCCGATGGGGTGAGTAGGGCTGCAGGTACAGGCGTGGCTTTGAGAAGATATGCCTGGATGCGGTTGTGTAACTTTGCTGACCCCTTTAAGGCGGCCTTCACCAATATCCCCTTCGATGGTTCGGCTCTGTTTGGACCACAGGTGAAGGATACCCTTACCAGGTGTGAGCAGGAAGGCAAGACTCTCTCTGCCGTGGGAGTCCATTTTTCTACTCCCTCTAGACCATACCCTAAAGGTCAGAAGAGTGGAAAAATGTAGTTTTGGAAACCCCAGGGAGTCGTGCCTGACACACGTGGCGAGTTTCCCTCCAGGGGCAGGGGAGGGAACAATAATAGATGCCGCCCGCAGGGCAGAGGGGGGTCCGCAAAATCAGGGTAGCAGAGAATCTTTCTCTGACAAACCTTTTCAGCACCCCTGTGGGGCTGCCCACCTTCAGAGGCAGTTGGGGGAAGATTGTCTCTGTACCCAGAAGCCTGGCAACTCCTCACACAAGACAAATGGGTACGGTCTATCATATCCGAGGGTTACAAAATCCCCTTTGTCCACACCCCTGTACAAACAACCAAGTCCCTTCCAGATGTTCCACCAGGTCTATGGGAACAAGCAGTGCCACAAATTTCAAAACTGCTAGAAAAACGGGCCATCCAGCCAGTCCCAGCAGACCAGCATGGATCCGGAATTTACTCCAAGTTCTTTTTGGTGCCAAAAAAGACAGGGGACTGGAGACCCATTTTGGATCTCAGCAGATTAAACAAGTCTGTTCAAAGAACAAAGTTCCAGATGGTCACGCTTCAGTCCATTCTACCCTTTTTGGGTCAGGACAATTGGATGTGCTCCATAGACCTTCAGGATGCGCACTACCATATCAAAATGAACAGGCGATCCAGAAGATTTCTCCGCTTCCGGCTGGGAGCCAGTCACTATCAATTCAGAGCCCTGCCCTTTGGTCTCACCACAGCCCCCAGGGTGTTCACCGAATGCATGGCAGTGGTTACGGTTCACCTGAGACGGCGAGGATTCCAGGTGTTTCCATATCTAGATGACTGGCTCCTTACTGCTTCCACCAGACATCAGCTACTGCGAGCCAGGGATTATACCATCCAAACTTGCTCCGAGCTAGGTATCTCAATAAATTTCGAAAAGTCTGCATTGTCGCCTTGTCAGTCTATAACCTTTATAGGCGCAAGATTAAATACAAAAGATCTGTCTGCAAGACTTCCTCTAGACAGAGTGTCAGACATTCGCCGACATGTACAGGTCTTACTACAGTGCAAGAGGATTCAGGCCAGATTTGTACTAAAAACTTTGGGTCTCATGGCAGCAGCAATCATACTAGTTCCCCTGGCTTGTTTTCACATGCGGATTCTTCAGTGGATGCTTTTTACCCAATGGTCTTTTCAACAGCTTCCGATGTCTCACAAGATAATAATCACTCAATCATGCAAAGACCACCTGGCTTGGTGGATGGTCTCCCCTCTAGTACTCCAGGGCAGACCATTAGTTCTTCCTCTTCCTGTTGCCACAGTGACCACGGATGCCTCCCTGATCGGGTGGGGGGCATTTTCAGGCCAGGACTGTCCAGGGCACTTGGCAACCTCTAGAGTACCACCTGCACATAAACGTCTTGGAGATGAGAGTGGTGCTTTTAGTGTTGCAAGCTCTTCAGGACTCTCTACCCACCGGGACTATTGCAATTCAGACAGACAATATGTCTGTAGTGTGGTACATCAACAAGCAGGGCGGAACCAAGTCCTATCCCTTATGTCGAGAAGCACTCGGACTCTGGCAGTGGGCGATCTCCACTCAATGGTTTCTGATGGCAACGCACATCCCCGGGAAGTCCAATGTCATAGTGGACAGGCTAAGCAGAGCTATTCTCATGCCTCACGAGTGGTCTCTCAATCAGTCAGTAGCGGACAAAATCTTCTGCAGATGGGGTCAACCTTGCTGCGACCTTTTTGCAACTCCTGTCAACAGCAAGTGCGACGATTTCTTCACTCTCTTCCCCCTTCCCGGACACTCCCCCAGAGACGCTGTAGTTCACGATTGGCCCCGGGGTCTTCTGTATGCATTCCCACCTTTTCCCCTAATTCCCAAACTAATTCAGAAGGCTACCGTATTGGGATCCAGGATGATCCTCATTGCCCCTTACTGGCCTCGACAAATTTGGTTCCCGTTCCTGCATCGCCACCTGCTGGAGCAGCCTTGGAATCTGGACCCAGTGCCAGACCTCTTGATCCATCAGTCGGGCGGGCTGCGCCAATCCCTTCAGTCTCTCAACCTCACAGCTTGGTTGCTCCACTTCCAACCTTAGCCAGGTTTTCACATATTTCTCAGCCGGTGCGTGAAATCATCCTTTCTTCGCACAAATCTACCACCAGGTAGACTTATGCTAGTAAGTGGAAACTTTTCTCTTTCTGTGCAGAGGCTAGGAATATAGAACCCTTTACAGCCCCTGTCCATCATGTTCTAGATTTTTTAGCAGAACTCTTTCAAGCTGGTTCCTCGTCTGCCACCATTAGGGTCCAATTAGCTGCTATTGCAAATTTCCACGCTGGCCTGTCAGAAACCAGCATCATGTCCCACAAACTTTGCAAGGCCTTTCTTAAAATAACTATTTTGCTTAGGCCCCCAGTCAGAGATCCCCCGCCTCCGTGGGACTTAAACTTGATATTAACTTCCTTGATTCTCCCCTCTTTTGAACCTGCAGCTTCCTGTTCTTTAAAATTGCTCTCCTGGAAGACTGTCTTTTTAGTAGCCATCACCTCAGCTAGGAGAGTTTTGAAACTTCAAGCCCTCTGTATTCGTCCTCCTTACCTTGTGTTTCATAAGGATAGAGTTTCACTCAGGAATAATCCTTCCTTTCTGCCCAAGATACCTTCCGAATCAAACCTGAATCAGGCTATTGATCTACCTGTCTTTTTTCCTAACTATTCGAACAAAGCTGAACAAAATTTGCATCAATTGGACGTTCATAGGCAATTACGTTTTTATTTGGATAGGACTAAGCAAACAAGAAAATCAGACCAACTCTTCCTGTCCTATGCTGAGGGCAAACAGGGCCTGCCAGTTTCTAAAGTAACCTTATCCAGGTGGTTGCCCTCTATTATTACTTTGATTTATCAGCTGAGACATAAAGAACTCCCTACTAAACCTAAAGGTCATTCCACCAGAGTGTTAGCTACTTCGGTAGCTTTTCAAGCAAGACTACCAATGGAATCTATTTGTGCTGCAGCCACATGGGCCACTCCTCATACTTTCATTTCACATTATAAGTTGGATATGGCCTCTAGGAGTAGAGCTGATTTTGGTTCCACTGTGCTCAAGAGTCTGTTCCAATGAGCCACCCAGGACTAAGGTGCTAGGGACGCTGTCCCAACCAGCAAGAATGAAGGCGAGAGAGACAACTTAACATTAAGAAGTTATCTACCTACCATAACGTTCCATGTTAGTTGTCTTCTTCTCGCCTTCTTTCAAGTCCCACCTCCATCCCCCTAGCCTGGACAGACTGAGAAGAGTCCCTTTTTGAGGCCTTCTTCCTCTGGCTGAGTCTTATCTGGGTTACGTCCTCCTCTGTTTTAGTACTGTAGGTAAACCTTGTAGTTTGGACAGGTGTCCTTGAATTGTTCTATGGTGTTAGCTCTGCCAAACGAGATCTGGGTATCTAGCACCAAGCATTGTTGGATATGGGGAGGCCTCGAGCCAGTAAATAGCTCTCAAGCTTTAGTAGATGGCCGAGTCAGAGCCGAGGATCAGCTCTGAACCCAATCAGCAAGAAAGAAGGCGAGAAGAAGACAACTAACATGGAACGTTATGGTAGGTACAAAACTTCTTATTTTCTCTCATCCCTTGATGAAACAGTTCCTCAGGAGAGCTAACAATTTAACGCCTCCCAGAAGGGCACCTACTCCTGCTTGGGATATCAATTTTTGTACTTGAGAAACTTACTCTGCCTCCTTTTGAACCAGCTGCCTCAGCAGACCTGAAGTTTCTCTCCTGGAAAACTGCCTTTCTCTTGGCTATTACTTCAGCTAGAAGAGTTTCTGAACTGCAGGTCTTAATGGCAGTAGAGCCTTTTATCATCTTCCATCTGGATCGGGTTTCTCTTTGAACTAATCCCTCCTTTATGCCTAAGGTGGTTTCTAGCCTGCCTCTTAATCAGTCTATCCACCTGCCTACCTTCTTTCCTAATCCTCAGAATAAAGGGGAAAGGTTACTGCATTCCCTGGATGTGCGTAGACAGCTTAGATTTTACCTGGACAGGACTAAACCCTTTTGAAAGTTGGATCAGTTGTTGGTCAGTTTTGCTCCTGGAGCTCAGGGCAAGGCTATTTCTAAACAGACCATTTCTAAGTGGATTGCTCATTGTATTCACTTTTGTTACTTACAGCATGGCAGAGTTCCTCCTCAGAGTACTGGGACCCATTCTACTAGGGCAGCCTTTACCTCAGCAGCTTTTTTAAGTGGTGTACCTACTAGGGACATCCTGGAAGCAGCTACCTGGACTTCTCTCCACACTTTCATTAAACATTACAATTTACCCTTGTTTTCTAAGTCCAGGGCTGGTTTTGCCACTGCAGTGTGTTGCAGGGGATCCTTGCCAAGCCTTAATCAGTGGGTGTTCCCCCTCCCTTTTATTTTTTTCCTGGGCTTTGGGAATCAACCCATTTTATAAGGACTGCAACAGTGCAACACGATGAACATAGTACAGCTGTGTACACTTACCATAAATGTAGATGTTCGAGTGTATTCACTGTTGCAGTCCTGGTTCCCCCCCTTCCATCCCCCTTTTTTTCCTAGGGCACAGACTGGATTTTTCTTTTCCTGGTCTAACCTTTTTTTGGGGGGGGCTCCTGACAGTTAAGGCAAGAAAAATTGAGGAAATGGCATCGGCTGCCTTCCTTTCTACCTGACTTCCTGATGTCAGGCCTAAACCAAAAGCAGCCGACGTCATACACCAAGGACTTTGGTATTCTGGCCGACTGTGGGCTACCAGGAGGCGGCTAACCCATTTTGTAAGGACTGCATCAGTGAATACACTCGAACATCTACATTTATGGTAAGTGTACATAACTGTACTTTTTTAGGAGTCCAAAGGTCAGCTTTGGAGAAGTTTTTCAAGGTGGTTACCTTTGCAAGCGGTGTAGGTGAGATGTGGATTTCCATGGTGATTAGTTTATGGTCGGATCTGACCAAGGAGGGATTGACTATTGGTGTAGAGCAACGGTCACCCATGTTGGTAGTAACCAGATCAGGGATGTTGCTTCCTCTAGTGGGAGTCAGGATGAGCTAGTCCAGGGCTTTGGAAATGATGAATTCTAGAAAGCATTGGGCCAGTGTATTGGTGCTTGAGTAGTTTTCCCAGTTGATGGAGGGGTAGTTGAAGTCTCTTAGTATGAGAGTGTTGGGTTGGACCTTGATAGATTCCAGAGTGCTTAGGAACGTGAAGTGAGAGTCTAGGGACATGGTTGGGTACCTATAGCACGTTATGACCTGGATTGCCGTCTTACCCAATGTTAGTTGTACCCGAAGTATCTGAGATGCGTTATGCTAGGCTACTAGTCTGGAGATGTGCATATCCTTTACGAATATGGAGACACCATCGCGTTTGGAGCTTCGGTCCATGTTTTGGGGCTGAAAGGTGTGGAATGAGTTATAGCCTGGTAGTGCAGGGGTGCTTTCTGCTGCTTTAAATCAGGTTTCTATTACAGCACAAGTGTCGATGTTCTCCATTTTGAGGAGTGCTTCGAGCGAGTGCATCTTGAAATTTTCATTTCTAGTGTTGAGCAGCATGACCCTCAGATTGCGTTTATTTATAGCTGTTAATGGTGGTAATTTGGTCTTTGGAACACTGCCTAAAAAGGCACTATAGGGGTGGCAAGAGCCTTAGCCAGTACTTGTAAACCCAGGGGTGTCAGATGCAGGCCATCTCTGGTAAAGCATCGAGATCCGTCAGTCATGTCATCTCAAGCAGACATATACTGGATCCCCTTAGAATGACACCAGAAACTTAGCCAGTTGTTGAAGTCAATCATTTTTTGTTTGTACTGCGGTATCATTCTGGGTGATGGTAGGATACTGCTCAGGGCTAGTGTCATACCTACCTGTGCCAGATAATCATAGAGCTCCACCATGTCTCTTTTCATGTAGTCCAGGGAGGTGCGTCTCAGGTCATTCACACCCACATGGGCAATGACAGAGTCCTACTTGTACTTGTGGAGTGACCTGAGTGCGTATGTTCTGTGTCGGATTCTGACAACTGATAGACAGCTGACTGTTACCTTCTCCTTATTCATCCTAGTGAGTGGGACATATGTGTGACTCACTATTGAGTCACCTGTGATTAGTGTATTAGGCAAGGTGGTTAGCCTTAGGGGATTAGGTTGAGGGGCACACTGTGTAGGTGAGCTGTGTCTCCTCTGGTTTGTACTGTGTTGTGGTGGTCGAGTGTGTTTCTGTCTTGGAAGTCTCTACTGTTTGGGTACATTTCTGTTAAGAGCCTCTGCGAAGGTGGGTGTGCGGTTTGTGTTTTTATGTGAGAGCTGTGATAGCGGGTGTTCCGGAGGGCTATGTGTTGCATGTGGTGTGGTGCAGGTGTTGACCTTCTCCTCTTGACCAGCTAGTCCAGTCTTGGCTGGAGAGTGCATAACTTCCATTTTGGTTATATAAGTGCATCTCTCTCAAAGTTTGAGTGTTGGGAGGTAAGGGCTGTCTGTGTACATGAGGCAGTTGCTACACCTCCTCGGAATGCCCAAGTCCACCAGGTAATAGGAGAAAGCACAGGGAACTGCCCTTTAATCATGCCAGGAGGGGTGGTCATAACTACATAATACTGGAGCTATTTCCTTGAATAATGACTAGTGCTGATGGCACTTATGTGTGCTATAATAATTGCTACAAAAACCTGCTGAATTGCAACGTGATTAGGCTGTTTGAAGTGCAAGAGAGAAACAACTAACAAGATCTAAGAGAAAAACTGAAGAACAGACTTTCTGGCACCAGTAATAGTTTACCTCAGCTCGGTGCTGCTGAGTGGAGTTAAAACAAGCGCAAACACGGGCTTTTAAACCAGAAAGTTGAAAGAGATGGAAAACTGCGCAAACGGCTAATAAACTACAATTCTCTACCAGCAGCAACTGCAGCAGGCTCAGGCTAGCCTTGAGAAAGTTATGCTGTCCATGCACCTAATTGTGGGTGCTGAGCAGAATAAACACTACATGATCACCGGCACATAAAATGTTGGAGAATTGGTATGATTATATGTATTCTACACATCCTTTTATTTGCTAAAGAACTGGCATTTCAATCCATCAGAATAACCGTCTATGATCCACTGTACTTTTGTAGATTCAGGTCTGGCATAGATTTTATCATTACTGTAAATTTGTTGGATACACTGCATGGTTCCATTTGTGTCAGTGCTGCCAAGTAACTGTGTGAATCGAGTAGCTTGTCACAAACACCGTAGGTCACACACAAGTACTGTCTCTGCAGCACTTAAGAATACATAGAGTGTGAAAAGATGTCAGAAAGTGGAGCAAAAGTACAAAATGCTATGTCAACCATCTAAACCTTGCCTTGTTTTATACACTATTAATGTTGTTCACAGCTGTAAGGAGCACATGGTGACCAATCATTTTTTATAAATTGATTATAGTAAATTTTCCTTTATTGTTTATTGTATGCAGTGGTGGCTTGTCCTCTTGGACTGCAGCTCCCCCAACTGAAAACCAAAAGCAAAAATAAAAAAAAAAAATCACGCATGCGTGAGTAGAAACTCTAATACCGACTGCTTTTTCACCAGTCCGGATTCGGAAGAAGGCAGTAGTCTTACAGATGCCCCAGAAGTCCATACGTTTACAGCCGCATAGACCGGAAGAGGATCAGACTGCAAGGTCTGCAGTCTGTACTCGGCATTCCGGAAAGCTTGCATGCGTGCTTGGCTGGAAACAGAACTCTAACTGCTGAAGAGAAACAGCGGGCTGCTTTATACTGAACGAGAAGTTGTGGTGGGCTGCTTACTGCATGAGGAGTTATGGCTGCTGAAGGGAAATGGGCTGTTTACTGAGGAGTTATGGCTGCAAACAGACTGCTTAGAAATGCAATGCAGGAAACAGGTACTTGCTTTAGGGCTTTTGCAACAATGTCTGTGTGTTGTGTGTTATGGGTGCAAACGGACTACTTAGAAATGCAATGCAGGAAACAGGTACTTGCTTTAGGGTGTGTGTGTGTCAGTGTGTGTGTGTGTCCAGTTAACTATAACTGGAGGCTAAAGAGAAACCCAGGTTCAAATCTTCAGCCTTGGATACAGGTAGCAAGAACCTGAATTCCCTACCCACCACAGCTTGTGAAAAACATTCAGATTTTTGCCTCATAGTTTTGTTCTGTTCCTCATAAAATCTGTGGTTTTCTGGATTTTCAAACATTTGAATTTCAGACTTCATATTCTTCAGAAAGTACGTTGTGACACAAAACAGTTTATTCTAGCAATTTTCTAAGTTTATAACATCAATAATTGAAATTTGTCCCTATTTTGGGGGCTGTATTCCCGCAATATTATCTTTGTGTAAGTTTTTTTGTGCTAAGAGGTTGAGAGCTATGGTGAGAACTGGATTTACTAAACGATAGCCATTTAAGTTTCAGTCTTCATGTCTTTTAAGAAACAGCTGATTTGGCATAGTGGTATGTTGCTCTGACTGTAGTGCATAGTGTCCTGGGTTCAAGACTTGGCAGTGACATGCATGGTAGTAGCACAGCATTTTATTCTAGCAACTTTCCAAGGTTTTACAAGCAACATTTAAAATGTGTCCCTGCTTTTTGTACCCCCCCCCAATAAATTTTGGCTTTTTCCAGATTTTTTGTACTCATGTGCTGCAAAGTTTAGAGATGCAGGTGAGTGTCGAGTGGATTTTATAAGGAGCTAAGAGCTTCATGAGAAGAAAAGTTTAGTGCTGCTTATGCTGAGTCAGCTTGCATTGTTAATAGCACAACAGGTAGTATACTTGCTTTTGATGCAGAAAGCTGTGGGTTCTACTCCCACAGTATGTTGATGCATTGCTGATACTGTACTGTGTTATACTTTTAAAGGGGGTGGCTGCTGCAGTCCTGAGGATGTCCTCTTTGATGGAGGTACCTAGTTACTATGAACGTGTTATCAGTTTGCCATCCATTCCCTATTGCAATATTACTAGCTTATCATTTAACAGGCACTTTATTTGTAGATGAAACAATGAAATATAAAGTTGCTTGCTAGCAGCAACTTCATTGGTTACAGATCTCTTTAATGTGGAATTATTTAGATGGCTTTTACTTCTGCAGAGATTGTGCATATTTACTGATACTGGTGGATTGTAGAAGTCTGAGTAGATTTTTATGATGGAAATGTTCTGAATTGGGCAGTTTTGTCATTATTGGTGCATGCATTTTTTTTATTGTTTACTTTACTGGAAAAATGTTCAAAACAGTAAATTTAAAACGCCCTCTAACAACTGTACTGTATTATACAAGGAATATAATTTAATACAATCTGGAAGGTGTATCAAAGAACACATGTATGTTTCGTGTGCAAAGGGCCTATGATTTGAAAAAAAAAGTCAGTCTTTATCTGCCAATGGCCCAATGTATTTTCTTTGAATGTGGGTTTCAATGCTGTTTTTCAATAAATCTGAGTTTCAAGGGCAGAGATGTTTTAATGCCAAGTCTATTTTCATTCTGAGACTGCATTGTTTTGTTTAGCAGATGTCTGTTAGTGTTTGTGCTGCAAAATGTAAAATAAAACTTTTAAATGAAATCCAAATCATTGTAGAAGTAAAGCAGTATGCACATTACAGTGTTTATGGTAAATGAGGTGAAATAGCCAAGTAATGGGACATTGGAATGGCTGCAGGGGAGGGTGGCCTCATTCTATCATGATTTTATGAGGGGGGAACGGCAGCAAACTCAAAGACAGCCCCAGCTGAACTATAATTCTCAACTGTCCAGATTTTCACAGAATGAATAGCTTTTTGCTTCTTATTTTTGGTTTGTTCCTCATAAAATGTGTGGTTTTCTGGCCAATCATTTAGGAATGAAGTCACTAAATAATGACAGACATTGAGTTTCAGATTTCATACCCTTCAGAAAAATGCATGCTAAAGCAAGACCTGTTATTCCATCAACTGTTTAAGTTTATACAACAGCAATTTTTAGTACTGTCTATACATTCTCCCAATATATTTGGCCTTGTCCAGGTTTCCTGCATTAAGAGGTTGAGCGGTATGTGCAAATAAATCACTTTATAGAATTAGGTATATCCAAACCTCTCAACTGTCCCCGACTTTGGCTCAAAATGTTGTTCTCCCCTAATAATCCTTCTGCAAAATGGCAATTTGGAAGAAAATGTGGAGAGTTTACAAGTAAGAAATAATTGTAATAATCAAAGTTATAAATTACTTTTATTTCAGAATTGCATGTAGATTCTCTTATTTTGTCAGCTGCTCAACTTAACAGTACTAATATTAAAAAGTGTCCCTTCTTTGATAGGTTCCCAGCTGTATTGTATGGCTATTTTATATTTTTGCATCACAGTTTTGGTCCGTTTTTAATAAAATTGTGGTTTTCTGGAAAATTAGTGGCAAATCATTAAAGATTGAAGTTAGAAAATAATGACAGACATTTGAGTTTTAGATATCATACCCTTCAGAAAATTCATACTAATGCAATACTTGCTGTTCTGATATCTTTCTAAGTTGTTTATAAGAGCAATATTTAAAAAAATGTACTTATTTTTGGGCCTTTGTCCCACTTCTGTTTATGGCTTTGTTCAGATTTCTTGCTCTGAGGTTGAGAGGTATGACAAATGTGCCAGGGCCATCACCATCAGCGAGAGACATTTCAAATTTTGACATGCTTGTTGCAACCACTCCCCCATGTAGTGACTCTGGATGTGTCCAAGGAAAGTAAGGAGCAGTTATGCAGTGTAAGTGTGCAGAGTATCCCCCCCATCCAAGGTAGACACAAGTACAATAGTGGCTTTTCATCTGTCCTTGATTTTGCAGAATGTTCTAGTTTTCTGTCATATTTTATACTGTTGATTTATGCTTATTATTATTCAGAAAATGCATGTGTCGCACTGCCTGTTGCTCTGTGTTTAAGTAGCAAGGCTTTAATGACCATCAGGTAACCTTGTCTGAGATTGTAAGATGCAAGTAAGCTTTAATAAGCATACTGTTAAAGGATTACCAACATTGAAAGCCTTTTTGTTGTTGCCATTCAGGGAATATCTACATGACTAGGTAATGTATAAGCCTTAGGTATTGGAATGCATATGAATGCATTTGTAATAAAGGACATGATTACAGTATTTTCTGAAGCTTACTACATTTGTTGGAGACTTGCAATCATCTTTGCAAGCTTTACCAGTGAACTAAACAGAATGCCAATCTATCATGTGTTGTCCATATCCTGTGCAGTAATACTTTAAGCAATTTATCTTGACCTTGTTTCCTTGCTGTTCATTTTTTACTTTGATCATGTTTTCCCCATGAAACAAGTAAATAGTTGTTGTCAGGCAGCAGGTCTTTTTTGGATAAGAAACATTTACAAGTGGGGGTATCACAGAGATTGCTACTTTCAGCATGTTACTTGGTACTTTTATAAAGCTGAATATAAATTATAATTAGAACTGCAGTGCAAGGAGAAGTGGTTTGAGTTGAGTGTTGCTTGTTTTTTATACTTGATTTTGACTGGCATTCCAGTACTGTATTTAAAAAGTAATTTTATTTTTCCATGCCTCACAACCTTTTTGTTTCCATCTAGATATTAAGTAAGCTGTCATGTAGCCAATGCATTGAAATATTTTTTTCTTCTACACTTCATTTTGTCTTGATTGGACTCTCATAATGATGGTTTGGCACCCAGGGCAGCATATTTAATTAAAGTCCCAGTTTTGTGTTTTTTTTAGCATAGCCTCACCCCTTTCTGGTTGGTTACACCTCTTCCCATTGGCCCCACCCATCCATCAGTCTCCTGCAGTCCCTCTTTGATTTGAAGCCACCAGCCGCCACTGATTATATGCTTTTGTCTTGCCTCCAGTTTATAACTTGATATAAAGCTTTTTTTTTGTTTACTTGAAAGACTGCTGTAGCTGTTTTACTTACAATGGGTGACATATTACCAAAAAGTTTACTCTTTATTTATAACTAATCTCCTTGTTGTATTTTCTTAACCCCGGACTACTGTAAAAGCATTTTTCCTATATATGTTACCCAAAATAATGTTGATACTGTATATGATGTAACTGAAGTTACTGAATTTTTGTTGTATGTACATATGCATTTGCTTTTCAGTTTTTCATTCTCACAGTTATCAGTTAATTAATTAATTAATTAATTAATTAATTAATTAATAGATATATAGAGAAATGGCCAGCTGTGCAGCCAGGTAGGAGTGTGTTCTTATGTTCAATGGTTAGTACCAAACAATAGACCAGTTAAGCATTTTTAGGATTAGTCACTGCAATCCCACTGATACACACAAGTAATTACTCACCCTGTTCATAACGGATGGTGAGACTAGGTCTGGAATGAGTTTTTAGTTTCCCATGCATTCATCTAAGTTACATTTGAATAAATTGAAGGAAGTGCTATGCTTTGTAGAAAGTGGAAGGTTGTTTCAGAAGTGGGGAATTCTTTAGGAGGGGTGCAGCTAGCTGTTGTTGCATTGATGCCATTCCCTGATCTGGCACTCTTCTCAACTTTAAGATGAGGGGAAAAAACTAAATATATAAATAAAAAGTTCCTCCTCTTCAACTAGAGAAAGAAGGAAAAGAAAACATTTTCTCCTGTTAAACTGTAGGAAACAGCTGCTACAGTTTATGCCACTAAAGCAATTTACTGCTGACAACAAATGCAATAGTGGCATTTATTTCTAAATGCTGGTATGCAGTAAAGACAGACTGGGATCTGCTAATCATACCCCCTAAAACTATGAACCCAGGGTGGCTGCCCCCTTTACTCCACCCTAACTATGCTTGTACGTAGCAGAATAGATTTAGGTCTCCTGATTTTATATTTGTGTGACTACCATTCAGTGGTGGGCCATTTGGTTACTCTGCAGCTGTTGTCATGTCAGCTGGCGTTAATGCAGCTGGTACAGAGGAGAGGTCTGTGTCAGCTGGTTATGATCTGTGAACTTAAGTGATACATGTCTGCTTGTATTGTAGAGGAAAATTGCAGAATGGTCCTTGCACCATGTTTTTTTTTACCCTTGTACCATATTACGCATTTCTATTAGTAGTTTATGTGTACCTGTCCCTCATGTCTGCTAACTGGTTTTATGCTATAGTTGAAGTGACAACCTGCCCCCTTGTGCAAAAATAGGGAAAAAGGTTTGTGGATGGAGGGATGGATGAATTTTACCCATTAGTAGCCCCAAAGGACATGTTTGGAAAATATGCTGACTAAATCCTTACAGATGCATACAAGTAGACATCAGCATTTGCTTTGGTTTATTGTATTATGCAAAGATCATATACTTCCCAGCCTTCACCATCTGTACAGTCTTTCATCCAGCACAATGCTTATGCTGTGCAAACAATACCATCAAGATATGTCTTTTTATTGAACTAGTCCATAATGCTTATCTTTAGATAAATCAAAATGCAGCAGCATATTTTTTTTTAAACTGAGAAGGGGCAGATCTTGCTGGTGCCTGCATGAAGTTTGCTCAGTTTGTGACAGTGGATACAGAATGAACTTGGTGGAGAAACAAATATTTATGTGCACTAAAAAGGAGTGGTTGATTGAAACAGCCTACTTGGAGAAGAAGTAAAGTAAAAACAACGGTCAAACTTTGTGTACCTTTCTGTACAGACAAGGATGCAATTGTACAGTGAAAGGGATGTGGATACAGCAGTAGTCTTCATAAATAAACTGTGCAATAAAAGATGGTAACAGAATGAGCAGATCTGTGGAGGCATAACTATGCATCCCTTCAGTGTGAATGGGGCATGCTTACAGCACCTTCCATAAAAAGACAGAATAAAGACAGTAATCACACTATGGGCATTTCTGAGCTGGCACAATAAAGCATTTGTATACTAAAATTTATTTGACATTTGTTGAATGTGTTAGTCCGACTGGGCAGATCCCCTTTTTCAGTGGATTCGTGAGGAGAAAAGCTCAAAAAAAAAAAAAAGTACAGTGTATGATATAGAGTGACAAAAATAAAAATCACATACATTTTTGTAATACATTATTTATACAAACGTGTAATACATTTGCTAATTACATATTTACATAGAATTAAATGAAACAAAATAAATTAAGTAGTGTGGCAATCAAATAGAGGAAATTATATGGATATTCGCAGTAGGATTGTATGTATGGTTACATGTATATGCATATGATATTAAGTATGTTAGGGATAAAACATCACTTTGTAAAAGGGTGCTGCATTAAAACCTGTGGCCATACAGTATGCTCCTCAGTGATTATGCAATTTAAAATAATTTTACTTGATCACACAACTTAAATTTTAATATCATATTCTTCCTGTTTTCCCTGACAAGGATGTGCCAAATACATAGCCTAGTACCTACCTATGAACCTATCTGCCCGAAGGCATTTATAAGCCTAGCCAGAATGTGTTGGCGTTTGCCACCCGCTTAGATTAGTTTCCTGTGCCTCTGTCCAGCAGAGCCACTGAAGTGATCCCCGAGGTAAACCTTCTGTTTCCCTTCCACTCGTCAAGGTTTCTTTTGAAGAGTGTTAGCGAGGAGCTCTGCCTAATGTAGATTGGAATCTTGTTCCAAAGCATGGGAAGTCTCTGGGACAGGAATCTATCCCTCCAGCACGTCCTACTTATTGTTGTGGTTAGGTTTAGATTCCTAGAGTGTGTGGCTCGTGGGAATAAGGTTTTCTTTAGGTGGAGCATGTCCATCAATTCTGGATTGGACATGGCCTTCTATGTCAGGCAGTGATTACCTCTGAGTAGGCGGTATGCAACCAAGTACAGCTGTAATTTTTTCAGTCATGCTGCATAGGGCATCTGTTCGAGGCCAGTGATCCTCTTGGTGAGGTACTTCTGTGGTCTTTCCAGCTGTTGCAGGTGTCGTGTAAGGTACATCCCAAATGGGGCATTGTACTCTATGATGGGTCTGATGCGCGATGAGTAGAGGGGCACAATGACCTCTTTTGATCTGGATGCGAACCCTTTTGTGATTAGGTGGGCTATGTAGAAGGATTTTCTAACCACTTTGGCAATGTGATTATTAAAGTTGAGATTACTATCTACTTGGCTCCCCAGATCCCTTATTACGTCTTTCGTATTTAGGGGACTACCACCTATGTGGTAGTTTGTGGATATTTTGTTTTTTCCAAAGGGGATGACTATGCACTTTTTGGCATTTAGCTTGATGCCATGATTTTGACACCAGGTATCTGTCTCAGTGAGACCCTTTTGGAGGATGTCTGTGTCAGTCAGAGAGTCAATTATAGCCCCTAGTTTGCAGTCGTCTGCGAACTTGGTCAGCCATAGTCCTCTTGTGTTTGCCTGTACCTCCGAGAAGTATATGCTGAACAGGAGGGGTCCTAGGACTGAGCCCTGGGGAACTCCACTTGTAACTGATTTAGAGTCGGACCTAGCTCCCGCAACTCTCACCATGTGGGTTCTGTCCATTATCATCATCACCATGCTAGAAATTTTCCTTAGAAAATTAAGTTTTCATGTAAATAAATGAATATTAACTTAAAATAAAATGTTTTCAGTGATAGAGTCCACATTAGTATCATCATCTTGAGATTGATAAAAACAATGTTTCTGGTCATGGCAAATTCAACGATGTGAAAGCATAATATGTGTCTTTCTGGCTGGCTGACTGGGACTGGCACTCTTACCATCCAGGGTAGGCAAGCTGGGGTCAGCCACTCACTCCTGTCTTCCCACACCCACGTTTTTCCAGCTCAAATGATGTTAGTTGAACTTGGATCATCTGGGTTGTGGTCAGGTTTTTTTATCATTCTGTGCCACAGAGCTGAGCTATAAGTCAGGTTTTGAATCTCACATGATGAAGCAAAAAAGGCTATGAAATGGAAGGTGTGAGACTAGCTGAGTATTTTAAAACAGGAAAGGATGAGATTAGGTGATTTTTTTTAGATGTACATGATACATGCAGAAATCATCTTTTGACAAGTCAGATGACTAACATGTACCTAAATATTTCTCCTTTGCTGACCTGCAGGGCTATTTACAGTGAATACATTGATGTTTGAACATTGGTGCCGTATGAGTATGTCCACGACTGTATACTGTCAAGTTGCTAATTCCGGGTATGGTCTTTTCATTCACGTATCTTGAAATGTTGTTGTGTTTATGAAAAGGAATATCCTTACTAAAATATATCAAACTTTTCCTGACTGTATTCCACTGACCCCTATTTAATTCCTAATTGAGCATTTCATAATGTGGATCCCATTACTTTATTTTAATACCTTTACCTCAATTATCTTTTTGTCAGCCACACCCAGCCATTCACCTCAAAGTGCAGATGTACATAAACCCTTTTCAGTAGTAGTGCTTCCTGCTCTGCTGGCCCCCACCTGTAATAAGGCATTCATGCTGATTGCTATTCATCAGGCTTTACATCCTATGCTTTTTAGTTGTGTAAGCTTCTGAATAGTGGCTCATTGCATACTCTGTGGTAATTCAATCATTCATTTCAAAAAGGAAGGTTGGTTAACCCAACTAGTAAATTCCAGGATATCAGGGCTTCCAAAATAGTGTCTGTTTGTGTGTGTGGGGGACTTGCAGTCTAATGAAGCCACTGTAGAGTTTCTGTATACACTGTTTTCTGCAGTGCCACTGACCCATGTTAGATTAACTCTCTGAGCATTAGGTTGCAATCTAGAGAGAAATGAAATGAACAGCAGTTGCTGGTTTATATTTTTGGAAGAAATGAGTTTTTCACTATAATTCTGTCCATAGCTCTCAACCAATCAGGGGCAAATCTCAACAGAATTAGGGACAATTCCAGAAATAATCACAATCAGGGACACTTGTAAAATATTAGTACTATTAACTAAAGACATTGACAGAATAAGAGAATATGAATTAATATCCATTTTTGAAGTAAAAAAATCTATAACTCTTAATTATTGTCATTATTTATTAACTGTAACTCACCACTTTTTCTCCATAAGTCAATAGTTCTAAGAGGGATTAAGAAGGACAGAGCTAAAATTTGAGTCAAAATCAGGGACAGTTGAGAGGTATGATTCTGCCACATGCAACTCCACCAAAAGTATATAATCCAGATAGGAGGTGAAGGGTTTGAGTGCTCAAAGTGATGGAAGGATGGCATCACTGACACTAGTCTGATGAGAGTATGATACCACTGCCCACAACATAATTTCCAGATGCCAGGATGCCACCATCTGTGACATTAAAAGGGCTATCACTGAAGGGGTATGAAGCCCAGCACTGTCAGCTATGGATGAAGTAATATCAAGAAAGTGCACACAATTCTATCTCAATACAACTTGTCCTTTCTACACATGCTGTTAGAGCATCTCAAGATGATCTTTCAACACTCCCTTACACCCAGCATCTCCTCGCCTGTGGCCTACATTTCAGACTGCGCCTCCCCCTTCTACAAATTCCTGGATCTGCCACTGAGGTTTGTTCATATTTCAGGCCTTTTTGGAGGAGTTTAGTATCAGTGGGTGAGCAGATAACAGTGGCTGCCTTCTAGAATATTTTTATGGATGACTGCAAAACAGAAGACCCAACACCGGTCCTTGTGATACGCCACTAGTTACAATTTTATGTTTATAGAGGTTGCCAGCAATTTTCACAACTTGAGATGTATTGGAAATCCAATTTACATGCCATCATTGTAGTGGTTTACATCAAGGTTGTTTAATTTTTCACTAATCACAACATAGGGGGATAGTGTTAAAAGTCTTGGCTAAGATGGATATAAGCAGCATACTTGGAGTGACATCTTTCTACAGCTTCTGTAACCTTTGCAAATAAATTTACTAGGTTTTGGAGACATGACCTGCCCTTCACAAAAATAAAACTGAGCTGTGTCTACGTCAGTTAAGTTGTCCATGTTTGCAGAATTGAATTCTGTGCTTTGCATATAGGGCTGCTAGGCCTGCTGGGCATATTAAACTGGGTATGTAGAGGGGGGGGGTTGCCCAGTGCTTGTTAAACTCCTCCTACAAGTTGTCCTGCAAGCCTGGAGGGTGAGCAGGAGCATTGTCCAAAACAAGCAGAGCCTTCAGAGGCAAATCTTTCTCCAGTAAATATTTTTTTCACAGATAGGCCAAACACTTCATTCAGCTACTCTGTGAAGAAATACCTAGTGACCCAAACTTTACTATTAGCCGTCCACATCACATGTAACTTGCTTTTTATCGCATTATTTTTCTTGAAAACTCGTGGATTTTCACTGTGGTAGACTAGCAGAGGCTTAAGTTTTAAGTTTTAAATCCCCATTTGCATTCCCACACAACAGAGTTAGCCTGTCCTTCATTGGCTTGTGCCTTGGTAATGCCTTCTCCTCTCAAGTGATGTAGGTCCTGTTGGGCATTTTTTCCCGAATGAGCTGGTGTCATCACAGTTGAACACTTGCTGGGGAATAAAACCCTCAGCTTCTACATACTTCTTAAACTCCTGAACACGATATTGGCAGCTTCTTTGTTGGCACCAGCTGCCTGTCCATGTTGCACCACACTATGTATGGCCTCCATGTCGTACCACACTATATATACCATTTCTCTTTTTAAAGTTTTCAGACCACCCATAACTGTTTTTCATTTACCCAGATCAACAGCAATTTTTCCACTTCCTCTAGTGTCTGTGATCTTTGGTCACAGCTTTCACTCCTTTAGCAACATCAGCTGCTTTGATGGTCTCTTTATTTTTCACAATGGTGGAGATGGTTGTTCTTAGCATTTGGTACAGTATAGTGCGATCAGACACGTGGATACCATTCTCATATTTCTCTATTATCTCATTTTTCTATTATCTCATTTTTCTGCTCTATTGTCATTCTAACTAATTTTCTTTTCTGCTGGCTGTTATCACTAGCCTTCTTAGGACCCATGATTGTATAGTATTGAACTTATTTGTACAAAGAATAGCAGGCAAACACAAGAAACACAAGACAGTATACAGCGGACCTGTTCTAGAAAGTGTGACGAGTACCAAGATGATTTTTTTCTAGTCAAAATGGAAGAAATACCAAATTCGATGAGTTTCAAGGCTGACGAGTACCAAGGTACCACCGTAATAAATATTGCAAAAGCATTGGGACATGGACAAGAGCACACCGAACCAGTAAGCCATATATCTCAGTGGACAGTAAGGAGGAGAGGATTGAGGACGGGCTGATAGCTAGGACACTGTTGTTAAAGAGGTAGGACACCTGACAAAGGGATAAGGGCGGGCAGAGGTGTTCAGAAACAACGGGAGGAGATTGTCGGGGAAACAAGAGTGAAGAAGAGGCACTTAGCCAGACGTGAGCTAAGAAAGAGAATCAACAGGAACAGTTAGGGAGCGGAATGAAGTAGGTGTTCATAATGCAAGCGTTGCAGGACATGTGGGATAGCTAGGCCTGACCTAGATGGGGAAACAGAAAGGAAAGGGTGTGTATATAGTGGGCAATTCAATCATTAGGTTAGAAAAGTTGTGGAAAATAGTTTTGTAAAGGTGGACACAGTGCCAAGCCTAACCTTTGTCAGGATGGGTTTAACAGTAACCAAGCAGGATATGAAAGTAGTGGAATGCAGATATATAATGTTCAGTACTGGAACTAGTCACCTGACAGAAGGTACCATAGAAGAAAAGCAGAAAAATAATGCAGTAATAAACTAGAAGCTATCAGTTGTGTAACAGTTTATGAAGTGGCACCAGTCAAACAAGCAGAACATTTCTGAAGTTAAAAACGTCTTCAGTACAAATGTTTTGCATCCTTTTCATGCTGAAAAGGAAGTCTAGACTTTCTGTTGCATTTCTATGCATGGAGTGACCATGCTGGACAATGAGTTTCCTTGGTGTTTTCTGGCTAGCATGGAAAAAAAGATTAAGGAAAGTAGTAAGAGAAAAGTGCTTAACAAACCTTTTTCCCAAATTCAGAACATAATCACAGCATTGCTACATATTACAGCAGTGAGATACCAGCCTTGTTGGTCAGGTTTAGTGCCGTATACAAGTCTTGGGCTGTGGGGAATGTCATTTCTAGTGTCCTTTTATGTGAAAATACTGTTATTTTTATGTGCTTCACGATCGTCAGTCTGTGGAATTTAATGTTGTCGGCAATGCTGGATATCAGTGAGTTTGGTTTCAATAGATTTAAATTGAGCCAGTCACTTTCTTAGTTGATAACAGCAATTCTTTATAATAGTGTTAAAAAGAGGCAGGTGAAACAGAAGATGGACCTAAGAAGACAGGAGGCAAGGTAAAGAATGTAGCAGCTGTGCGTGTTCCCAGTGAGTGTCGTCCATAGAGTAGTTCATGCAGTTTGGGAAGTCAGACTCAGCATTCAAAGCAGGAGGTGGACTAGGGTCTTACTAATGTGAAAAATATAAATCACCAAGCCCAACATGCAAGGACAGCAACAAAGGCAAAACAGATGCTAAGGTGTACATTGGGGGGGGGGGGGGTAAGATGGGAAGGTGATAGTTTCCTCTGTTAGCCAGTGGTAAAGTTGCAGCTGGCATACTGTATGCTGTTTTTGGAGGCCATATATGGAAAGGGAGGTGAACCTTGTGGAGACGGTACAGAAAAATGCAGCTAAGATGGTAACATGAATGGAGAAAATGATGAATAAATGTGGCTAAGAGAACTAAAACTCTTCAGTGGAACATAAGAGTGAAAAAGGGATATGGAATCACTGCATAAAGCAAAATATGCTGGAATCACATTGAAAAAGCAGAGAAATAGAGGGTATGAACAGCTGATCAAGGGAACACATTTTAATTTACACATGAAGAATTTTTTTATGGCTCGGACGTTGAACCAGTGGACTTTAACAGAATGAATAGTAGAGGCTAAGGCTGTCATGGCATATAAAAAAGAAAAAGTCTTGGGATTTCAAGATGTACAGGATAGAGGAGGAAAGGCCAGGTACCTTAGGCAAGTTGCAATACTCTGTAAGGCTAGAAACAATCAATGTCTACTTCCATCAACTTATATAATGCAATATAAAGTAATTTATAAATTCTGAAGACTTAACTGCTGACAGAACTACAGGAACTGTAATGTTATACATCCTGTGGGTCATCCATAGTAAGTAACATTGTTCTTTCTAAAATAGTCTCTCTTAAAAGCAATAAGGCTCTAAAGGTTTATATGATTTTTATAACTTAATTCAATATTATATTGTAACTCGCACATACGTACACACGTGTGTGCGTGCACACACAGACACACACACACACACACCAGTACCCTATCAGTAAGTCTCCAACTCAGACTGTATGAATACTTTGATTGACAGTGAATGGGATACTTCACCGATTCCTCTGCATGTCTGATCTCTGAAAACATTAGTTTAATCCTGCCTTGTCCATAGCAGAGGCAAGCAATCTTTTTTTATATTTTTGTTATCTTCTCTACAGGAGTGGTGTGCTGCATGTCATAACTTTTCCTTCTTCGCATGATTATGGATCTTGAGTATTCTGGAATTAGTCATATTGCCAGGTTGTGTGCGTGTATAGTGTGTACATGGGGCCACCTGTTAACCAGTCCTACAAACTCATAAAAAGGGATGCAGTGTAGCTATATATTTTCAGTAGTTAATGTCCCTGTTAATCTTGCTTCATATCCTTTGGGTGTGCTTCAAGTGATTTACGCTGTTGGTTTTGCTCCATTACTTAGCCAAAGTCCCTGACTTAACGACGGAATGCTCTGCTTAATGTTCTAGAACCGAAATGCACTGTGAACTAAATGGAGCATACAGTAACTGTGTGCTAAACTAAATCGAATGCACAGTAATTGTGTGATGACTTTGCTGGTGATGTATAAAGATAAACAAATGTGGTAATGAGTCATGTCAAAACTGTTGTACTGGGATGGAATTTCTGACTGGATGGCTGGAATGTGCCGCTGTGAATAATAAAATGCAGTATGAAGTAAATAATCAGTTCTTTGGTTTTACAAAAATGCTTAGTTAGCTGTGACCTGCAGCCATTGGGGAAATCACTAACCAGACCCAAATTTCATGTCTTGTTATGCAGCTGAGCTTTTCTGAGTTGGTTAAGAGAAGCACATGTAAAGACACACATGCATGTTCTCAGGTACTTATACCAGCAGGTAGCTTAATCCTTAGAAGAAATGCATTCCTTGTATGCTTTAAGGCACTCATTTTATTCTGTATATGTTTTAAAAGTACAGCAATCTGATAGTTTAAGCTTTCAGTTATTTTTTTTTTTTAATTAAAATGAAAAGCAATTTAATTTTCAAGGGTACCCTTGCTTTGTGTTGCTGAATTATCATTTGCTAAATGTTTTATGGTGACAATATCACTGGTCCCATGCTCTGTCTTTCGACAATTACTGGCATAATTTACGTGCATATAGTCTTATTTCCACACTGGTCTTCAGGTAATTAGTTAATAAAGAAATATAACCAATTTCAAATGAACACTCATCCATAGCTGCATTTTTTTTTTTTTTTTTACACCAGTGGAGCAGTTAACATTGCTACCGCACAGACCTTGCTACCTCTCAAAGCTTAGTTCTCAGGTTCTTTTTTAGATAGGGAGACTTCTGTGCAAAGTCAGCATATCATCACTCTGTCCTGCTTTTGCTAAGGCCTTGAGTGTCCTCCCTCATTCTAATGTTCTGCTGATTGGTTAAGTTAGATTAGATTTTCAGTAAAACTGACTGCTAGAGTCCAAGAGTAAAGCAGTTAGGTATAGCTTTGCCTTAAAAAGCAGTGGTCTTGAAGCGGTAATATTCATTTGGGCTGAATGGAGAATGCGTGAAAAAAATTTATCAAATTCTTAAAACAGATATGTTGGAGATGGGAACTCCAGTTTTCTGCAGATGTTTTACCATATCACTGTTGCAGTATTCATCACCTGTGGGATCTCCTACCAAGCATAACCCAATGTTGAGGTTTATAACCTAAAGTATTGTACATCAGATGTATGCTCCCTGTACAACCGTAGGGCATAAAGGTGACATTCGTATGGTCTCAATCTAGAACATCATTGCTGCCAGACCTGAATGCCATTATCATATGTCAGTCTGACCGCCCTTCACTATGCTGGCTATACCAAGCCTTCATTTTCAATATAGTTACCCCATTGGGGTTTCATTTTCTTTTTCTTATATTTTTCTCTGGTTTATATGTCATCCAAGAAAGGGAAATGACAGTGTGGGAGGCAGCTTTCCCATAAGGACCACCACAATAGGTGCTTACTTTCCTTAGGTGTGTCTCATGACCACACTCAGTGCTCCTTCTGTTAGGCTTTTGTATCCAAGACTTTTACATAGCCATCTTTATTCTCTTCCCATGTATCTTGAGAATCAATATCTCAAGCTGTTGGCCTGAGGTACCATGGCAAAATTTGCTCACCCTGAGGTATACCCAATGCTCAAGAAGAAGGCAAAGAAATCTAGACCTTAGCCTGTTGCTGTTCATTCTCCACTAGACGTCTCTTTTGAGGTGCATGACAACCCAGAGGACAGTCTGGTGCTACCATCAACTTCTTCTATTATGACCTTCTTGGAGGCCATCACGAAACCTGTTTCTCACACAATCTCTGAGGCCTTGCAAATGTCCACAGTGAAAGTTAAGGGGAACTATGGCTGATTATCTCAGAGAAGCCTAAAGGGATTCCTCAGATTATTGTTAGGAAAGAGGTGCCAGGTACCTTGATCGAATCCACGCAGGGGTCTGAACCACCCCATTTTGTCAGGGAGGATGTCCCTTTGAAGAAAAGACAAAAAAACTAAACGTGGTGTCAGCCTCCGGGGATCCACAAAGGGAATGGCAGGACTTCACTTGAGGTTTGCTCAATGTTTTTGTGGCATTGAAGCCTCCTCTGAGGTTTTCAGTTCCTGTACCCCTTTGGTCCTCTTCCCCCAAAAGGGCAAGGGACCTTGAGTCCTCGGACAAGGATTCTAACTCTGATGCTGGTTCTTTAAACTACTCCATTCAGTTGTCCTCTTCTTCAGACCCTGGTTTGGAGGAAGAGGAATCTGTTAGTCCTGATCCTCCTTTGGAGACATGGTCTAATGGAACATTTTAAGTGGGACTGCTCCCAGGTATCCAACATCCAGAAAAGGTATTATGAGGTGTGAAGACTGGTAGAGAAGGGTGAGGGCTGCCAGCCTAGTCAAATAGAATTTGATACATAATTCTGGCATTTGTAGATATAAATGTAAAATACAGGCTTGTTTCTTAAATGAAAGAAAACACTGTAAAATGTGAACTTCAGGATTGTAGCAACATTGCCATCTACTGTAAGGAAAACTAAGCCACGCATTTCAGATGTTCTTTGAAATTAAAATTATGTTTTGTATGTCCTTTGAAGTTAGAATTTGTAGTCGATGAGTCTGGAGTAAGCATCCTGCCTATTGTTTTAAGGCTAAAGTTAATGACCAGAATTTCCATGTGGAGTGTCCTTTATTGCCCAAGTGTAAAAGAATGTAAATGTAGTTTGTGTAGCCTGAGAACCAGGAAAGTGTAAACAAATGATGTAATGTTTTATCAGAACTGCAGTTTCAATTTAAACAGTGAGAACCAGAGATTATTAAGCATTCTTGTCTTGATATCCAACCTCAGCACTGCCTGTTGCTCTATGTAAGTAAGTTATCTTAGAAGTATGTTTTCTTGTAGAAATAGCTAGGACTGTAAAGTTTAGACTAAGTGTTTTTCTGTTATGTCAGAATTGTACTACGGAATTATTTTAAGTTTCTGTGTGATCTCTGAACTCTTGAATAGCACTGTGGTGTAGTAGTATTGTCTTGTGTTTTTAGTATTTATTATTAAATAATTTTAAACCCTTTTCAACTGTGGCAGGTTTATGTAGAGATAATTAAGCTCTAAAGTACATTGCATGCTTATAAATGATCCTGTAATAAACCCTTCCAAAGCCTTAAGATTGCTTAAGCTACACTACTATTGGATAATAATATTGCACAATAATAATTGGACACCCTTTTAAGGGCCTTTGGGTAGCTGATAATTAGCTGGTGGTGGCAGTAATTACTACAGTATAGTCTGAGTATAGGGGCACAGCTGGAGAATCTATGTCAGCCTTTCCCAGGAGTGCCTGTGAAGTTGTATAAATACTTATCTCAACGTGTGTGTGTGTGTGTCAGCTATTTGGGCAGGGACATGAGGCACTGGTTGGACAGAGAGGGTACTGGAGGTTTTAGCTTGCCAGCTAGGCTGAGATCTGGACCCTATAACTGTGCCAGTGGGGAGTTTTATTGGGGATATAGGGAGCAAGTGAGCGACCAGCCCCGGACTGACTGTGATCTCTGTGTGGACTTAAGGGAAATTGTACTTTACTGTGTGTATTTGTTATCCTTTCTTCTTATATGAGATGCCCTCTCTGGTGTTAGTGGTGAGGATTGAGGCTCCTTGATTGCTGGGCCAGGACACGACTGTTACATGAGGTATTACAGATGGACTCTCCAAAACCTTCTGCTGTCCCTCTTGTGCCAGCTACTCTGTTGGATACCTTCTCTGCTGTTTCACTGGCACCAGACCCCCAGCCTCCAGCCTCTAAGAAGCCTGACAGGTTCTATAAGGTGCTGGATGTCTGCAGGTTCTTGTACAAATGCCTGTCATCTAATCCAGCTGTGATTTTTTGTGTGTGCTGCTAATCCTCCTAGGCTGCTACCCTCTTCTAAGTTAATTTCCTTTGAGAAAGACAGTAGAGCTATGCAGAGGATTGGTAAGAAAGTATACACTTCTACTACTTTAGACCTTAGAGCTATAAATTACTAGATCCATATGACAAGAATACATTTTGTTTCTTTTTTCCCAGATTGGGAAGATTGTCTCTGACATGCCTGACTCTGAGAGTAAGGCTCAACTCTGACCTTACTAGGTTCCACTTCTCAAGTTGACCATCACTCTTTGAAGTGCAGCTATGATGCAGTGGATTCCTTCCCTAGGGCTGCTGCATCTGGCTCCAGAAATCTTTTTGGTGACTCCTCTTTGGCTCAGACAGCACTGGTTCTTCTCTTATTCCATCAGGCCAGGGACAATCGTCACATGGTCTTTCTCACACAGAACAAAGGATCTCTCCACCACCCTCAATTGCCCACTGTTCAACTGACACTTTGTGTGATAGGGCTTTGATTCCTTTCTGACACCAATTTTCTCAGGACATGCTCAGGGTCCTGCAGGAGGCCAGGAAACCCAATAACAGAAAATCATATATGTTCAAGTGGAAGAGATTTTCTGTCTGGTTTCTTCAACATAACCAGGATCCCTTTTCAGTGGGTCCCCTTGGTTTTTTCTTACCTGTGTGAACTGCTGCATGCTGGCTTGGAATACTCTTCCATGAAAGCTCATTTGTCAGCAATTTGTGCCTGTCTGCCACTGAACCCTTCTTTGGACTCTAGATTTGAAGGCAAGTACTTTCTAAAAGGCATCCTTCATATCAGACCACCCAAAAAGCCTATCCTTCCTTCTTGAGATCTTAATTTTGTCTTGAAAAAATTACTCAAGTTCCTTTTGAGCCTGCTGCCCCTTCTTTGCAACACTGCACCTTCTTTGCAACACTGCACCTGGAAGACTGTTTTATTGATTGCTTTCACCTCCACCAGAGAAGTTTGTGAACTCCAGGCCTTGATGATGGTCCCTCCTTTTTTAGTTTTTCATAGAGACATTGTCTCTCCCCTTACTAATCCTTCTTTTATAACCAAGCTTCCTTCCTTTTTCTCTTCTCAACAGTCTGCTAGTGAGAAGGTGCTTCATACTGGATTTGCATAAATGGCTCAGATATTATTTAGACAAAACAAAGGCCTTTCATAAATCTATTCAACTTTTTGATTCTTTTCACATCAAGATATTGGGTTTGGCAGTCTCTAAACAAACCATCTCTTCCTGGATTTCCAAGGCAATTTATTTCTGCTATATTTTTCATGGCAACCAGTTGTCTGCTTCTGTCTGGGCTCATTTTATATGGCAGTGGCTTCTTGGGGGGTCTTACTTCAAAGGTTTGAACACCAGCTCCATCCTTGAAGCTGTTCCTTGGTCTTCTGTTCACACATTCATGAAGCATTACAAATTGGAGGTCATTTCTAGTGCCAGGCTGTCCTTCATGGGTTTGTAGAAGGCTCCTCCTTGCCTTCCCTAAAGCTTTTGTACTCTCCCAGAGGTGATGAATACTGCAACAGTGATATGGACATACATAGTACAGTTGTGTAAGATCTTACCATAACAGTACATCTTTTTTACTGTTGCAGTATTCACTCCCTCCCTCTCAACTCCCTTTTGTTTTCCTCTTCTACCATGGGTGGTATTTTCTTTCTGTCTGAGAGGTTCTTCACCTTCTTGTCTTCCTGTTTCTGGATGTACATGTTCTCCTTTCCACTGGGGTCCTAGTTCTCCTTGGGCACTTCAGTTGTGGAATGAGAGCTTATATACATTACCTTTATGCCCTATGTTTGCTTGAGTACAATCCATCTGACATACAATGCATCTAAGTAATAAAGGCTTTGGTATACTAGCCAGACGTTGGGCTATTCTTGGCAGGATAACCCAGAGGTGATGAATACTACAACAATGAAAATGGCACTTACTGTTATGGTAAGCTTTTGCACAACTGTACTCCATTCAGTCCAAAATAAATATTACTACTTCAAGACCACTGCACTTTGAGGTAAAGCTATTTTGTCTTACCTGTAGTAGTCTTGGACTGTACTGGTCAGTCTCAATGAAAATTAGAATTGTTGGATTTTTGTAGCTCAGAAATATAACTAGTCATATTCCAAACCCATGGGGTGGAGGTTTGGTTTTCACCATCACACCCACATGCAGGTGACTTAAACATCTTATATGTCTTACTTAATTTTAATCTCAATTCTTCACAGTAAGGTGGTAAGGACTGTCATCCCTCCCCTTCTGTGCTCAGTGTTGGGATTGGCTAGCCACAATTCTGGGATTCAAATGATCATGTGAATGCCAAGTTTCAGTGATTGTTACCCATAAAATGATGATGCAATAAATTATTCTTCATATTATACATCGGTGATGGAAGGAAAGCTGATTTTTTTCTGTTAATCATTTTTATTGAAATTGCATACTTTACATCTAAGCACATTGGCTCAATCAATCCATCTTACAACATTCCATTGTTTGCATTGTTTTAACTTAATAAACACTACTACATTTTTTGTAGTATTATTAGTACCTTGCATCTTTATATAATAATTCCTGTCTTTTATATAACTGTACCTGCTCCCTATCCTTGTCCTAGATATGCAGATCTACTTCAGATTATAAGACTCATCCATTTGCCTGTCTTCTTACTGTCCCCTACTTTCTACTACCTGCATTTCCAAAGAATATCCCAGTCTTTTACCTTTCGTCACACTGCTGATTTCTCAGGCTTTCCACCCAGTTGCCATTTTTTTAACCATCCTGCAACTAATAAAATTTCCCTTCTGGCTTCTCTTTCCCAGTAGCATAGAGGGATAAAGCCCTGACTATGGCCCAACTGACCTGGGTTCATATAGCATCTCATATAAGTGATGGAGAGGCATGTAGGGACAGATTTTACCATTCTCTGTGATGAAGGCCATCTCGTGTGACTATCCCTGGTGGAGGCTGGGAACGTTGCAATTGGAAGGCATGTTCCAAATGGGGAGAGGGTGCTAGACATGGCCGAGTTGTTGTGGAGGCAGGGAGAAATGCTCCACATCCCTCATTGCATGTCTACTCCTCCAAACTTCTGTTCCTGTAGATATTTACTTTGGTCATGGAGAAACTAGCACAGTGAATAAACAGATTAATAGAATGTTGGAGAATAAGATGTAAACACAGAAGTATAAAGCTGTTTCTGGATGACTGCATGTTGTTAGTGGCAGATGTAGAGGGGGTGTTACCTCAGGTGCTGAAGGTGTCTGTTGGGGGGTAATAAGGATAGATCAAAAGAGAATCCTCCATCTGATGTAGTCAGCTCCAAAATGTAAAAATCTCCCATCTGATGTAGTCCGCTCCAAAATGTAAACTTTCCATCACATCAGCAGGAAGTAGGACATCTCATGCTGTGCAAGAAGGCGTGGGTTAGAATTATGTATTCATTCAAACTGATAACTTTCTGGAAAAATAAGTGACCTAATGTCCTATTGTATCATGTAGAATTTAGTGAAATATTTAAGAAATGGGTGAAAAGGTGTTTACTAAACAATGAAGCTAGTATTTGTTGTATTTAATTGTCTGTGCTGGCAGTGAAAGCAGGCCCCAAATGCATCCAGATGTGCAATTCAATGTTTTCATGAGCTTTAGCTTAGATTTCGTAGAGGGATAAAGCCCAAAAGATTGGCTAGTTTGATTAGCAGAACTTGACAGAGCTGCTAGAGGAAGATGGGCAGGGTCAGTCAGGGAAGGAGGAGGTGCAACAAGAACCATATACCTTACAGTTCCTTTAAAGGAGGGGCGGTGTATGAATATGTGGTCTGAGGGCAGTGAGTGGTACACTAAGCTGTTGACTGTGGTAGCAGTCATTGAGACAGCGTGACCAGGAGCATGTACTTGTGTAAGAGGGAGATGTGGTGGCCCCTGTGGTGGGATTAGGCTACTTAAAAAAAAAAAAGAAAGAAAAAAAAGCACCCCCGACTGCCAGGATACCAGTGCAGGCCATAAGCAGACCCTTTCTGATGGTCCTTGTTCCATACTGTACTAGTGTGTGTGTGTGTGTGTGTGTGTGTGTGTGTGGGTGTGTGTGTGTTTTGGGGGCTAATAGGCTAGTCTAAGTGGTGGGGGGCTTGACAGTTGGCAGACATGATAGGAAAAGCAGACAGAAAATATTTCCTTACATTTTTTGCTGTTGTTCAAAAAGGTGGTTGCTCTTTATTCAACATTTTGTACCTTAAGCATGTCCACAAAAATATTTTTTCCAAATAATGAAATGATTATGAATCGTGCATCCTGCAGTACTAGGTGTCATGGCTTGTACAATAACTGACCAGGTCGTTATACAGTGACCTGCCCTTTATAGTGGTCACTATTGCAAGTAGTTGGGAAGCAGTCTTTTATTATATTTTTATACCAATTATATTTGGATTAGATGAAGTTTTAAATATAAAATTAATTGGATGATTCTAATGTAATTTGACTGTTTCTTGTACTGCATCTGTTCATGGGATTATTGCAGGAAAATGAAGTTTGGTACTTTTTGCTGTTACTCTCCTTCTGCATAAGACCTATGTGGCTGTATTTTACAGCCCTTACTACAATAAAAATGTGTTTATGGTGGTGGAGGTTAGAGTGTTCCAGGATAACAATACAGTATTTTTCAATGTGCTTACCATATGAAATACTTGTATTGCACTTACAAATTTTAAACATCTATGAAACATTATATGACACTGGAGTTTCATTAAGCAATACCGGATTATAAAATTGTGTTAATGACTTTTCTTTGCGATGCACAAATGTTCAGTGATACCAAATTTCTGCTGCTGTGGGGTTGAAAACCAGAGCTCAGTGTAGCACAAATTCTGTCAAATACCAGCTAACTTGTATACTGATGTAAAGTTGTTCTATCTCACCGTTCATTCTTACAGATGGGTTCAGAGCCGATCCTCGACTCGGAATTGGCCTACTACAAAGCTCAAGGTCTTCAGACAGCTCGAAGCCAAGTCCGTATCCCATGATGCACCTTGAGTTACCTCAGATCTAGTTTGCCACTGCAATAGATCGGAGGTTCCTTGCACAGCTCGGGCCAGTATAGTTTTTTTCTGATATTATCCAGCAAAATTTATATTTCTCTATATATTTAGAGTTAGTCTTTAATAGTTATAGTTTTTATAGCTTATTAGTAGCTATATTTCTTCTCTTTTTGGCCTTCATTTTTTCTATTAGGCCTGTAATATTCCCTTTCCCTTTGGTGTGCCTTTACAATATTATATATAGCTAATTGAGAGTAGTTGGAATAAGTAGTTAGTGTGTTTGTGTTTTTTTGAATAGTGACAGTTTAGTCACAGTATGTTGTATTATATATAGCTTATTTAGAGTAGTTTGAATAAGTAGTGTGTGTGTGTGTGTGTGTGTGTGTGTGTGTGTGTGTGTGTGTGTGTGTGTGTGTGTGTGTGTGTGTGTGTGTGTGTGTGTTTGAATACTGACAGTTTAGTCACAGTATATTGTTGTTCAGCCCATTTGTTTTTTATGACTTATTTCACTAGTTTAGCTTTACTAGTTTAACCTTTCTATTTGTTTGGGTGTGTTTAGTCTCTTTTATAGTACAGTAAGTTTTTCTGGATACTGTATATTTGATTATGACTAGGAGAAAGATAAGCATCCCAAGTCAGACTTTAAAAAGTGTTCAAAATGCAGACAGAAGATGTCTTTGACAGATAGTCACGTTAATTGCATGTATTGTCTTGGAGCCTTGCACTTACAGGAAAGCTGCTTCATTTGCCATTCGTTTTCCTCCAGAGTTCTTCAGGAGAGAAAAAAAAGCTCATAGATAGAGAACTTCTGAAACCGTCTTTTCAGGAAGCTTTGAGTGACCAGGATAAGTCTAGTAAGTCTTCAAAGTCTTCTAAGGCTTCTTCTTCTTTGGAAGTAAAAAAAATCAAAGAAACCATTGACATCGGCTCCACAGCCCTTGGAGCCAAGAGTCTTGTCTTTTAGGAGCCAGTCCCCAGTCCTGGAACCGGTATCCGAAGTACTAAAGTCTCCGATTCTTCAGTCAGTGCATCCATCCATCCATTCATCTCGGTCCTTGATCAGCCTATCTGATTTGGATGTGGATCATGTGGTGCTGAAGTTGCTACAGTCACCGACGTTTGCGAAATTTTTATCGGCTCCGACCCAAGTGGTTTCGGAACTGAAGACTGTAATGCCATCAACTTCCTTACCTCCTCCGCGCCATCCTGGTCATTCGGAGTCAGAGGAGTCGGACCTGATGATTGTTGACCCTTCGGAGCCGACGCCTGTTCCAGTGCCATCAGTTCCATTTACTTGTACTTCCTTGGAGCCTATCAAGGAGTCTAGGAGCTGACACTCTCCGGTCGGGTCCGGGGAGGATAGTCGGATTGACTTGTCTGTTCCGACTTTGCCTGTTGGGGCACCGGCTTGGATGAGCTCGGCTCTTACCTCTGGTTTAGAGCCCACTGTCCTGGTGCTGAGGGGATCGATGGTTTCTTCGGATCCAGTGGTCCCTTCTCATCGGAGCAGAGGTGCCTTTGAAGGCAGGAGGAGAGCGATGTCTCCCAAGACATCTACAACTTCAGGTCCAACTACCTCCTCCCCAAGAGCACCTCTGTCCACTTCTGCCTCACAGATCCTTTCAAAGCGTAGAGACCCTGAGCCTCAGGAAGCCCCACTGGGTTGCTCCTGCTCTTCCGAGACTTCACCAGAAGTTCCCACTGACGAGGAAGAGAATTTACAAGACGAAGCACCTAGACTCCCCACAGGAGTCTCTCAAGTCTGACACTGACTTAGATGAATCAGAATGGTCCTCATGGTCCCCTTCTGAAGATATCTAATTTGCTGAGATATTACTTGCAACAAACAACCGTCTCCAGCTGAAAAATTGTAAAATCCAGGCACATCCAACCAAAGCTCTCTTTTATTCTATTAAATGAACCAACGATAGTTGAGCGCTTTCATCCAGATACAACTGGACTTCATCAGAACAACATTACAAAACACCCACCTCCTTTTTATACAAAAAGTTCCCGCCTAAAACATTAATTATACAATTAATTATTCAATTAAGAAAATACAGATTTAAAACACAGTTCAAAATATATTGTTATACACTTTACATTTGGGTTAAAACAATTCCACAGTAATTAAAATGCTTTAACTATGTGCAGTATGCTCTCCTCTTATTAGGATTGATTTCTAAGGGAGTTCCATACATACTATAAACATTTCTTCTGCTAACACAAACATTCGTTCTGATTTTAACTAATGATTAGAAATAATGTCTATAAATATGTCTTCCTTTTCAATTAATATTAATTCTCCCAATGTTATTTATAATTGTTGATTTAATATTACATAATTATATTTATAAAATGTTTCATTACATGCACTAAGCACATCTGAAATTTTATTCTATGTGTACCTCCATAGTGTCAAGATATATACAAATTTTAATATTTTTATTTTTGTTTTTATTTTTGGCATTACACACAGCATACCCTTGTGACTTAATATTTATATTACTTGTTACCTACTATTTTAACAATGGCTTAGTAGGTATTACTTCATTGAGTCCTGGTGCTATTAAGTCTAATCTGCCATCTGACTTCTTTCTCACTCACTAGTGCCTTAATATTTCCTCCACGTGGATTTGGTCTCACCAGTTCCAAAATGGCAAACTTAAACCCTGTGCAGCTTTTGTTATTCATAAGGTGCCTTGACAAGGCATTATTGGGATCTTTCTTTTATACAATACAAATGATCATATATTCTGTTTTTCAGATATCGATCAGTTTTCCCAACATAATAATTCATACATGTGTTGCACAGGGCTAGGTATATAACATGCTGGCTCATACAGTTCCCATTAGTAAATCTAATTCTTGTTTTAACATTGTTATTAAGTATAATTGAATCTTTTCAAGAATATAACTGCAGTAATTACAGTTGCCACATTTTTTAGTGCCCACCTTCACACTCTTGGTATTACTATTGAAAGAATTATAGTTAATTTCTAAAATTCTCTTTATATTATTACCAGTTTTATAAACAAATTTGGGGGTACTAGGAATTTTTTCTTTTATACTAATATCACTTGTTAGGATATTCCAATTTGAATGAATTATGCCCTTGATCTCATTACTACCGCTCCGTATTTCAAAATACAAGCTTTATAGTGTCTCTTGTCACAATTTCTCTTTTACCATTTGTATGGCTTGTTGGTTCAGTTTTGTTTTCCAGTCCTATCCCTAGTAAGGGTGGATATTTCCGACCCATTCACTAGACACATATGTTATAATATCTGTTACCATATCCCTTGGGTAACCCTTTTCTATAAATGCTCTACCAATAAAATCTAATTCAGATATCATGCCCTCCTTTGTTGTTGTCATTCTTGCTGCCCTTATACACTGTCCTTTTATGATGCCTCTTTTGGTGTGATAAGAGTGGGCACTTTCATAGTGTAGGTAACTATTACTATATGTGTCCTTCCTATATATTTGTGACTGAAAGGATGTACCATCATTAGAAATATAGGTATCAAGGTAGTTAATCCCCTCTTTGTCCATTTTATATGTAAATCTTAGGTATCCTGTTGTTTGATTAATATACCGTAGGAAGTCAGTTAATTCGTCACTGCTACCCTTCCATAGGATGAAAATGTCGTCCAAAAATCGGACATAGGTTGTTATGGATTTCATCCAATTAGAGTGCAGTACAAATTCCTCCTCCCAATTTAGTAGCACAAGGTTGGCATATATGGGAGCACAAGATGCTCCCATAGCCACTCCTGATACCTGTCTAAAGTATTCACCTTCATAATAGATGTAGTTAAAATCCAACACTAGTTCCATAAAGGCTGCAAGCAAGGTAATTTCTTCAGTAGAGTATCCACTGTGTTTCTGCAAACTACACATAAATCTTTCTAAACCTTCCTCTTTGGGTATACAAGAAAACAAATCTTGAATATCAATGGTAACAAATAACTGTTCAGGATTCCATAATTCATGTGTGAATAATCCCAAAAATTCCCACGAATCTTTAATTATGTGCTTTATAGATGCATATATGTGCTTCAATTTATAAGTATTCAATATACTTCCCAAAGGGGAATACTTTACTATTACTTCCAGAAATAATAGGCCTAAAGGGAGGGTCAGATAGGTCCTTATGAATCTTGGGAATCCCTTTAATAGTTGCCAGTATGGGAAAGTCCACCTTTAAATATTTATACAAAACCTCATCTATTCTATTCTCTAATAGAAATTCTTCCAAATATGAGTCAAAATTTTGACCAAGGGAATGAAATACATTCCTGATAGATCAATGGACCTTACTGATACCCTGGTTGAGACCAAATTGTTTCTTCGGAAATTAAATCTTGGTATTTTCTTCCAAAATGACACAGAATATAGGTACGATGATGGATTAAGAAAGAAGAGCACTTTTACCCCCCCACTTGCCAAGACATTAATCTCCTTTGAGAATGTTATAAACAAGGAAATATATTCACTGTATAACAAGACACGTATAACAATAAATACAGAGCAGCAAACCAGCAGGCTATTCTAACTCTGGAGAAACTCAAAGAGAATAATGTAAGAGTATTGGCAGCAGACAAAGGGGGTGGGGTAGTACTATATGATAACATCAAATATATTAATAAAATGTTTGAAATATTATACAATACAGATCAATATGAGGTATCATCATTAAATGAAGTTAATATTTCATATACGTATTGACTCATATTTGGAAGAATTTCTATTAGAGAATAGAATAGATGAGGTTTTGTATAAATATTTAAAGGTGGACTTTCCCATACTGGCAACTATTAAAGGGATTCCCAAGATTCATAAGGACCTATCTGACCCTCCCTTTAGGCCTATTATTTCTGGAAGTAATAGTAAAGTATTCCCCTTTGGGAAGTATATTGATTATAAATTGAAGCACATATATGCATCTATAAAGCACATAATTAAAGGGGATTATTCACACATGAATTATGGAATCCTGAACAGTTATTTGTTACCATTGATATTCAAGATTTGTTTTCTTGTATACCCAAAGAGGAAGGTTTAGAAAGATTTATGTGTAGTTTGCAGAAACACAGTGGATACTCTACTGAAGAAATTACCTTGCTTGCAGCCTTTATGGAACTAGTGTTGGATTTAACTACATCTATTATGAAGGTGAATACTTTAGACAGGTATCAGGAGTGGCTATGGGAGCATCTTGTGCTCCCATATATGCCAACCTTGTGCTACTAAATTGGGAGGAGGAATTTGTACTGCACTCTAATTGGATGAAATCCATAACACATCCTATGGAAGGGTATAATCAAACAACAGGATACCTAAGATTTACATATAAAATGGACAAAGAGGATTAACTACCTTGATACCTATATTTCTAATGATGGTACATCCTTTCAGTCACAAATATATAGGAAGGACACATATAGTAATAGTTACCTACACTATGAAAGTGCCCACTCTTATCACACCAAAAGAGGCATCATAAAAGGACAGTGTATAAGGGCAGCAAGAATGACAACAACAAAGGAGGGCATGATATCTGAATTAGATTTTATTGGTAGAGCATTTATAGAAAAGGGTTACCCAAGGGATATGGTAACAGACATTATAACATATGTGTCTAGTGAATGGGGTTGGAAATATCCACCCTTACTAGGGATAGGACTGGAAAACAAAACTGAAGCAACAAGCCATACAAATGGTAAAAAGAGACACTATAAAGCTTGTATTTTGAAATGTAATGAGATCAAGGGCATAATTCATTCAAATTGGAATATCTAACAAGTGATATTAGTATAAAAGAAAAAAATTTGTTTATAAAACTGGTAATAATATAAAGAGAATTTTAGAAATTAACTATAATTCTTTCAATAGTAATACCAAGAGTGTGAAGGTGGGCACTAAAAATGTGGCAACTGTAATTACTGCAGTTATATTCTTGAAAAGATTCAATTATACTTAATAACAATGTTAAAACAAGAATTAGATTTACTAATGGGAACTGTATGAGCCAGCATGTTATATACCTAGCCCTGTGCAACACATGTATGAATTATTATGTTGGGAAAACTGATCGATATCTGAAAACAGAATATATGATCATTTGTATTGTATAAAAGAAAGATCCCAATAATGCCTTGTCAAGGCACCTTATGAATAACAAAAGCTGCACAGGGTTTAAGTTTGCCATTTTGGAACTGGTGAGACCAAATCAAGGCACTAGTGAGTGAGAAAGAAGTCAGATGGCAGATTAGACTTAAAGTAGCACCAGGACTCAATGAAGTAATACCTACTAAGCCATTGTTAAAATAGTAGGTAACAAGTAATATAAATATTAAGTCACAAGGGTATGCTGTGTGGCCAAAATAAAACAAAAATAAAAATATTAAAATTTGTATATATCTTGACACTATGGAGGTACACATAGAATAAAATTTCAGATGTGCTTAGTGCATGTAATGAAACATTTTATAAATATAATTATGTAATATTAAATCAACAATTATAAATAACATTGGGAGAATTAATATTAATTGAAAAGGAAGACATATTTATAGACATTATTTCTAATCATTAGTTAAAATCAGAACGAATGTTTGTGTTAGCAGAAGAAATGTTTATAGTATGTATGGAACTCCCTTAGAAATCAATCCTAATAAGAGGAGAGCATACTGCACATAGTTAAAGCATTTTAATTACTGTGGAATTGTTTTAACCCAAATGTAAAGTGTATAACAATATATTTTGAACTGTGTTTTTAAATCTGTATTTTCTTAATTGAATAATTAATTGTATAATTAATGTTTAACTTTTGTATAAAAAGGAGGTGGGTGTTTTGTAATGTTGTTCTGATGAAGTCCAGTTGTATCTGGATGAAAGCGGTTCATTTAATAGAATAAAAGAGAGCTTTGGTTGGATGTGCCTGGATTTTACAATTTTTCAGCTGGAGACGGTTGTTTGTTGCAAGTAGTTGTTGTAATCCAGGAATTTGTCAATACAAGTTGCTGAGATATTAGAAATCCTTAGGCAGAGGGTGGCTTGAAGTCCACCAACCCTACTGAAGATGAGTTGGTTCTCCTGAAGGCTTTCGGGTCTCAACCCTCCACCTCTTGGATGTCTCCGCCCTTTGATGAACTCATGGAGCTGGTTTCATGAAGGGCGTGGGAGTCTCCAGACACCATGGAGCCTGTCCCTAGGAGGCCCAATAAATTTATTTCTGTCCTCCAGGAAAAGTCTTTCCTCACCAAGGGAGTGCCAGTTGATGCCATGGTGGTGGCAGAAGCCACCAAAAAGGAGATGTCAGAAACTTCTTCCTCTATCCATCCTCTTAACACAAATTCTAGGATCATGGATAGATACGGGAAGTACACATACAGTTCAGCGACTTTTGCCATGCGTTCATTAAACTATCTCACTCATTTTACGAGACTACAAAGAGACCTCCTTAAAGAGCTTGGAGATACTCTTCAGGCTACAGTAGCTGCAGGAGCGTCAGATAAAGTCGCCTCCCAGCTTGCTCCCTCAATTCCATAGTGATCTCATCCATGTGTCTCATTTCATATGCAGCTGATGGAGCGAGTAGGGCAGTGGGTATAGGAATTCTCTCAGGAGACATTCCTGGATGCGCTTGTGTTCCTTTGTGGAGCCCTTTAAGTCATCCTTTGTCAACACCCCTTTTGATGGCTCGTCCCTTTTCGGGCCCAAAAGGAAAGACTGTGTCTGCCGTTGGAGTCTGTGTTTCCACCTCTACCAGTCCCTACCCCAAGGGTCAAAAGGGAGGAAAGATGTGGTTCCAGAAAGCCCAAGGAGCCTTTCTGGACACACGTGGTGAACCCCCCTTCAGGGTTAGAGGAGGGGGGCAATAATGGAAGACGCCACCCTCGTGGCAGAGGGCGTCCACAAAACCAGTGTGACAGAGACCAGTTCTTTGGAAAGCCCTACCAGCACTCCTGAAAGGAGACCCGACTGTCCTGCCTGCTCTGGAGGCAGTCGGGGTCGCTTATCTTTGTATCCAGACGCCTGGCTCAAAATAACAAATGACAACTGGGTACAAAGTATTGTTTTCAAAGTTTATTTCATTCCTTTCGCCACTCCCCCTCTATTGACAACAAATATCCCAGACGTTTTACCCAGTTACAGGGAACAAGCAACAGTAGAGGTCCAAACATTGCAATGAAAAAGAGTCATCCAACCCATCCCAGCAGACCAGACAGGATCCAGAACTTACTCAAGATTTTTTTTAGTTCCAAAAAAGACGGGACTGGAGACCTATTTTTGACCTCAGCAGACTAAACAGATCTGTCAAAAAAGAGAAGTTCTGGATGGTTACGCTTCAGTCGATACTTCCCTTTTTAGGGGAAAGACAATTGGATGAGCTCGCTAGATCTACAGGATGCGTACTACCATATAAAAATGGCCAGACCATCCAGGGATCATTTGCACTTCCAGCTGGGAGCCAATCATTGCCAGTTTTGAGCCCTGCCCTTTGGTCTCACTACAGCCCCGAGAGTTTTCACCAAATGTATGGCAGTGGTCACGGCTCATCTGAGGCGTTTAGGATTCCAGGTGTTTCCGTACTTAGACGATTGGCTCCTCACCGCCACCAGCAGGCATCAGCTAATACAAGCCAGGGACACCACTCTTACTCTGTGCAATATCTGGGCATTACAATAAATTCAGAAAAATCTGCCTTGTCGCCATCGCAACATATCATTTTTATCGGAGCAGAATTGGACACCACCACCACTTTGAAACTTCCAGCAGAAAGAGTTTTACTACTCCATCAGAAGGTCCACAACATCATATCCAAAGACAAGGCTACAGCATCAGAAGTGCTAAAGTTGTTAGGCATGATGGCAGCTGCAGTATTAGCAATACCGTTGGGTTGCATGCACATGCAGATTCTGCAGTGGCTGTTATTCACTCAATGGTCTTACCAAGAGCTCCCAATGTCTCATCTCATAATTATCACAAACACATGCAAAAAGGATCTTCAGTGGTGGTTGACCTCTCTTCATGTAACGATAGGTTGTCCTTTTATCCTAACCTCACCAGCGGCCACAGTGACCACGGACGTTTCCCTGATAGGGTGGGGGTGGTCATTTTCAGGGAAGAACAGCCCAAGGCACATGGACCGAAAAGGAGACACATCTACATATCAATGTCCTGGAGATGAGAGTGGTACTTTTGGCATTGCAGTACTTCCAGGACTCTCTTCCTCTGGGGACAATTGTGATTCAGATGGACATTTTGATGTCTGGTACTTGAACAAGCAAGCAGGAACCAGGCCCTATCCCCTTTGTCGTGAGGCAGTAAGAATATGACAGTGGACTACATCCACCCAGCACTTTCTGATAGCAATGCACATCCTGGGGAAATTCAGTGTGATAGCAGACAAACTGAGCAGGGCAATTTTGTTGCCTCACGAGTTCATAGGTTCATAGGTTCATAGGTTAGTACTAAGCTAACTGCCCTTGCGAGCCATTTTAAGCCTAGCCAATTATCCCTTTGACTCAAACCAAACCCTTTTGTTTTTGTAAGGCAAACACCTTAACTATTAGGCCATCCTCCCTCAATAAAGAGATAGCAGAGAGAATATTCCGCAGGTGGGGCCAGCCTTGCTGCAACCTTTTTGCCAACCACATGAACACAAAATGCAGAAGCTACTTTGCCCTCATTCCCTCTTCGGGAGAAGCCCCAAGGGACGCACTCATAAAAGATTGGCCTCCGGGTCTCCCCTATGCATTCCCACCAATTCCCTTGATACCCAAAGTATTGCAGAAAGCAAAAGCCCTGGGAAGGACCATCATTCTAACTGCCCCTCATTGGCCTCGTAAGATTTGGTTCCCCTTCCTTCGACTTCATCTGTTGGAAGAGCCTTGGATTCTGGACCCAGTTCCAGACCTTCTGACGCATTCATTGGCGGCTCTTCATCGCTCTTTTCAGTCCCTGAAATTGACAGCTTGGCTGCTCCAATTCCCAACATAGCCAGGTTCCATAACCTCTCAAATGAAATGCAGCATTTATTGATATCTTTTCTCATAAGTCCTCTACTAGGAAGCTGTACGTTAGCAAATGGAGAAGATTTAATATATGGGCTTCTCAAAATAACATTGATTCCAACCAAGCCCCTATTTCCTCCATATTAGAGTTTTTGACTATGCTTTTCAATAAAGGAGCTGCAGCAGCAACAGTTCGGGTACAACTTGCCGCCATCTCTAATTTCCATTTTGGCTTTGAAGGATTAAACATAATGTCACACAAGCTATCCAAAGCCTTTCTCAAAGGGACCTTTCATCTCAGACCACCTGTGAAATCCCCTTATACCCCATGGAATCTAAATTTCATGCTTTCACGCATTATTCTCCCACCTTTTGAACCAGCTTCCTCATGTGATTTGAAATATTTGTCATGGAAGGCTATCTTTTTAATAGCCATCACTTCTGCCCATAGAGTGTCAGAGCTACAGGCCTTGTCTCTGTAAAGCCTCCTTATTTGATTTTCCATGCTGACAGAGTGTCCCTGTGAACAAATTCTTCATTTTTACCCAAAGTTTGTACTGAAGCTAACCTTAACCAGATCATGGATTTACTAGTGTTCTTCCCCAAACACGCCAACAACTTAAGAGTATATGCTGCAAAAGCTTGATGTTCATAGACAGCTCAGATTTTACCTGGATAGAACAAAAGAGTTCAGTAAATCAGAACAGCTTTTCGTTTCCTTTTCAGATTCCAGAAAAGGTATGCCAGTGGCAATAACAACACTATCTAGATGGTTACCTGATTGTATCACATTTACTTATTCAGCTGCTAATTTACCTTTACACCACAAAATTAAGGCTCATTCTACTAGAGCAGTGTTCACATCTTCTGCTTTTTCTGCTAGGCTTCCTATAGACATTTGTGCAACAGCCACTTGGTCAAGACCTCATACCTTCATCACTCATTACAAAGTTGACAGGGTCTCCTTTGGTTCTACTGTCCTGAAAAACATACTCCCGTGAGCCACCCGAGAACGATGGTGCTTGGGACGTTACCCATCTTTAAGAATAATCAGCGAGATAGAACAACTTCCCATAAAGAAGTTATGTACTCACCATAACTTTCCATGTGAGTTGTTCTTTTCACCTTCATTCTTTCTTCCCACCCTCCTACACCCTCCAAGGTTTTTCAGGGACCGAGATACTAGTTTTATCCTGGTTGCTGAGTCTTACTATGGGATTTCTCTTAAAGAGTGATAGAATGGCACATGGTATTATTAGACACAGCAAACAAGATCTGAGGTAACTCAAGGTGCATCATGGGATAGGGACTTGGCCTCGAGCTGTCTGAAGACCTCGAGCTTTGTAGTAGGCCGACTCAGAGATGAGGATCGGCTCTGAACCCATCTGTAAGAATGAAGACGAAATGAACAACTCACATGGGACGTTATGGTGAGTACATAACTTCTTTTTATAGTGTTTTGTCATTTAAGTTCAAATAATGTAATCACTGCAGGATACATTGTTTGTGTTTGAAGTTTTGTTTTAAGAAATCTGTTGTCTTAGCTAGTTAAGTGCTAAGTTTAATTAGAACAGATAGAAAGGGTAAAAAAATAAGGCTTTAAGCACAATCATAGTAAAAAGATAATTGAAGCATGTATAGAAGTACATAACATGAATAAAGATGGTTAAAAAGGTCAAGTATGAAAATAGCGAAAATGATCATTCACAGAGTACTACGAAATGTGTTATGGAAATGAAACCATTTACAGTAAAAGTGCTGTAATCCTCAAGTGTACTGATCCAGAATGACTTACCAAGCGCAAGTCACATGACAGTAACAATTGGTTTACTCAGTAAGAATTTAAGAATGACCTGGGGATGTGAGGCAGGGTAAACTCATGTTGGTAGTTTAAGTTCCTGATCCTTTTGACAGTTTCCTCTAGGTAATCAGGACTACCTTCCAGGACGAGCCAGGTCAGCCACAGCAATTATTACTTTCAAAGTACATGCAAATGTGATAAATTCACCTCTTACCTTACATAAATAAAGCCCCGACTATGACCCATTGGACTAGACTTCAGTAAGTTGCACTGACACCTGCTGGAGCTGGTGTGGGCTTTACCTGGTCATCTCTCTTCAGGACATACATCTCAAATGTCCAGTGCTTTGCGGAATGTCAGTGATATAGCCTCATTTTTGCCTTGACCCTTATCATTTTTTCTGATAAGTGAAAAAGAATAAAAGTCAGTAATGCCAGACATTCGTGTTTCATGCTTTTTTGCATCAGTTGTGCATTTTTGTTAATGATATTGTTGATATATTAACTTTCTCAGTGAACTGGTCCAGGAGTAATAGTTAAAACAATGTCCTAGATTGTGAGCTTCCCTCCCATTATTTTTGGCTTTATCCAAAATGTCTGAATAGTAGTTGAGAGGTTTTCATCAGGGAGAGGGTGGGAAGGTGTTGAAGTGATGGATACCGGCATGTATTCAGGTCTTCTCTCTGCAAAATACCCATTGGCGTACAGGGATTGCCAAGGAGACCTGCAGGCGAGAGGGTAGAGCCTAGTGGGGAACTGCATTTGAGGGCATATGGCATTCCTCTAAGGCATTGCATGTTCCTCCCATTAGACTAGTAGCATTCGTTTACAAAGGGGAAGGTAGAGTCACAATTCACAAGAAAGATTAATTGTTCTGTGTAGCAACTAGTAGATGTCAGGCCATGTCTCCTCAAGTGCAACCCACATTACAGGTGCAGGGGTCTGCCAACTCCAGAACACCAGGGTTAAACTAGCTAACAGGATTCATATGCAAAATGAGATGGAGTAATGGCTCGCATAGATGTTGTGTCATAGCTTTAAACCACTACTCCTGTATAGGAAGTAAAAAAATCCAAAGAGGTATAGAAGAATCAAACAGAAGAGTAACAGGTTAAAGTTAACATTTACTGTGTACTCTAAAGGTTTGTCTTAAGAAAAATAATCTGTGTTCTGGATCCAAGAGAACAATAAATAATGTCCAGAAATAGATATGTAGTATACCTTTAAAAGGAAGTAGAAGTTATGTAGGATGGAAGTTATGATGGAAGGGTCTTAGCACTTAACAGTAAACATAAACTTGCAGGATGTCGTATTTTAGTGTCTCGTGTTTCTTCTTTTTTAAGACCTAGTGTCCATGGTGATATCCATCACTTCAACATGTCAGATCCTGAGTCTGAAAGGGCTAACATGGTGTTCATAGGGTCATAGGTAGGTAGGTACTAGGCTGTCGGCCTAAGGGCCTGTGTAAGCCTAGCCAACAAGGTTCTCTGACTTTTGCCACCCAAGAAGGTTATTTTCTTGTGCCCCTGTCGAGCAGAGCCACAGAACTGATCCCCATGGTGAATTTCCTATTTCCCATCCACTCATCAAGATTTTTCTTGGAGTGCTAGTGAGGAACTCTGCTTGATGTAGATAGGTAGTTTGTTCCAGAGTATGGAAAGTCTCTGGGACAGGAATCTATTCCTCTAAAATGTTCTGTTTATTGTGGTGAGAAGGTTAAGGTCCCCTGAGAGTGTAGTTTGGTGGGATTGGGATTTCTTTAGGTGTAGGATGTCCATCAACTCTGAGTTTGGCACAGCTTTGTATGTCAGGCAGAGATCACCTCAGAGTAGGCAATATGCTATGGAGTAAAGATGGTGTTTTTTGAGACGGTCAGTGTAGGGCATCTGTTTGAGCCCTGTAATCCTCTTTGTGAGGTATTTTTGTGGCCTTTCCAGCTGTTGCAGATGTCTTGTAAGGTACATTCCAAAAGGTGCGTTGTACTCAATAATGGGTCTAATGAGAGCCGAGTAGAGGGGAATAAGGACCTCTTTTTTTCTGGATGGGAACTCTTGCGTGATGAAGTGTGTCACATAGAAAGATTTTGTGACTACTGTGGCGATGTGATTATCAAAGGAGAGACTACTGTCCACCTGAGTCCCAAGGTCTCTTACCACACATTTGGTGTTAAGTGGACTGCCGCCTATCTGGTAGTTCAAGGGTACCGAGTTCTTACCAAAGGGGTTGACAATGCACTTTTTGGCATTGAGCTTGAGGCCGTGGCGCTGGCACCAGGCATAAGTCTCGGTGAGGCCCTTCTGTGGTATGTCCACGTCGTTCGTGGACTCTACTATGGCACCTAATGTGCAGTCATGTGCGAACTTCATCAGCTAGAGGCCCTCCATGTTAGCCTGTACTTTAGAGAAGTAGATACCAAACAGGAGAGGACCCAGGACTGAACCCTGTGGTACTCCACTTGTCACATGTTTGAAGTCAGATTTGGAGTCTGCAACTTTTACAGTGTAGGTTCTGTCGATGAGCCAATTGGCAACCCATCTTGTGACATATGGATTTATACCCAGTTTATTTATCTATGATTCCAGAATGGGGGATGGTGTCGAAAGACTTGGCAAGGTCAAGATAGGCTGTGTGAACTGCCTTACCCTCGTCTATGGCTTTGGTGACTGTTTCAAAGAAGTCAATCAGGTTCAGGAGGCGTGATCTGCCCTTCACAAACCCGAACTGTGTGGGGTCCAGAGTCTGGAGGTTACCAGTGTCTTGATTTATGAGTTCCATGATGATACGTTCCATGGCTTTGCAGACCAGGCTCGTCAGGCTAAAAGGACAATAGTTCCTGGGGTCCGTGGTGACTCCCCCTTTGTCAAGTGGTATAACTGTTGCTGTGCGCCATTCAACAAGTACAAAGCCTGATGTGAGGCTGTGGTTGAACATGGTGCTTAGGTAGTGGGCCAGTTCGTTCTGAAGTTTGTGTAGAATGCAGCCTGGGATGTTGTCCGGTCCCATGGATGCTGTGTTCCTGGCTTTGGAGAGCACAGTTTTTACCTGCTCAGTTGTGATTGCGGGGGCACTGCATTCTTCCGGTATGGATATGGGCCCTTGGGGGGGGGGGGGGTAAAGTTCGCACTGAACCTATCAACCAGGATGTTGGCGATATCATTTGGTTCCATAATCTTCGTGCCATTGTGCTGCAACTCAGAGTAGATCTGGGTGTTGCCACTGAGATTCTTGACATAGCTGTAGAATGCTTTGTGATTGTCCTTAGAGTTAGTGACAATCTTGTTTGCATAGCTGGCTTTGGAAGATTTTATAAGGGATCTCAGCTTCTTGCTGAGGCTGACTGGGGAGCTGTTCCACTAATGGGATTTTACTCTCTTTTGCAACAGTTTCTTCCTTCTGTTGTATAGTTTATACCAGGGGACCACCTGACTGGCTTCCTTTTTCTGGAGGATAGTGTATTGGTTCTGCTAGGGATAGCATGATCCATGCACTCGTGTAAGTGCATATAGAGTGCATTTGTATAAGATTCGGCAGTCGTAACTGCATTGTCCATCTGCATGGGTGTTGTGAAGTTTGCCACTTCTGTCTTAAGAAGCATGAAGCTGGCTTTGGAGAAATGTTTTTACAGTGGTTTCCTTAATGGGGGGGCAGGATGTGGATATCTATGGTGATTAGCGTATGGTCTGATCTGACCGAGGAGTTGACTTCAGGTGTGAACACCGGTCACTCATGTTGCTAATGACTAAGTCTAGGATATTATTTCCCCTGGTGGGGGTGTGGATAAATTGATCCAAGGCATTGGAGTTTATGAATTCTAGAAATCGTTGAGCGAAGGAATTGGTACATGAGTAGTTTTCCCAGTTAATGGTGGAGTAATTGAAATCACCAATTATTAGGGTGTTTGGTTGAACCCTAATATTTTCCAGTATATCAAGAAAAGAGGATTGGGAATCCTCGGGCATGGTGGGGGAACTGTAGCAAGCTACAATATGGCTTGCAGTTTTGCCTAGAGTTAGTTGCACTTGGATAATTTTGGATGCATTATGTTGGGCAACTAGCCTGGAGGTGTGGATATCTTTAATGAATATGGACACACCTCCACCCTTGGTGTTCCGGTCCTGGGTAGATGGCCAAAAGGTATGATATGAGTTATATCCTGGTAATGCAGGGGTGCTTTCTGGAGCCTTGAACCAGGTTTTAGTCACTGCAAAGATATCGATGTTCTCCATTTTAAGGAGTGCCTAGAATGAGTGCATTTTGAGGTTTAGACTTCTAGCATTGAGTAGCATTACCCTCAGTTGTTACTTGCCTGTAATTGTTATGGTGGTGGGTTTGTCTTTTGAGCCTTGCCTAAAAAAGGCACTATAGGGATGGCAAGAGCCTTAGCCAGTATCTGGAATCCCAGGGGCGACAGGTGCAGGCCCTCTCTGGCAAAGCATCGTGGCCTGTTGACCATGTCGTCCCAGGCAGACAGATACTGGATCCCCTTAGAATGACACTGGAAGCTTAGCCAATTGTTGAAGTCAATCATTTTGTCCTTGTACTGCGGTATCATTCTGGGCTATGGTACAGTGCTACTCAGGGCTAGGGTCATACCTGCCTGGATTACAAGATTGCAGAGATCCTCCGTCTCTTTTCATGAAGTCTAGGGAGGTACATCTCAGATGGTTCACACCTACATGGACAATGACTGAGTCATATTTGTACTTGTGGAGTGACCTGAGTGCGTAGGTTATGTGACAGATCCTAGCACCCAACAGGTAGTTAACCGTAATCTTCTCCTTGTCTATTCTGGTGAGTGGGATATCAGTGTGCCTGACTATAGCGTCACCTATAACTAATGTGTTAGGCATGTTGTTTTGCCTTATGGGCTGTGGTTGAGTGGCACACTGAGTCTGTGTGTTATGTATCTCTTTTGGATTGTATTGAGGGGTGGGGGTTGCTTGCATTTCTGCTTTGGAGGTCTCTGTTGCTTGGGCAGATTCTTATTGAGAGCCTCAGAGAATGTTTTTGTGTATCTGTGTGTGGGTTTTGGTGGTGTAGGTATAGTGGGACTATGTGATGAGTGTGGTGTGGTGCAAGTGTTTACCTTCTTCTCTTGACTGAGAAGTTCAGTCCTGGGATGAGAGAGCTTTGCCTCCAGTCTGGCAAGATAAATGCATCTCTCACAGGTTGTAGTGTTGGGTGGTAGGAGGAGAGGGTTGTCAGTGTACATAAGGCAATTGCTACATTGCCCCAAGATGCCCAGATTCATCAGGTAGACAGGAGAGAACACTTGGAGCTGTCCCTTGGACATGCCTGGGTAATCACTAATTTTCTCTAGATAAGTGAGGGAAGTAAGTACTTGAGCTGTTTTCCTCGATGTAACTTGAGGAAGATAAGTACAAAAACTGTTTTACTCCTATGAAATGAGAGAGCTTCAGTAGTTTGTAGCTTATTTAGTGCTTACAACAGATCTGAACCAGTGCTAAGCACGGATTAGCAGATTCAAGTGCTAAAAGTAGGATTCTGGCTAGTTCTTGGTGAAAAACTGAAGCGGAGACTTTATGGCACCGGGAATAGTTTAATCCTAGCTAAGCAGCACTGCGCCATGCGCAAAACCGTGCAAACACAGGTTTTTAAGCAGAAAGATGAAAGGGATAGAAATAGCACAAAACTGCCAATAAAACTACAGTTTCTCAGTTGAAATCACTCTTCAGGCGACAGATAAGCTGTTCCAAAGCTCACCACTGAAAATGATGAACAGAGAAGCTTCCCTCGATCTTGAAAAGGTCTGGGCAACACAGGAACTTAAAAACAGCCCAGAATTCAGCAAACTGAAAACCGGATTTAGAAAGGCGGTGTTAGAATGTTGACTGAAGTGGCATTTTCCTTGAGATGTCAGAAATTATTCATTTGTTTAATTTTCAGCACTGCAGACACTAGCAACATAATTAATGAATTCTAACTACCGTTGTCGCACCTGCTACATGTGTATCCTTTGCATTTACTCTTTAGTTTTTATTCTAAACAGTAAAATGATGTATAAGCTCATTTTGCTTTGTGTTTTTTTTACACAGTACACTTTACGACATATGTCAATCTGAACTTAAGGCCGTAGTTTTCTAAATGTACACTACACATCAAAGTGTTACATGCGTATACCTCAGACACCAATTCTGTGGGGAAGATTATCTTTAATGTTTGGCTCAAAATGGTGATGATGCAACCTCTAACTGCTTCCGAGCTGCAGGGAAGCCTATCAGAGAGTTGGAAGCAGCGGATACAAAATATATAATCTATATTGTACTGCAAGAGGCCTCAGTAGCAAACCAGAAAATATAAAGTACATCCTGTCTTCATATTACAGGCAAGAAAGCCTCCTCAATATTTAATATGTCTGCTTTACTTGAGAGAGAGCAAACACTTTCTGTAGTTAGTGAGAGATACTTTTTTTTGTTTGTTTGTAACTCCTGCAACAGGACTTGCCTTTCTTTCCCCACAATAACAAAAGCTCAGAGAATGCCATGATCAGCAAACCAGGGTGAAAAGATCTAATGCAAATAACTGCAGAAGCAGTTACAAGGATCTGGTGTGTGTGTGTGTGTGTGTGTGTGTGTGTTTTGAAGTGAATGCTTTAGAGTGTGTGGCAGAGAGCTCTAATGCTTTGCAGTGTACATAGTCAACAAAAAATGACTTATAAATGTATGTAGTTTTGTTTCATCTGAAAAGTGCAGAGTGCCACAATTCTGAGTATATAGAGTGTATGTATGTGTGTGTGTGTGTGTGTGTGTGTGTGTGTGTGTGTGTGTGTGTGTGAGAGAGAGAAGTGTGGTGTGTATGCGATTTTTGTCTGATTACCTATGTGTGAGCATATTACTGCCTTTACTACCTCTGTGTCTTTGCACATATGTGTAAGCGTGTTTGTGTGTGTGTGTGTGCAGTGTGTGTGCAGGCATTCTTATATTTTAGATGTAATGTACTTCCTCTAACAACATTTAAATGTCCTACGTCGATTTTGAAAAATTAGGCACAGGAACTATTTAACATCAAAATATAAAAAATATTTATATATATAAAAGTAAAACAAATACAGAAACAATTTGACATTCTGGTGGCATAGAGGGATAAAGCCCTGACTTTATCCCAGAATATTTGGGTTCATATTGCATCTCATGTAACTGATGGAGCGGCAGGGAAGGATGGGGTGTTACTAACTTGGGTGAGGAGGGCCATCTTCTGTAACTATCCCTGGTGGAGGCTGGAGATGCTGTAATTGGGGGGCACCCGACTGCCAAGATGCCAGTGTAGGGCATAAGCAGCCCCCATTGATGGCCTTTGTTTCATACTATACTAGTATGGGAAGTAGTATATAGGCTGAGCCTAAGTGGTGGGGACATGTCAGTTGGCAGGCATGATGGGAAAAGTGGAGAAAAATGGTTCCTTAAATTGTTCTGCGTTTGTTCGAAAAGGCGGTTGTTGGTTATTCAACATTTCATACCTTAAGCATGCCCACAGTGAATGTTTTTTTTTTTCCTAAAATCATGAAATGATTATGAATTATGTACCTCTTGCTACACTAGCTGTCATGACTTGTATGATAACTGGCCAGGTCATTATACAGTGACCTGCCCTTTATACTGGTCGCTTTTACAAATAGTTGGGAAGCAGTCTTTATTATATTTTTATAGCAGTTATATTTAGATCAGATGCAGTTTTAAATATAAAATTAACTGGATGATTTGTATGTGATTTGACAGTTTATTCTTTTATATCTGTTCATGGTGTCACTGTAGGAAAATGAAGTTTGGCATTTGTTGGTGTAACTGTCCTTTTGCATAAGAACCTTATGTCAGTAGAATATAAGTGGTAGAGACCAGAGTGGTCCAGGATGTCATTTCTGGAGAGATCTTATTCCATAGAGAAGGGCCAAGTGTGGAAAAAGGCATGTTGTGCTGTTGCAGTTTTGAAAGGAGGACCACTAAGTAATATGGTGTTATCTTGGATACTCCTCGGTGAATATGCTTTTCCTCTGATGGGTAGTCTTCTTTTTAGTACAGGATTTTGTAAAATAAGGTAGAAAGTAGATATGTAGCTCTTTGTGGCACTGAACGTCGGTTAAAAGGCTGGAGTAGGGAGCAGTGATGTGTACTGGAGTTTGCCAAAAGGGCAGATCTGCAAATCCTATTTCCATTTATTTGTAACCTTCGCATATGTTAGGCAGAATGTAAGGATGGTAGTGGCAGGCCATATTCTATGTTTGAAAAACAAATATTCTTGGCTAGTAGATGTGACATTCTGTAGCAGAGCTTCAGCTGAGAGAGAGAATTCAAAAATACACTTCAAGCAGGGAAGACTAGTCCATATAATATACATGCTTACAACAGCTTTAATTGTCTAGCACCTTGGCCAAACAGCCTTTAAGGAGAAATGAAACAGTTTTACAGTACATTTTTGTTCCTTGTTTTAATAACCCCGTTAAACAGCATTTTATAAATTTATATTGAATGAAATGCTTACAAAGTTTAATTGTATTAACTGGAAAAATAATTTTAATTTAACAAAAAATGAATGGAATGAACTTAATAGATTAAGAACAGGAAGGATGTTGTGTGTAAGTGTTCTGACAAGAGAGCTAATATTGTATTAGTGACTACACAATTGTATGATCAAATGTGTGAAAATATTTAAATGATCTGATCAAATGTGTGAAAATATTTAAATGATCGGTCACAGTATATTATATTGACTAAAGATCCAGTTGAAGAATTTCTAAAAAGATTATTTAGCTTTATTGAATAAGGGTGAGAGATTGAATTTTTTATCCTATGCTCCCTTTATTTTATACTTTACCTCAAATACATAACATTAAGGAATCTCCCCCAGGTGGACATGTTGAGTCAGGTACAGGTAGTATGTTAGAACCACTGGGAAAAGCTCTAAATAATTTCTTATACCCATATGCTAAAAAATTGAATTTGTATATATCTATCATATATATCAAACTGTCCACCGTGCTACCTCTCACCCTTTGTGTCCCTCAGGGCTCTATTCTAGGTCCTCACCCTTGATGTCCCTCAGGGCTGTAGTCTAGGTCCTCACCCTTGGTGTCCCTCAGGGCTCTATTCTAGGTCCTCACCCTTGGTGTCCCTCAGGGCTCTATTGTAGGTCCTCACCCTTGGTGTCCCTCAGGGCTCTATTCTAGGTCCTCACCCTTGGTGTCCCTCAGGGCTCTATTCTAGGTCCTCACCCTTGGTGTCCCTCAGGGCTCTATTCTAGGTCCTCACCCTTGGTGTCCCTCAGGGCTCTATTCTAGGTCCTCACTCTTGGTGTCCCTCAGGGCTCTATTCTAGGTCCTGTACTCTTTTCTATCTTCATCAACAATCTTCATACTGCCATCCCTGATGCAACCTACATTCAATATGCAGACGAGTCTACCCTGATCTGTGCAGCCTCCTCCCCTTTAGACCTGCAAACCTTAACATAAAACACATTTAACACAGTTGAAAATTGGATCTCTAATCACCGTCTGTTGTTAAATCCCAACAAAACCAAACTGTTCCTCTTTACCCCCATCAGTAGAGCCACCCCATTTTCCTTCTCCATAACATCCAACAACGGTACCTGTATCTCTCCAGATGACCATACTAAGCTTTTAGGAGTAATAGTGGGCAATAATCTCAAATTTGATCTGCATATCAATAAAACTATAAAAAACATTAATAAAAAGATTGGCTCATTATATAGAAGCAAACCCTTTCTAACTCCATTAGCTAGGACTGCAATCGCCCGCTCACACCTACTCTCTACCATTCTATATGCCTCCCCCATACTCTCCAATTTGAGCAAAACTGAACTTAGTAAGCTGTCTCATTGTTACAACCATATTGCCAGATTTGCCATAGGCTCAACATATAGGACACATCACTATCAAAACCTCAGTCTTCTCAAGTGGCTAGAACTGCCTAGCCTACTTCTGTTCAATTAGCTTATCGTAGCATACAGAATTCTGTACCACCCTGAAAAATACTCTGGCACTCAAAAATATCCTAAGGCCATACAGTAATTCAAGGCAACTATGATCATCCAATAAACTGTTGGCCCAACCCACAAAGCCATTAGCCGGCGTCTCCCTGTTTGCCAACGTTGTTGGTAAAACTTGGAATTCACTTCCATCTAACCTTACCCTCGCACCTTCTTTAAGTCTCTTCAAAAAAGGCCCCAAACAGTATTTTAAAGAGCACTGGCTTTGTCCCTGTACTAACCCTGATTAATCACTACTTATTCAATTGTCTTATTTAAATTAATATTGTATGCATCTCTTGCTCATAATAGCTTGCTGCAACCTGTTGTTTTTGTATACTATTACACACTGTGTATATTGCGAGTACCTACTTGAAGGCTTTGTAAATATGTTTGACTTATAGCTGTTATGTTCTATCTGCATTATCTGGAGCTTTTCTCCCTGGGCCTTTGCTGAAAATCGACATATATCCAGTCGGACTATCCCATTCAACAAATGTAAAATAAATAAATAAATATATATTAGTTTTGATTTGTTACGTAAATAAATTAATTAATGTCACTTAGGAAAGGATTTTTATTGGCTGACGTGTGATATAATCAGTTTGTATAGCAGTATTAAACATTATCATGGACTGGAGGAGGCATATATATGTATGTATGGGACATTCAGCACAAACAGCTTATATTTGAGAATTACTGGAGTTTGCCTTGACTCATAATTATTTTAGGTATAAAAAAAGTTTTTATTTGTAAAAACAAGGTACAGCAATGGAAGCATGTTTTGCTTTGACTTGTGTCAGTCTTACTATGGCAAGTTTTGAGTTAGAGTATGTATATGTACATCTGAAGAAGCGTAGTTATTCTACGCGAAAGTGCTCATTTTTATTACTTGTACTACTAATAAAGACGTTTTTTGGATTACAACAGAGGTTCATTTCCTTGTGGTGATTCCTTCTGCATCTGTTTCATCAGTATGTATATCTCCTTTACAATAAAATTGATTTTGCATAATCTGTTGTTATAGATTTATTGATGATTTGTATTTCTTGCAGAGGCAAGGGAAAGTAATTTAATAGAAGAGTTTTTGAAACATCTACAGAATAATATGTTTGGTTTTAAATTTACTAATCGGAGATATGCATTAAATTTCTTTTTTTTTATATCAACCTTTTTTGTGGATGAATTTAAAAATATTTGATCAAATATTTTTATAAAAACTATAGCTTCAAAAAAATTTGTATTATAACAGTGACCATCCTAAATGTCTGAAGGACTCCCTAACCAATAGTCAGTAGTAAGAGCAAAAACGATTGTGTACAACATTTTCCAATTTAGTGGAAGAAAGTAAATAGATTACAAAAATTGTTTGGATGAGGTTATGTACATAAAATAATTCTTATGTAATGCAGTTTTGAGGTTATGTGGGGAGAATCAAAAAACAAATTTTAATAAGATGGATAATGATATAATGTCAAAAGATGTTGTACTATTTAGTATTTCAAAGCTCAAGGTAGTTGTATTAATTAAAATATAGATGACCCCATCTGTGTCTTTATTAATAGCTTTCTAAATTATAAAATGGTTAATATCATAAGGAAGAATTGGCATATTTTATTAATGGATGAATAATTAAAAATGTTTCCTTCAAAGGAACCAACATTTATTTATAGAAGAGGTAAGCAGCATTGGTGATACAATACTATATAGCAATGACTGGGATTTAGAAGAAATGACTAAGTTAAAAATAACTTTAAATATTGGGACTGTGAAGCATCTAAGTATATACTGGAAGGGACATCTTCTTCTTTTTCTTTCGGCTGTTCCCATTAGGGGTCGCCACAGCGGATCATCTGTTTCCATTTCTTCCTGTCCTCTGCATCTTGCTGTGTCACACCAGCCATCTGCATGTCCTCTCTCACCACATCCATAAACCTTATCTTAGGCCTTCCTCTTTTCCTCTTACCTGGCAGCTCCATCCTTAGCATCCTTTTCCCAATATACCCAGCATCCCTCCTCTGCATATGTCCAAACTAACGCAGTCTCTCCTCTCTGACTTTGTCTCCAAATGTCCATCCTGAGCTGACCCTCTAATATACTGATTCCTAATCCTGTCCATCCCCGTCACACCCAGTGCAAATCTTAACATCTTTAACTCTGTCACATCCAGCTCTGACTCCTGTCTTTTTGTCAATGCTACCGTCTCCAGTCCATATAACATAGCTGGTTTCACTACCCTTTTGTAGACCTTCCCTTTCACTCTGACTGGTACCAGTCTGTCATAAATCACTCCTGGCACTCTTCTTCACCCTGCCTGTACTCTCTTCTTCACCTCTCTTCCACACTCACCATTACTCTGAACTGTTGATCCCAAGTATTTAAACTCATCCACCTTACAAATAGACACAAATTTATTTTTACTCAACATTTAACATTAATCTGAGAGAGTGACTAATGTTTCACTGTGTCTTTATAGAAATGTTTATATAGTTGAACCAAAAAGGGCAGTAAAGAAAAGAATGTTGGAACATTTCAGTGATATAAGTAATGTTCAATTCATCTGGTCCATTTGCCAAACATTTTTTTTGAATTTTAACAAAATGTTTCACAATTGAGATATATGGCCTTGTTGCAACTTGTTGCAAAAATATTAAACGATGGTTGTTATATAAGGAAAGTTTTTTTATTTTGAAATATATGATTTATAGCCCATATGGGCTAAATGTAGAAATGCATTGGAGAATATTCTTATAATTTTAACCTGTTGTAGTTTTAAGGGTTCATTGTGGCTAACTGAAGTGTGTATAAATTAATGAGTGTTATTTGATGTTTCATTTCTCTTTGAAGGCTGCTTAGCTGAGGCGCTAAAGAAATAAAATCATTATAAGCAAGCAAGTGTGCATATTATAGTAATTTGTATTTTGCTTGTGGCTAAGTGACTTGCCCAAGACTAGTACATATTTCTGATATGTTAAGAGGCCTTATCTGGATGAATGAAAGTATAGTTTGCTGGAAAAAGTTTTCTGAAGTTCTGCAGCATGTGTCACAAATTCAGGTTTCTGAGAAGCTGCAAAAACTGACAATAGCTCCAAGGGAGAGCTCAGAAATACAATTGTTCAGAGAAGCTGGCAATATGTAAAATTTACATCCATTAATTCAGCCAATATATATTCAGAGAGAAATTGTCATGTATTCACAGCCTACCATATAAAGTTAAGAAGGCTATAATTCAGTCACATCTTAGAAACCAAGTCCATCAGTATGACTATGGTGTCCACTACACTAGCATGTAAACAGCTGCGTAGATGCAGCTATACCCATATGAACAAGTGCAGGGCAAATCTCGGATACACACCCACATAATGGAACCATAATTTCAGCAAGTTTTATAATAAAAGGAGAAGAATTTTAACCAAGGGTAGGAAGAGTATTTCCCAGAATGTTAGAGCCCTTGTCACAGAAATAAACAACTCAGGAGCTTAATAAAATTCACCAAAGTCAAGTTTGAGGCTAAAACACTGATCTAAGCCAAAGCCAATCAAAAGGTATTTTTAGTTATTTTTATAATCTCAAAAGCACAATGCAGCAATGCATTGAATTTATTGTGAATAGTGTTACCTACACTGAGGCTGAAGGTGTAGCAGACCTGCTGGCCAATAAATTTATCTCTAATTTTGCCCTTCTCTCCCTTCCATCTGTCTATCAAGATATACCTGAAACTGGCTCACCTACAGTTGTCAGAAGAACAACTCTAAAAGTACTCTTAAGAGCTAAATATACTGCATCAGTGGGTCCTGGCAGTAACCTTGGATGCATCTTAACTAGCAGGAAGCACAATTTAGCCACATCTCTAACAACACTGTTCATAACAGCCTCCGTACAAGTTTTGTAGCAAGCAAATGGAGAACCACTACAGTCATTCCCCTGTTTGACCAGTCTCATATGCAAACCCATAGAAAGACTTATCATGGAGTTAATCAATCTGGGCATAGGCAAGCTCCAAACACTGGACCACTTTGGATTCATCAGTTACTCACCCTGGTGGATTTTTTTAAAGGCCACCAAAACAGTGGATGAAAGCAAAACAATACACATATCTGCCTCTACCTGGCCAAAGTTTTTGACACAATTTCTCATTCAAGCATAGTAGAAAAGCTAAATAAACTGAGAACAAACCCGTTTCCCTGCTTGATTGCCAGCTAGTTCACAGATAGGATGCAGATAATCAAAATAGGGGAAGTTACCTCAATAAAGAGACTAGTCGCCAGTGGCGTCCACAAGGGTTCTGTGCTGGGACCTCCCTGTTTAGCATGTATTCTTCTGAAGTAAAATCCAATACCAAAGAGCACTGGCTGACTAAGTTTGTAGATGTCTGTAAGCTAGGAGCAGTCATTGAATCCCCAAATGACTTGGCCATCCTGCAGGAAAGCTTGTCTCAAATAAATAACTGATGTCAAAATTATGGCCTAAAACTAAATACCAAAAAATGCTTTAGTATATCCTTTGGGAAGTCATCTACCCCAAGGAACTGCCACATTGACAATATTGCCTTAAGAGTTGACCCAGTTCAGAATTTTGGAACTTATGTAGACAATGACCTGAGTTTTGACCATGTGTCTATTGTAAGAAAATCACTCTATATTGCACAGCTTATAAACAAATGGATTGTGTCTAGATCTAAGGATGTCTTTGTCCCACTTTACTCAGCCCTCATTTGGCCAGTCATTGAATATAATGCCCCTTTGACGTGTATCTGTCCATCCATCCAGCCATCCACAACCCTTTGTCCCTTTTTTTACATGGGGTCGGGGTGTCACTTCAACAGTGACAATCATCTAGAGCCAAGGTATCACCACTGGGTGGCTAGACCTGCCATTGTACTTCCTCCACAATACACACTCACACCTTTGGCCAATTTAGAGTGTCTTGCCCACCAACTGCATGCCTTTGGATTGTGGGAGGAAACTGGAACACCTGGAGAAACCCACATGAACACAGGGAAGACATGTAGCATGTATCTGTCCAGTCACATTAAACAACTGGAAAGTCCAGAGAGCTACCTTACTGAAAGGATATAAGGCCTAAACAACACATCCTACACAGACTGACTCAAAGCCCTGTCCTATACTCTGTATCCTACTGACTGCTAAGAGATGACCTGTGCCTGGCATACAAGGCATTCTCTGACCCATTACTGATGGAATTGCTGCACATCAGCAAGTCAAATGGCATCAGAAATACTCGGTCTAGGGATGTAAACTTCTTCAACATCAACAGAATGGTTTAGAGAGGCAGATATATTTGCCAGAGGATACCACTGCTGTGGAACGGACTCTGTCCACATAAAATAAAGCCCATCCCTGTCCATTTTCAAGCTCAACTTAAAATTAATGGATGGGAAACAGAAAATGTGCCCCAGGACTGCCCTATATACTATTTATACTACTAATGGACAGAGGCAGCTCCTAAATGCTTTATCCCATGCATGGGTCCCCTCAAATTTTCTATGGTATGGTTCCAATTATACTTAATAGGGGTTATTTATTTATTTATTGGGATTTGATTACTGGGAAAGCCTGACTGGGTAGAAGCCTATTTTCAGCTGAGGCCCAGGGAGGAAAAAACTCCAATATATAATTATCGACCATGGTAAGGCCCATCCATATCCATATCCAGATGGGATAGGTTATTTTGAGCACAAATAGGGAAACTGGCTAGGCTTGAATTGGCCCACAAGGGCTGTTAACCTAGTACTTTCCTATGAACCTTTGAGTGTCATCTGGGAATATCTAGGTGGAAAGAATGTTATAGATCTCAAGCATTGTCTCACATGACAACACAGATATAGTAAATGACACAGAACTGTTTGCTGTGTGGAATGCATATAAATCAAAACCAAAAAGTGGAACTGACATTTTATGAAATTCTAACATTCCTTTGCTTAAATGCAAGAAATGACTTTTCTTCATAAGAATCATAACTTCCTGTTACATATTGAAAATTCCTGAAATCTCCAGAAGCTGTTTAGTTGCAGCATATAGTAGCTAGTGCTGTAATTGATGTACTTAGTATTTCCAAGACGCACAATTCCTGATTTAATGAACAATAACTCAAATACTATTAAAGGGCTTGTGAGTTTCAACATATTACTTTCAAGTTTAGGATATTCAGAATCAAATAGGCAAATGAAAGGAGTAAATGAATGCTTAAGAAATTTGATGCATTGGAGCAAATGAGTATTCATCTCGCATTGTTAGACTACAGATAAAAACTTTTGCAAATGGTAGGTTTATTACTTCTATAATTACTGATGTAGCCAAATTGCCAGTGCCTTTTTATTTACCAGAAAGTAGAATGCAAGTTTCAGAATTACTCAGCAAAAAAGCAACTGAAGTAGAAGTAATATTACTGAAGTGGTAGAAACTGCCTTGTCTAAAAGCCAGGGGAAAGAGTCAGACTGATGATTGTGAATTGGCTAGAAATCAGTCTCACATGCAGATAACTGTAGTGGGTAATTACAGTTGTGTAGAAGAAGTTACAGCCTGTTGTTGAAACTACCTGTCAAGTCTTTTTGCCAGAGTGAGTCAGGTGACCAGCTATGGGATACCCAAGATGTCTGAGATACCTCCAATTCTCGTGAAATTGTCTTTAGCTAATGACTGTGCTGGGATTTTAAATTCTGCTTCACAAACTGTTTATAGTTTGGCAAGCACTGCAGTCAAGGGACTGTTACCTTTTAGTTCTTTTATTTTTCTTTTTTTAAATAAAATTTATTTTATTTAAGAAGGTTTTCCACATACAAGGGCTGTACCTTAGAACAGGAAGCAAACTGCTCTAGAGACAATCTCTTTGAAATAAAGAAAAGGCTTAACGGGACATTAAATAACTCTTCAGGTACCAAAAATTAAGCAATAACATTGAGTCATGCCACCTTTGCTAATAATAATTCACACTTTTTGCAGTCTGCTATATCCAGCATGACTAAAACCTTTCCAACAATTTACTCCCTGAACAAGGAAGAGCAAGAACCTTCATCCGATGATCTATAAATTCTAGCCTCTTACACAGCAAGCTTTCAGTTTTCTAAAAATTCAGTAAAACAAACCAAGACCCTACTTTTCAAACTCAATAATTTAGGATATAAATTCAGCAAACTTCATCCCACCTTCTTAAAGCTTGTGGCTGAAAAAAATCACTGAAACCCTCAACTGGTGTCTCTAACAATCTCTCACCTCAGGCACTGCTCCACCATCATTCAAGCATGCAGTTATAATCCCTCTACTGAAAATCTCTTCTTCTAATGGGCTGAAAGATTATAGACCTATTTCTACCATGTACCCTATTACCAAAATATTTGAAAAAAAATTATACACGCAGCTACTTAAAGCACATTAACAGCTATGGCCTGTTATGTGATGCACAGCTTGACGTTTGCAATGTCTTCAGTATCTTTACTGTCCTGGTAATGGCCACTGATGCCATTTACTGCAACCTTTATGAGGGACTTATTATTGCAGGTCTCTTTGTTACTATGACAAGGGCTTTTGAAATGATCAACCATACCCTTCTTCTCAACAAACTCAAAAGACTCATCTTTGAAGACAGCACTTTTTTCTGGTTTTACAGCTATCTAAAAGACAGATTCTGTCAAGTTATAGCAATATCTCATCCTGTACTCCCGACAAACTTAATACAGGTGTATCACAAGGATCTGTGCTGGGTCCTCTTCTCTTATCTCTCTGTGCTAATGATCTCCCTCTAGAATTACCAAATCACAAATTAACAATGGATGCAGATGATATGCTACTCATGCAATCCAGTAATAACCACCCTGACCTGCAGACCAAGGTACAGGAGAAATTCATTCAGTTATGCACCTGGTCCACTACTAACAAACTACTAATTAACCCTAAGAAACCCAATATCGTGGCCTTTGCCTCAGCCAAGAGATAACCCAGTATTCCTCATATTTTTTAAGAGAGCTCAATGGGAACATAATACCCAATGTCACTGAACAGAGGTACCTAGGCCTAATGCTCAGCCCTACCCTTTTATTTACCATACATAGAGATTTTGTAACTAATAAAGTCCTTTTTGTGTTAAAACTGTGTTAGAAGATCAGTCACCTCATCCCACCTACTGCTTGCAGGGCTATTACTAAAAATATTTTGATATCCAAACAAGAATATGGCCTTCCTTTTCTAATCATGCATTCAGCCCACAGTACTCACAGAAGTAGAGACTTCTGAAAATAAAATCTGCAAATTCTTTCTATCATCAGACCCCTGATGCACTTTTGCAATTTGCTAAAAAAATTCCAGTTTACTTTTATTACCTCACAGGGACACTTTTCTTAATAATCAAATTTATAAGGTGCAAAAACACGGTCACTGTCCCCCTTTAAGAATGAAAGTACATTTACAATACATCGCTTACTCAGAACTACACAGGACAACAATTTCTGTCTAGTACATCACCCTTTTGAAACTGGAGAGTCTTTTCTAGCTGGGACCTTCTACCTAGAACCACTTGTCTACCAACATTAAAAATCTATAAACCATTAAAAGCATCAAAGATGCACTTAAATAGTATCTATGTACTGAATCTACCTGCAACTGCTACCATGACGATGGCTAGGGAACTTACAATCCCATATCGTGATTAACAGCATACATTTAAGAAACTTTTCTCAGCCTCTAAATGTGGCATCTTATACACATGTATTTTACATGTACATAGAAATTTATTATATGTACGATTGCACTTTATTTTATTTCTTAGCTTGCATTTAGTGTGCATGTGTGTGTCTCTGTGTGTGTGTTATGTATGTATGTATATATATATATATATATATATATATATATATATGTATATGTGTGTGTATATATATATATATATATATATATATATATATATACACACACACACACACACACACACATATATATATATATATTTTTTTTTTCTGAACCTACTCCTAATACTATCTCCTCAAATACTCTCAAAATTGTACTAACTAGCTACATCAAAACTCTACTCTCTAAATTAAAACCATGCTCAGCATCAGCTGACAGTATTCCTTCCACTTTTCTTCTACTAGCAGTTGACTCTCTTGCTCTCCATGTATCTATCCTAATTAATCACTCTATCTCTGAATCTGAAGTCCCTTCCATCTGGAAACAATGCTACACTATACCTATACACAAAGGAGGTAACTCCTCTGATATCTCCAACTTTAGACCTATCGCTATCCTCTCCCCTCTCTCTAAAGTACTAGAAAATGTATTCATAAACAAGTTATGCAGTATCTAATACAGGAAAATCTGCCTACACCCACTCAACATGGCTTCAGACACAAACATAACACCACTACAGCTCTATTATCCTTCCTCAACACTGTCTCTATAGCCATGGACAACCATAAACTTATTTCTTGCCTATTCCTGGACCTCTCAAAAGCTTTCAACACTGTCTCACACTCTCTTCTGCTGCACAAACTGCATAACCTCAGCTTCTCCTCTGATACTGTTGGGTGGTTCTCCAGCTACTTCACTGATAGATCTCAGTCAGTGAGATTGCAATCTGCACTTTCCTCTCCTCTGCATGTAAAATGGGTGTACCTCAAGGGTCTATCCTAGGGGCCTTTACTTTTTAATATCTTTACTAATCAGCTCTATATCTCCAATACTCAGATGACTCTGTAGTCATCACTACAGCCAACTCTCCCTCTAAGCTCTTCTCAGCTACTCGGGCATCTTTTAACTTAGTTGAAACATGGTTCTCCAACAAGCAGCTCATCCTTAACCATAAAAAAAAAAAAAACAAAGCTGTTACTCTTCCTACCTAAAAAGTTCAACAATGTTAAACCCTCTTTCTCCTTACAGTTCCTTAATAACACTCCCATTCAGGTAGAATCTAGCACTAAGCTCTTAGGTTCATAGGTAGGTACTGGGCTATCTGCCCGAAGGCATATATTAGCCCAGCCACGTTGCGCGGTATTCACCGCCCCTTTGGTTAGTTCCCTAGGCCCTTGATCTAGCAGCTAGTACCCTTGGTCCCTATCTAGTAGAGCTGTTGGTATGATCCCTGGTGTGAACTTTCTGTTACCCATCCACTCGTCAAGGTTCCTCTTGAAGAGTGATAGTGAGGGGCTCTGTCTTATGTAGATCGGGACCTTGTTCCATAGCAAGGGAAGTCTTTGCGAAGGGAATCTATCCCTCCAGCATGTTCTATTCATTGTTGTGCTGAGGTTTGTATAGCTAGAGCGTGTAGCTCTAGTGGATTTGGTTTTGCTAAGATGGAGCATGTTCAACAGTTCTGGGTTGGACATGGCTCTGTATGTTAGACAGAGATCACCTCCGAGAAGGTGGTATGCAACAGAGGAAAGCCTTAGTTTTTTCAGTCGTGCTGCATAGGGCAACTGTTTGAGGCCAGTAATCCTCGTAGTGAGGTACTTCTGTGGTCTCTCCAGCTGCTGGAAATGCCTAGCCAGGTACATTCCGATTGGTACATTGTACTCAATAATGGGTCTGATGAGGGAAGAGTAGAGGGGCACCACTACATCCTTAGATCTTGATGTGAACCCTTTTGTGATCAGATGGGTCACATAGAAGGATTTTCTAACCACCTTGGCAACATGGTTATCAAAGGAAAGCTAACTATCTACTTGGGTCCCTAGATCCATTATTACTACTTCAGATTTCAGGGGGTTACCTCCTATGTGGTAGTTCGCGGGTACTCTGTTTTTTCCAAAGGGGATTACTACGCATTTTTTAGCATTTAGCTTGAGACCATGGCTTTGACACCATGCATCAGTCTCATTAAGGCCCTTCTGGAGGATATCCATGTCGGACGGAGACTCTATTATAGCACCCAGTTTCCAGTCGTCTGCAAACTTGGTCAGCCACAGCTCTTCAGTGCTTGCCTGTACTCAGAAGTATATGCCAAACAGGAGGGGCCCCAGGACATAGCCCTGAGGCACACCACTCATTACTGGTCTGGATTCAGACATAGATCCCGCTACTCTTACTTTGTGGGATCTGTCTGAGAGCCAGTTTGCGATCCATCTTGTGACGTAAGGGTTTATGCCCAGGTTGGTGAGTTTATCAATAATACCTGAATGGGGAATGGTGTCAAATGCTTTAGCAAGGTCAAGGTAAGCCGTGTGTACCTCCTTTCCCTTATCTATAGCCTGAGTAACTGTCTCAAAGAAGTCCACCAGGTTCAGGAGGCATGATCTGCCCTTGACGAAGCCGAACTGTGTGGGGTCAAGTGTTTGGAGGTTCCCAATCTCTCCATTTATGAGTTCCATAATGATTCGCTCCATTGCCTTACAGATCAGACTGGTCAGGCTTATTGGTCGGTAGTTCCCAGGGTCGGTTGTGGGCCCACCCTTGTGCAGCGGAACCACCATTGCTGTGTGCCATTCTATAGGCACATATCCTGTCGAGAGGCTGAGACTGAAGAGGGTATTCAGATGCGGGGTTAATTCATTTTGGAGCTCGCTTATGACACAGCCCGGGACACCATCTGGTCCCATGATGGTAGTGTTTTTAGCTTTAGATAGAACCTTATTAACCAACGTATCAGTAATAATTGGAGGTACACAATCCCCTGGAATAGTAATGGGCCCTGTAGGTGGTGAGGGGGGGGATTTGCAATGAACCTGTCAGCCAAGATGTTGGCAATGTCAGTGGGGTCAGTGTATTTTGTTCCATTTTGTACTAGCTCAGAACAGACCTGAGCGTTGCCATTTAGGTTTTTGACGTAACCATAGAAGGCCTTAAGGATATCCTAGGCATCCTTGGCAACTTTCTTTTCGAAATTGGCTTTAGTTGACTTGATGAGCGCCCTCAATTTCTTACTAAAGCTGATCAGGGAAGATTTTTCTACTTGTGATTTGGCCTTTTTTTGTATGTCTCCTCCTTTTATTGTATAGTTTGCTTATGGTTGGGGTCCAGCAGACTGGTTTCTTCTTGCTTGAGGTAGGAGTCTTGGTTTTATTTGGGATAGCACGGTCCGTGCAATCCTGAAGATGTATATAAAGTGCCTTGGTGTAGGATTCTGCATCCTGGATATTATTATCCTTCTGCAAGGGAATAGTGAAGCATTCCACTTCTGACGCAAGTAGTTTGAAGTTTGCTTTGGAAAGTTTTTTTACGATGGTTTCTTTGACTGGGGGAGGTGGAGGGGTGAGGATGTCTAGGGTTATCAGTTTGTGATCTGACCAGAGAGGGAGTGATAATGTGTGTGGTACAATGGGCGCCCATATTTGTGATGACTAAATCCAATATGTTGTCCCCTCTAGTGGAAGAACATACCAGTTGTTCAAGGGCATTTGAATTTATAAATTCTATGAACCGCTGGGTATAGGAGTTAGAACTTTGGTAGTTCACCCAGTCTATACCAGGGTAGTTGAAATCACCCAAAATTATGGTGTTGGGTAGGACCCTTTATATTTTCCAATGCCTCAAGGAATGCTGAGTAAGCATCTTGGGACATGGTGGGCGATCTATAATAGGCTACAACTTGAAATGTGGTTTTGCCTGCTGATAGTTGCGCATGGATGATCTCTGGGGCATCATGCTGCACCACTAACCTGGAGATGTGGGTATCCTTGATGAATATGGATACACCTCCGCCCTTTGTACTGCGATCCGTTAACTGAGACCGGAAGGTATGATATGAATTGTAACCTGGTAGTGCTGGGGTGCTCTCTGGAGCCTTGAACCAGGTTTCCGTCACTGCACAAACATCGATTTTCTCCATACTGAGGAGTGCCTCAAGTGCATGCATTTTGAGGTTGAGACTTCTGGCGTTGAGTAGCATTACCCTTAGTTTTTGGTTACTTGTGCTGGTTACGGTGATTGGTTTGTCCTTTGAGCCTTGCCTAAAAAAGGCACTGTGGGGACGGCAAGAGCCTTGGCCAGTATTCAAAAGCCTAGGGGTGACAGGTGCAAACCATCTCTGGCGAAACAGCGAGGCTTGTCTATCATGTCATCCCAGGCAGACAGACACTGGATCCCCTTAGAATGACACCAGAAGCTTAGCCAATTGTTGAAATTAATAATTTTGTCTTTGTATTTTGGTATCATTCTAGGTGAAGGTAGTATGCTACTGAAGGTCAGGGTCATACCAGCTTGGGCTACATGATCAGAGAGCTCCTTAATGTCTCTTTTCATGTAGTCCAGGGAGTTACGTCTTAGATCATTCACACCAACATGTACAATGACAGCGTCATACTTGTACTTGTTCTGGAGTGACCTAAGTGCCTGTGTTATGTGGCGGATCCTGTCACCTGACAGGTAGCTGACAGTAACCTTCTCCTTGTTCAGCCTAGTGAGTGGAACATCTGTGTGCCTTACTATAGATTCTCCCATTACTAGCGTGTTGGGTATGGTGTTTTGCCTTAGGGGCTTTCGTGAGGGACACTGCTGAGGTGAATTATGTGTTTTCTAGATTGTGTTTGGAGGTGCAGGTTGCTTGCTTGTCTGCTTTGGAGGGCACTGTTTCTTTTTCAGATTGGTACCTAGTGCCTCCAAATATGTTTTTGTGTATTTATGTGTATGTTTTGCCGGTGCTTGTTTTGTAGATCCATGTGTGACTGGTGGTGTGATGCTAGTGTGTCTCTTCTCCTCTTGACTGTCTGTTACAGTCATGGGTTGAGAGCGCTTAGCCTCCAGTCTGGCTGTGTATTTGCATCTCTCACAAGTGTTTGTGTCTAGAGGTAAGAGGAGAGGGTTGTCTGTATACATGAGGCAGTTGTGACATTACCTCAGGATGCCCAATTCCACCAGATGAACTGGAGAGTACACCTGAAGCTGACCTCTGGACATGCTTGGAAAAGTAAATTTCACTTGTCTTGTGGACAATCGAGGGTCTTATCATCATCTTCTTTCGGCTGTTCCTGTTAGGGGTCGCCACAGCGGAACACCTGTTTCCATTTCTTCCTGTCCTCTGCATCTTGCTCTGTCACACCAACCACCTGCATGTCCTCTCTCACTACATCCATAAACCTTATCTTAGGCCTTCCTCTTTTCCTGTTACCTGGTAGCTTCATCCTTAGCATCTTTTTCCCAATATACTCCGCATCCCTTCTCAGCACATGTCCAAACCAATGTAATCTTGCCTCTCTGGCTTTGTCTCCAAACCTTCCAACCTGGGCTGACCCTCTAATATACTTATTCCTAATCCTGTCCACCCTCGTCACATCCAGTGCAAATCTTAACATCTTTAACTCTGCCACATCCAGCTCAAACTCCTGCCTTTTTGTCAATGCCACTGTCTCCAACCCATATAACATAGCTGGTCTCACTACCCTCTTGTAGACCTTCCCTTTCACTCTTACAGGTACTCTTCTGTCACAAATCATTCCTGACACTCTTCTCCACCCACTCCATCCTGCCTGTACTCTCTTCTTCACCTCTCTTCTGCACTCACCGTTACTCTGAACTATTGACCCCAGGTATTTAAACTCATCCACCTTTGCCACCTCTACTTCTTGCATCCTCACCATTCCTCTATCCTCCCTCTCATTCACACACATATATTTTGCTGTATTATAATAGTGCTGTCTAGGAGATTTGGAAAATAATAGTGCTGTCTAGGAGATTTGGACAAGTGCTGATTTGGGTTATGCAAGTACTGCAGTAAGAGCAGTTGATCTGAAGCACTTGAGTTGAGGCTTGCCTGGTTCTAAGGCAAAATCTGCAGCCTTTGTGGAGCCAGGAATAGTATACCCCAGCTAACCGACGCTGCTCTCTGCGCAAGACCGCACAAAAAGAGAGTTGCAGGGTTTTAAGAGAGAGAGATCAAGGAGTTTGGAATTGACCCAAAATGGCCAATAAAACTACAGTTTCTAGGCAGTAACCACTCCTACAGGGACAGGCAGGCTGCTCAGTGTTAACCACTGCCACTGGTGAACACAGAGACTTCCCTTTAGCCCAAGTAAACACTGGCCTCCAAGAAACTTACAAACAGTTCAGAACAGCAACTCTGTAACTGAACTTTTTTTAAATTATAGAAAGTGGGAAAATAGCAAGAGTTTTTTTTTTTGTTTTTGTTTAAGGATAGCAGAGACACACAAGTAGCAAACTAGTCAAAACAGTGCAATAAATGTCCCCAACACATGTGTGCTAGGTCAGAGGCAGGTAAAATGCAATTTTAAGAAAAAAACAATTTTAAATTAAGTGCAACACAAAAAATGCAATAAACAGGTTCTAGATATGTTCTAAATACTGTTTCTAACACAGATATCAACTTTTGCAAGCAGGAAAACGCCGAAAAGTAGGCGGCAATGCAGTTTTTCTAAGAAATAAATCAGAAGAAAATACTTAATCTCAAAAGTGGCTCCTTTCTTCTCTCAGCATTTTCTCCTCTTAGGTATAACCATCGACGATCAACTTAAATTTGACTTGCATGTTAATAACTATATCAAAAAGACTCATTCAAAACCAGGGCTCCTTTATTGTAACAAGAAATTCCTTTCGTCTGAAGCCAAGATTACTCTCTCTCTTACCTACCTTCTACCCAGTCTAATGTACAGTTCTCACAAATCTTAACTCAGCACTCCTGACCAAACTGGAATCTATCTACATCAAGGCAGCTATATTTGCTGCCCAACAAACCTACAAATCCTATCACTGTCTCTCTCTCTCTCTAAAACACCTAAACTGGCTTGGATTACCCCACCAGCTTCTTCTCTCTCAGCTCCAGATCATCCATTCTATCCTATACCAGCCTTCCTACTGTCCAGCACTATCCCCTCTCATCTCCCATTATTCTCCCTCCAGACCTCTCCGAAGCTCTAACCAAGACCTACTAGAAATCTACAAACCCATGTCTAAATTTGGACGCAACATGTACAGCTATCACCCTACTATTGCCTGGAATAGGCTCCCACTGGAAAACAGGACCACCCTTACACATCCTAAAGAATTTAAGACAGGCACCAAAGAGCACTTTAAAAGTCACTGGCCCTGCCACTGCACTCTCCCTCCTTAAACATCCCCTACTTCTCATACCTTAATCTACTTTCTGCCCTTGACTCACTCTTCTCACTAGCTCTCTCTAACCTTCCTTGACTACTCTTTCTACTGTCTTCTAAAATCTATTAAGCAAATTGCCTCGGAGAAACTTTCTATTGTAATTGTCTTGCCTTCATGCAACTACATTATGATAAAACTGGGTTTTTGTAACCACTTATCCCAAAAACTATATTCATCTTAATGACATATTTCTTTTTATACATCTTGAAATAGTTTTGCTATACTCCCTGATTTTTGACACTGTATAACATTGTATTGCTGCTTAATGCCTTGTAATAATCCTGTAACATTGCTGTTTAATGCTAATTTATAATGAAAATTGTATAATATTTTGGAGCTTTTCTCCCTGGGCCTCTGCTGAAAAAGGGCTCTTCAGCTAAGTTGGACAATTCCGGTCAACAAATGTAAAATAAATAAATTATATACATACATATATATATATATATATATATATATATATATATATATATATATATATATATATATATATACACATACATATACACACACACACATGTATACACACACACATCTATACATACATTTTTCCCCCTGTCAATACAGTCTGACTTTATCTTCTAATGTTACGCTGTCTGCATTGAATCTTATCATTATGTTCTGAATATTGCTGTGTACACATTCTGCATATAATATTGTTCATTGAAACACTAGGATATATTTTTTGCTGCTTGAGTTCGGCTCATGGCTGAAAAGGTTTAAAAGACCAGTCCACTAACCCAGTCAACAAATGGTAAATAAATAAAATAAACATCACTATAAAACATTGCAAATCTCAGTTAATTTTCCAACATACTATCACCAAAGACTTGTACTAACAATTATAAACAGAAAAATATGCAGTATACAATAGATGATCCTTGCAAAATTTGTATTAAAAAAAAGTGAATCAAAATATATACATTTCAGTTATATTTCTGCATCTCTACAGTAAACGTACAACAATCGCAGTGAAGGTTATAAACAAAATATATTTGCCCCTCAATGTAAACTTGTGTTAGTATGATTCCTGCATAACAGCAGAAACAGTAGGGAGTATATCCGTAATAGGTAAATGGGTTCATGTGTATATACTAGGCTAATAAGTAATTAAATGCATCTAAACAGGAGAGAGTGCTTGTTAGGAGAGATATGTTAGTTAGGAGGTTGTTAAAAAGGTGTGTGTATCAAAAAGAGACCTGGGGGCCAGCCTGGGGATGAATTTATGATTTCCCGTCCAATGGTGAAGGTTATATTTAAATAGGGTTAGGGATGAATTCTGTTTCACATGATTGAGGAGCCTATTCCAGAGCATGGGGATCCTCTGAGGTATACATTTGTCTCACCAGCATATTTAATTTATGTCACAAGCAAAGTTCATATCCTTAGATTTAGTGTTTCTGGTGCTGCTCATTTTGCAGACATGCAAAAGCTCCATCAGTGCTGCATCTAAGGATGCTTTATATGCCAAGCACAGATCGGCTCTCAAACTGTATGAGACAGAACATAGAGACAGGGCTCGAAGGCGATCTGTGTAAGACAGTGTGTTAATACCCTGGATTCTCTTGGTGAGTAACCTCTGTGGGTGTTCCAACTGTTGCATTAGCCCAGTCAGGTACATACCAAAGGGGGGCATTGTACTGAATGATGGGTCCGATAAGAGCTGAGTAGAGTTGTGCTATAACTTCCTTGGACTTGGATTCCATACCCTTACTTATAAGTTGGATGACAGAGAATGATTTTCTTACTACCTTGTCTATGTGTTGGTCAAAGACCGGATTACTGTCTACATATACTTCTGAATTTCTGACTATTGGGTCAATTGTTAGGGGTGTCTTACCAGTCGAATAATTTGCCTGGCTATTTTCCCAAAAGGCACTATAATGCATTTCTTTGCATTGAGTTGTAATCTGTGGCTTTAGTACCAGCCATTTTTTTCTGCATTACACCCTTTTGCAGGATGTTAGTGTCAGGGGGGAATTTGGTAGCTCCCAATTTCCCTGTTGTCTGTGAATTTGGTGAGGCAGAGGCCCTTGCCATTAGCCTTGACCTCTGTAAAGTTAATGACAAACAGGAGTAGGCCAGGCACAGAGCCCTATGGTACTCTGCTGGTGAGCTGCCACTTAGTGGAGGTGATCTCACCAATGCTGAGTTCTTAGGGTCCTGTCTGTGAGCCAGCTGGCAATCCAGAACGTTGTGTAGGGATTTATGTCTAGTTCGGTGAGTTTGCCCACAATACCTGAGTAGGGTATAGTATAGATAGCCTTAGCCAGTTCTAGGTAGGTGGTATGCATTGTTTTTCCTTTCATCCATTGCCTTGGTTACTTTCTGAAAGAAGTCTACCAGATTAAGTAGGCATGACCTTCCTCTGACAAAACCAAACTGGGATGGATCCATTGTCTGTAGATTGGCAGTAGCTTTGATCATTTCCATGATAATTCATTCCATGGTTTTGCATACTGGAGTAGTCAAACTTATGGGTCTGTAATTTTTTGGTTGATGGTCCACACTTTTGAAGGGGGATAACCACTGCCATTTTCCCATCACTTGGTACATAGCCTGTCTTGAGGATGTAGTTGAAAAGTGACTCAAGTGGTCATGATAGATCATGTTTCAGACTATTTAGAAAGCAACCTGCAATATTGCCGGGCTCCACTGAGGCTGTATTTTTAGTCTTAGTAACAACTGCTATGGTCTGCTCCCTGCTGATAGTTTGAGGGGGGGGTTATGCTGGTCAGGATTTCACAAGAGGTGGGGGGGAGTCGGGGGGGTGAAGTTTGATCTGAATTTGTTGGACAGCAGATTTGCTATGTCATTCTGCCGAGTGAAGGTGGTGCCATTTATTACCAGTTCTACATACTGTTGTATGTTACATTTGAGGTTATGGACATAGCTGTGGTGGTATCATTTACTACCAGTTCTACACACTGTTGTATGTTTCCTTTGAGGTTTTGGACAGAGATGTGGTGGTATCATTTACTACCAGTTCTACACACTGTTGTATGTTACCTTTGAGGTTGTGGACATAGCTGTGGTGGTACCATTTACTACCAGTTCTGCACACTGTTGTATGTTACCTTTGAGGTTATGGACATAGCTGTGGTGGTACCATTTACTACCAGTTTTGCACACTGTTGTATGTTACCTTTCAGGTTATGGACAGAGATGTGGTGGTGCCATTTACTATCAGTTCTACACACTGTTGTATGTTACCTTTCAGGTTATGGACAGAAATGTGGTGGTGCCATTTACTACCAGTTCTATACACTGTTGTATTTTACCTTTGCGGTTTTGGACAGAGCTGTGGTGGTATCATTTACTATCAGTTCTACACACTGTTGTATGTTACCTTTGAGGTTTTGGACATAGCTGTGGTGGTACCATTTACTACCAGTTCTGCACACTGTTGTATGTTACCATTAAGGTTATGGACATAGCTGTGGTGGTTTCATTTACTACCAGTTCTACATACTGTTGTATGTTACCTTTGAGGTTATGGACAGAGCTGTAGTGGTATCATTTACTACCAGTTCTACACACTATTGTATGTTACCTTTGAGGTTTTGGACAGAGATGTGGTGGTGCCATTTACTACGAGTTCTACACACTGTTGTATGTTACCTTTGAGGTTTTGGACAGAGCTGTGGTGGTACCATTTACTACCAGTTCTACACACTGTTGTATGTAACCTTTGAGGTTATGGGCATAGCTGTGGTGGCACCATTTACTGCCAATTCTACACACTATTGTATGTTACCTTTCAGGTTTTGGACAGAGCTGTAGTGGTATCATTTACTACCAGTTCTACACACTGTTGTATGTTACCTTTGAGGTTTTGGACATAGCTGTGGTGGTACCATTTACTACCAGTTCTACACATTGTTGTATGTTACCTTTGAGGTTTTGGACATAGCTGTGGTGGTACCATTTACTACCAGTTCTACACACTGTTGTATGTTACCTTTGAGGTTATGGACAGAGCTGTGGTGGTTTCATTTACTACCAGTTCTACATACTGTTGTATGTTACCTTTGAGGTTATGGACAGAGCTGTAGTGGTGACATTTACTACCAGTTCTACACATTGTTGTATGTTACCTTTGAGGTTTTGGACATAGCTGTGGTGGTATCATTTAGTACCAGTTCTACACACTGTTGTATGTTACCTTTGAGGTTTTGGACAGAGCTGTAGTGGTATCATTTACTACCAGTTCTACACACTGTATGTTACCTTTGAGGTTTTGGACATAGCTGTGGTGGTACCATTTACTACCAGTTCTACACACTGTTGTATGTTACCTTTGAGGTTTTGGACATAGCTGTGGTGGTACCATTTACTACCAGTTCTACACACTGTTGTATGTTACCTTTGAAGTTATGGACATAGCTGTGGTGGTACCATTTACTACCAGTTCTACACACTGTTGTATGTTACCTTTGAGGTTTTGGACAGAGCTGTGGTGGTGCCATTTACTACCAGTTCTACACACTGTTGTATGTTACCTTTGAGGTTTTGGACAGAGCTGTGGTGGTGCCATTTACTACCAGTTCTGCACACTGTTGTACGTTATCTTTGAGGTTTTGGACAGAGCTGTGGTGGTATCATTTACTAACAGTTCTACACACTGTTGTATGTTACCTTTGAGGTTTTGGACATAGCTGTGGAAGGCCTTGTGGTTGTCTTTAGCCTGGGAAGCTATCTTGACCTTGTGTTTGGCCTTGTTGGACTTAATTAGTCCTTTTAGTTTCCTGGTCAGTTTAAATAATGAATGTTAAGTTGTCAATCTCGCCTTCATTCTTGCTGGATGGGTTCGGAGCCGATCCTCGGCTCCGACTCGGCACTTGCTTTAGCTTGAGAACTCCTTTTACCAGCTCGAGGCAACCCTATATCCCATGATGCAAGGCGGAACTACCTCAGATCTCGTTTGCCGCTTTGCGAAGAGGTCTCCTTTTTTGCCAGCTGAGGTAAGTGAGTTTCAAACAGCTTTAGTCAGGGTTATCTTCCCTATTTTTAGTGTTTAGTGTCACATTTAACCACCCTATTCCCTTTTAGAAAAATTTTATACTTTATAAAGTTTTAAAATTTTCAGTTAGGCCTAGGCCTTCCTTATTAATCCCTATCTGTGTGTCTGTGTTTGGGGATTAATTTGTGTGACTGTTTTTGGTGTGTGTGTCTGTGTGAGTATTTATTACTCTTTTTCCTTAGACTATGTCTAAAGAGGTAAAGGTAAGAAGTGTGACTCGTGCTGTCAGAAAATGTCTCTGACAGACGGTCACACTTCTTGTGTTTACTGCCTGGGGCCTTTACACCTGCAGGACTCCTGTGCTTTGTGTCACTCTTTAGCCAGCGAGTCCTGCAGGAAAGGAGGAACAAGCTAATCCTCTGTGGCTTGCTAAGCCGGAAGGTTCACCCACTAAACCTGGGTCCAGTAAACCTTCCAAGCCATCCAGGGTCAGGCTACAGCTTCCAAGCCTCGTGGCTCCGACTTCGAGTCGAGATCGCTCCGAGCCGATCTTTCTCCTTCTAAGCTAGGGTCGGTTCCGATCGGTTCTGACACCCAATCTGTTGTTGCCTTGTCGGCTCCGCTGGAGCCGACAGTATCCAGTATCGGAGACGAAGCCTCTGCTCCATCTGGAACCCATAGGACGCCGGCTGACTTCCTCCAAGAAGAGATCTCGGTCCCTCTTAGAATCGATCCACTGCCCGGGGTCTCCTCTTTGTCGGAGCGAGTCATCGGAGCCGATCTTCGAGATCTTCCAGGCTGTCTGACCACGATTTAGAGAGGGTGGTAAGCAGGCTGTTAAAGTCGCAGGCACTGGCCCAAATGCTCCATAGCCCGTCTCAGCAGACTTCGCTATTGCTTTACCCTTGAACTTCCTCCTCCGACTCCACACCAGAGTTCGGAGCCGACAGCGACTGTTTCGCGCCAGAGCCGACACATCCTTCGGCTCCATCGCCAATCTCCTCCTTGAGACCTTCCTTGGAGGGATCCGTCGCCGAGTTTCCTGGTCGGCTCCGAGGGGCTAGTGGCATCGGACCCTTGTCCGACCCCGCCTCCCTCTCGGGCTTCGCTTTGGTAAGCTCGGCACCGACATCGGCCTCGGAGCCTTCCTCTCAGTGGAGCCGGAATTCCTATTTCCTCGGAACGGGAATATTCCGGTCTCCTGGGAGGGAGCCTTTGAGGTGATGAGGAGTGTCCTGGCTCCCGAGCCAGGTCAACGGTCCATCCCTCCAGCTCCTACTTCTTCGGTACCTGTAGACACCTCTCGCCACCCTCTTGCTCTCAGGCCCAGGGATCCATCGCCCAGGTTTCCCATTGAATATCTTCCTCTTCGTTTCTCCTGATCCTGCAGGTGAAGCCCCTCGGAAGAGGACGTGTAAGAGGAAACACACAGACTCCCCTGAGTCTACTACATCTGATACCGACTTAGATGAGTCGGAGGGTTGCCCACGATCCCCTCTGAGGATGTCTCCTTTTCAGACATCCTTCAGCTCCTCAAACAGAGGGGAATTGGCCATCCATTGATCCCTCCGAGGATGAGTCAGTATACCTGGAGGCTTTTGGATCCCGACCCTCCACCTCCTGGGTGTCTCCGCCTTCGACCCACTTATGCAGGTAGTGGTTCGAAGGCGTGGCAGCTCCAGATTCTGTGGAACCTGTCCCCAGGAGACCATCCAAGTTTATTACGGCCCCTACGGACAAACAGTTTCTTTCCAAGGCGCCTCTGTGGATGCTATGGTGGTGGCGGCCGCCACTAAGAAGGAACTTGCGGATCCTTCAGTACCTGTCCATCCTCCTAACAAGGATTCTAGGACCATGGACAGGTATGGAAAGCGGATGTTTTCCTCCGCGACCTTTGCTATGCTCGCTGAACTACCTTTGTCACTTCACCAGGCTTCAAAGAGATATTCTCAAGGAACTAGGTGAAGTGGTCCAGGATCCTTCTGCTGCTGGGGCTCAAGAAAAGATTGCCTCACAGCTAGCAATCCTGAATTCCTTATCCAACTCCTCCATGCGGCTCATATCCTATGCGGCCGATGGAGCGAGCAGGGCCGCAGGCACAGGAGTGGTTCTTAGACGCCAAGCCTGGATGCGGCTTTGTAATTTTGCGGACCCTTTAAGGCGTCCTTCACCAATACCCCTTTGATGGTTCGGCTTTGTTCGGACCTCAGGTGAAGGATACCTTGACCAGGTGTGAGCAGGACGGTAAAACTCTTTCTGCCGTTGGAGTCCATTTTTCCACCCCTTCTAGACCATATCCCAAGGGTCAGAAGGGAGGGAAGATGTGGTTCCAAAGCCCAAGGAGCTACACCGACACACGTGGTCAGTTTACCCCAGAGGCAGAGGGGTAACAATACAGACGCCGCCCTAGGGGCAGGGCGGGTCCTCAGAACCAGGGCAACAGGGAGTCTCTTCCTGAGAAGCCCTTTCAGCACCCCTGAGGTGTTGCCCGACTGTCCACCCTTGGAGGCAGTCGGGGGAAGGATTTCACTGTACCCAGTAGCCTGGCATTCCCTTTCACAAGATATGTGGGTACAGTCGATTATATCCGAGGGTTACAAAATCCCCTTCGAAAGGTATCCTGTACCTCATCAATCCCTTCCAGACATCTCACCCGGTCAAAGGGATTTGGCAGAACAGGAGGTTTCAAAGCTCCTAGAAAAAGAGCCGTCCAGACTATTCCGCAGACCAAGTAGGATCCGGCGCCTACTGAGATTCTTTTGGTCCCCAAAAGGATGGGAGATTGAGACCAATATTAGACCTGGGCAATTTAAACAGATTTGTCAAGAAGGCAAGATTCCGGATGGTCACGCTTCAGTCCATTCTGCCCTTTCTGGGCAAGGACAACTGGATGTGCTCTATAGACCTTCAGGACGCGTACTATCACATAAAGATTCACAGGCGCCCAGAAGGTTTCTCCGCTTCGCTAGGGACCAGTCATTACCAATTCAGAGCCCTGCCCTTTGGCCTCACTTCAGCCCCCAGAGTGTTTACCAAATGTATGGCAGTGGTCACAGCTCATCTGAGACGTCAAGGATTCCAGGTGTTTCCTTATTTAGACGACTGGCTCCTCTCCGCCACCACCAGGTGTCAGCTTCTTCAGACCAGAGTCTACACTCTGCAGCTATGCAGGAGTTTGGGAATTTCGGTGAATTTCGAAAAATCTTCTCTGCGGCCTTGCCAATCTATCACCTTTATAGGCGCAGAATTAAACACCGTCAAAATGTTAGCCAGACTAACAGATCAAAGAATTCTGGACATCCAAAAATACGTTTGGATTTTATTGCAGAGCAGCAAAGTCAAAGCCAGGCTGATACTAAAGGTTCTAGGTCTTATGGCTGCGGCCATTGTTCTTCTACCACTAGCTCGCTTCCACATGCATCTTCTGCAGTGGATGTTATTCACTCAGTGGTCGTTCCACAGTCTTCCGATGAGGCACGAAATCTTAGTCACACAATGCAGGACTCATCTGAATTGGTGGATATCTTCCCCTCTTCTTCATCAGGGCCGACCTTTTGTTCCCCCTCCTCCGGTTGCCACAGTTACTACGGATGCCTATCTGATTGGGTGGGGGGGGGCATTATCAGGGCAGGATGGTCCACGGGACGTGGCAACCCATAGAATACCATCTGCACATAAATGTCCTGGAGATGAGAGCGGTGCTTTTAACGTTGCAAGCCCTCAACGACTTTCTTCCCACGGGGACTATTGCAGTACAAACGGACAACATGTCCGTGGTCTTGTACATCAACAAGCAGGGCAGGACCAGGTCCTATCCGCTGTGTCGAGAAGCTCTCAGACTTTGGCAATGGGCAATCTCCTCTCATCGGTTTCTGATAGCAACGCACATCCCCGGCAGGTCCAACCTCTTGGCGGACAGGCTGAGCAGATCCATTCTAATGCCTCACGAGTGGTCCCTCAAACAATCTGTAGTGGATCAGATTTTTCTGAAGTGGGGCACACCTTGTTGCGATCTTTTTGCTACACCCCAAAACAACAAGTGCCCCGAATTTTTCACCCTTTTTCCCCTACCAGGCCAACCCCTGAGAGACTCTCTAACCCAGGATTGGCCCCGGGGACTTCTATACGCTTTTCCTCCCTTTCCCTTGATTCCACAAGTCATTCAGAAAGCCACCATTTTGAGGGCCAAGTTGATTCTCATTGCCCCTTACTGGCCTCGACAAATTTGGTTTCCGTCTCTGCATCGTCACCTCCTGGTGCAGCCCTGGCATCTGGACCCAGTTCCGGATCTCTTGATCCATCAGTCGGGTCAACAGCACCAGGCCATTCATTCTCTCAACCTCACTGCTTGGTTGCTCCACTTCCTTCCCTAGCCAGGCTTCCGATGATCTCTGATTCAGTCAGAGACATCTTAGTGGCTTCTTTAAAGTCGTCCACTAGAACCGTTTATGCTAGCAAGTGGCGAAGTTTTTCTATTTGGGCAAATTCCAGGAATATTGATCCCTTTACTGCTCCTGTGCATTCTGTTTTAGATTTCCTGGCTGAGGTTTTTCAGTCAGGATCTTCTTCATCTACAGTAAAAGTTCAACTGGCTGCTATTTCCAAGTATCATGTTGGCTTGCATGACAATAACATTATGTCTCATAGATTATGCAAGGCCTTTCTGAGAGGAGTTTTTCTCCTAAAGCCGCCGATAAAGCATCCTCCTCCGCAATGGGATCTAAATTTAATGTTGGCATCCTTGATATTACCTCACTTCGAACCGTCTGCTTCATGTTCTTTGAAGTTATTGACCTGGAAAACTATATTTTTACTGGCTGTCACTTCAGCAAGAAGGGTTTCGAGATTCAAGCTCTCTGCATCCGCTCCTTACTTGGTTTTTCATAAGGACAGGGTATCCTTAAGAACTAACCCGTCCTTTCTCCCTAAAGTTGTGTCTCAAACCAATATTAATCAATCCATAGATCTACCAGTTTTTTCCAAACTATTCTGACAGAGCTGAACAAAAGCTTCATTTTTGGATGTCCATCGTCAGCTCAGGTACTATTTGCATAGAACGAAACAATTCAGGAAATCGGACCAATTATTTGTCTCCTATGCAGAAAACAGGAAAGGTCTCCCAGTGTCTAAAGTGACCTTATCCAGATGGTTGTCTTCCACCATTTCTCATGTGTACCCTCTCAGAGGCAAGCAACTACCTTCTAAACCGAAAGCACACTCAACCAGGAGCCTATCCACTTCTGCAGCCTTTCAGGATAGACTACCCATTGATACCATTTGTGCAGCAGCTACTTGGGCCACACCTCATACCTTTGTCTCTCATTACAAGTTAGATTTGGCCTCCAGAGACAGGGCCAGTTTTGGTTCCACAGTTCTCAAGAGTCTGTTCCATTGAGCCACCCGGGATACAGGTGCTAGGACGCGTCCCATCCAGCAAGAATGAAGGCGAGATTGACAACTTAACATTTAGAAGTTATGTACCTACCATAACGTTCCATGTTAGTTGTCTTCTCTCGCTTCTTTCTTGCCCTCCCTCCTTCCCCCTGGCCTGGACAGATCTTGAAGAGTTCCTATCAGGTTGTTTCCTCCTGAGCCTTCATTAGAGGACTCTTTATTATGAACTTGGTTTTTCCTAATATGTTAGGTTAGTCCTTAGCAGGGTAGGTTAGCTACCAAACGAGATCTGAGGTAGTTCCACCTTGCATCATGGGATATAGGGTTGCCTCGAGCTGATAAAAGGAGTTCTCAAGCTAAAGCAAGTGCCGAGTCGGAGCCGAGGATCGGCTCCGAACCCATCCAGCAAGAAAGAAGGCGAGAGAAGACAACTAACATGGAACGTTATGGTAGGTACATAACTTCTAAGTTCTTGTCATTATGAGAGTTGCTCTTTGTGACTTTGGCCATTACTTTTTTTTGCTATATACCCTGTTAAGATTAGGATTCCATCAGTGTGATTTGTTTTTGCAGTTTGTCATGGGCTTACTTCTGGTAGGTACAGCAACCTCTATGGAGCCATTTACGTTTGTACAGTGTATCTTTGAAAAATTCTGCATAGCCTTTTGTGAGCTATGGGTTAGGAGGGGTAGTGAATTTTGACAAACTGTTACTTAACTGAATATACTTTGCTTTAGAATAGTTCCTAACTGTAACACATTTTTCTGAGTTTTCCAGATTGATTTTTATTTTGAATGAGGCAGCTTTGTGATGTGACCTAAACACTGAGGATGTGACACGGGGGGGGGGTGCATCTCTCTCCCACATTGGTGAGAACAAGAGCCTGTATGTTTTTAACCTTTGGTTGCAATGTGCACTATATAATCAGGGGCATTTGTGTTAAAGTCCAGGAAATGTTTTGCCTGCAAGTATGATGCAGTGTATGTTTCCCCACTCTATAAAAGGGTAGTTAAAGTCTCCCATGAATAGTGTTTGGTTGGATGAGGAGTACCTTCAGTAGGTCAAGATAAGAGTTGTGGAATTCTTGTGACATAGATGGTGACCTATAGGTTGCTAAGATATGTTTAAGGAGTCTATCTAAGGTGATTTATATATTGATGAACTCCAGTGAAACATCTTGTTTAATCAAGCTAATCAAATTAATCAGTTGTTGCTAATGTAGATGGACTCCCCTCCACTTTTATTCCCTGTCTGTGACACTGATAGTCTAAATGTGTGGAAGGTACTTTAACGTTGCACTGCCGGATTACTTTCTGTGGCTTTAAACCATGTCTCTGTAACAGCACAAATGTCTATATTCTCCAGAATGAGGAGAGCTTGTAGAATGTGGACCTTCTTCTTAAGGCTCCTAGCATTGAGCAGTAATAACTTTAGGTTCCTTTGGGTTTTATTTGCTATGTTGGTCAGTTTGTCCCTTTGGCATTGTCTAAAAAAGGCTCTAAGGGGGTGGCTAAATTTTTATCCAAAATCTGGAAGCCAATGGAAGACAGGTGCAGGCCATCTTTAACAAAGTAATGTGGTCTGTTGACCATATCCTCCTAGGCTGACAGATATTGAATACCCCTGGACTGATACCAGAAACTAAGCCAATTGTTAAAGTCAGTTATTTTTTGTTCATACTGTAGCATCATCCTTGGTGAAGGTAAATGCTGCTCAGTGCAAGGCACATACCAGTCTGAGATGCACATTCAGACAGGTCCATAATATCTCTCTTCATATAGTCCAGATCATTTACTCCCACAGGAACCATACTTGTACCTTTGGTCCACTGACTTGAGTGCATGCTTAATTTGGTGTATCTTGGCTACAGATAAGCAACTGACTGTAATCATCTTCTTGTCCAGTCTGGCGAATGGGGCATTTGTGTGTTGTATAATGGAGTCCCCTATGACAAGAGTCCTGGGTAAACTGTTTGCTTGCTTTATTGGCTTTGTTTTCAGGGGTCCATTAGATGTGGGCTTACATGTGGTGTTTGGTTTTGCTTTTGGTGTTTGCTTCAGAGTTTGCCTAGGATAGGTGTTGCCATTTGCAGATTTAGGAGGTCTTTGAGGCTAGGGAGATTGCTTTTTAATGCCTCACCATAAGATGGTCTGTGTGGGTATAGACACTATTTGGTGGATAGTGTGTATGTATTCTTGACAACCTTGTTTATATACAAAATGTTTGCCTCAAAGGAAATTGTGTACTTACTTCTGTCGCATACTTTGTTTGTTTATTTAAGGATTAAAGGGTTATCTGTAAACATGAGACAATTGCTACACTGTCTCAGGATGCCCATATCTATCAAGATGGCTAAGGAGGCATTTGGAAATTGCATATCCATGTTGCCTGGACCTGATATAGAGTGGGCTATTAGGGTATGAGGACTGGGTTTTACAGAGGTCTGCTAGGTTGGTCACTAGGGTGTGGGGCAAGAGTTGAATAGTGCCAGGATATGGCATTAGTGCTACCTGATGCACAAGCTAGCTGCTGTGAGCTTAACTCTGTGAAATGTATCACTAAATTGCAGGTTACAGTCTTAATACTAGTTTTATAGGTGAACTTGACTGTCCAGGTGCTTACATCTGTACAGGACACTGCCAACCACTGCTATGCAGTGAACATCTCCGAGAAAACACACTTCATTTATGGAAGCAGGAATGAAAGTAAAATCTAACTCATGAGCCCTCTGGCCAATAAACAACTACACTTTGAGCCTGTCTGGAGTACGTCCCATCTGAGATAAACCAGGCAAGCAACTTTTACCACAACATGGATGACCTTTGTGCTCTTAATGTAGAAGCACATCAAAAAAGGGCCCCCAAGTTTAATGCAATAACAAACAACTTATTCCTAGCTAAATCACTCCATTACAAGGGGAATACAAGACTAAACAGTTTAAGTAGCAAACAGTAAGGGGAATAGGCGATTTGTAGCAAAATGCACTTTAAATGCACAGAAAATTGCAAAATGCAAGCAGCGATCACTTAAACAGTGAAAAACAAGTGCAGTATTTCAGTTAAGAGCTTACCTTTGTCTGAATGGTAGTGGATTATGTAGAAAAGCCTCTTGAAACACAGGCAAGACACCAAGGTTTGCAGAGCTCTGTGGAAATTAGCTTACAGCTTTTTTCTGTGTTTTCCAACTTGTAAACCAGGCCACCACCTGCTGCCACTAGATGAAATACCCCAATCTTAATGTAAAAGCACAAAAACGATGACTTGAGAGCAGATGCTGCCACAAAACAACTTTAACAAACTAGCTAGACAAGCCCCGGGATTCATGAAGCTTGGCACAAGGACGCCGTTAGGCTTGTGCCGACCGTGCGGTGTAGAGATGGTGCAGTAGTGCCATATGCATATTAATGAAGATGTGCTTCCGCCACATCCACATACATAGGAAACGTGCGCAAGTGCATGGGGCTTGTCAAAGCGCCGCGCGGAGGCGTGGACATGTCAGCTGTTTACGTGCAACCTAAAATGCTGACTATTACAGCCTGCCTCCAATAGTAATCACACCTGTCAGTGTCCATGGATACTGAAATGTATGCAAAGCATGCAAGACAGTTTTGCGAACACAAAAATAAGAAGCAAAAACAAATGCACGTAGCTGAATATTGAGTCCCTATCCCTCAAACAAATGACATTTAAAACCACGTGCCCGTATTCTATTGCAGTGTTGATAGTTATACCAAGTGGAAGTGAAACACATCATGTTAGCGCGCCGCCAACAGCTAAGTCTAGCTCAATGGTCAGGGTTACCACCTGTCCCACATTTTGAGGGACAGTCCCCCTCTGGGCAGTTGTGTCCATACCAAAACCATTATAAATGTAAAATATCCTGCTACCGTAGGACATAATTATTTCCCACATCTTATGTAATAGTCACATACAATAGTTATTTCTGTATGTAACATACCTACATGTTACAAGAAATTGAATAAGCAAGTAAACGAAACAGAAGAAGCAGCTAAACTGCTACAACAATAAGCTTACATTTAGGCATAAAACAAAAGTACTATCCGTTGTACTGACCGTGGGTATGTGTTGGCCTGTAAAATCTGATGTGTGTCCCAAATATATCCCATCCTGGCCATATGAAAAGGTGGCAACCCTACCAGTGGTCAGAGCATTCGCCCAAAATCTGCCCATTTGCAGTCCAAGGCGTCCTTGTCAGGATGGGCCAAAGATGAACGGTTATTACCCAGGTCTACCTAACATATCATGAAAGATAAGTATTTGCGTGTACCTATGTGCATGATGTACAGCATGTGGAAGGTGAAAAATGCTAGGGTAGTCCTCACAACCATACAGGTACCAGAGATATGTAGTGTATGCAATGTGTTCCCTAGACCGTGCCATGGGCCATCAACCAGAGAAGGGATGGATAGAGTGTGTGGAATATGGGTGTGGGGGGGTAGATAATGTAATAATTCACAAAGGGGAGACTGTGCTGGATGCACAATAGGTGAACTGGAGGTGTATGAGGGGGCAGTGGGTGAATTCGCACAATAACTGGCCAGCCTCTTAATCCCCCCTAAAACCAGTGACCTTTGGAGGAAAGGTGTTGAATGACACTGAATGAATAATGACAATAATTAAGAGTAATAGACGTCTTTTACTTAAGAAAATAAGTATTAATACATATGCTCTGAATCTGTCAACACGTTTCAAGTTGATAGTACTAATATTGTAAAAGTGTCTGTGATTGTTCCTGAATTGTCCTTGCCTTGTCCCTGTTACTGTTGAAATTAGTCCCTGAGTGGTTGAGAGGTCCGTACACATATGTACACCAACCAACTGTCACATTTGTTGCCAGTACTGTTAAATACCTGTAGTGAAGTCATATATCCTAGCTACCATACATGCAGAATGTACCACGGATGGTATAGTGGTCAAACCGGTGACTAAGGTGTGTCTGTTTTTGAGTCCAAGCCATGCAAGGGCCGCTAATTTTATGTGATGGCCAGAATAATGTCCGTCGGATATAGGGAGGTAAAGCGAGCGGGGATGCGCGGTAGACATTCAACAGTATGGGAAATGTAAATAGGTATGTAGGTGTATATGTATGTGTATATATATATATATATATATATATATATATATATATATATATATATATATATATATTCACACCAGAGGCAGGGTTCTACCAGTGGGCATAACATCGTTGAACTGCTACGTCTACATTACACACAGATGGAATGTAGTTCATGTTGTGACCACCTACACTTGTAAACCGCAAATGGCCGTAATCCATAACACCAGGAAAGGCACATATGTGCAGATATAAATGGCGGGAGACCCTGTGAATACACGAGGCGTTACAAAATGTGTGTAGGGCCCCAAACGCTCTGGAGAGGGCAATGTGTAAAGGTGTGTCATGGCTGCAATATCAGGTGGATAATGGCTATTATGCATGGAAACTCAACACGGGTGGGGTGGAGGAACTATGGCTATGCGATTATGGATCCAGGAGTGCCAGGGTTGGTTGCGCCGGTTCCAATGGACCGCCCCGTGTAGGTCAGCTAGTATGTAATAGGTATATATGCATACGCACATGCAGACAACAATATGTTGAAGTACATTCTCTGTCTTATTGACATAAATAATATGAATGTGCACAGACAAACAAATACAGTAGCTGGAATAATAGGCTGTGCAGATGAGGAACAGGTCAAATGACACTGTATCACATCCCAATTACCATCAGTAATCCGTACATGAACATATTGCGACATCTGTCTGCTGTATAACGTGCTAAACACCGATTACAAGATAACCGGAGTGAAGTTTCGGTGTCATAATGACTAAGGTAATAGTATGCTGGTGAAGCATATATAAAACCCAATATGCATGTGTAAGTGCGTATAGCCGGGAAATGTATTGGTCAACGGACACACAGATGTGTGTGTGTGTGTGTGTGTATATATATATATATATATATATATATATATATATATATATATATATATATATATATATATACACAAAAAAAAATATATATATATATATATATACACACAGATATATATATATATATATATATATATATATATATATATATATATATATACACAAAACATATATATATATATATATATAAAAATATATATATATATATATATATATGTTACTGTAGATATACACATATACATACCTAGGTTACGTTACAGCAATTATGGGTAACATATGTTCATACCGGGCATATGTTAATGGGAGGTCCAATAAACAAACGTCTACCTCCCACACCTCCACAGCTAGGCCGGTGAGACATACAGACATGCAATAAAGGTAAATACACCGCTGCTTTCCAGACCACCGGCAGGAAACTACCAGTGGGAGAGATCTGCAAGGTCTACACTTTAAACATGGATCACGGGGTCCCTTGCGGGACACCAGAAATTTGCCTTGTAGGCGAACCATTGATGATTGACGTGACAAGGATGTAGCCATACACGGAACAGTAGGTTGTGCAAGTCTGATAACACATGGGTTGACAAAATGTACCACGTGTGTCCCGAGACGGGGAGAGTGGGCAGTGTGTAGGGGTGTGTTCATACCCCAGCTGCGCTCCCAGTAAGGATGAGTGCTGTAGAGGGGTGTCAGGTAGAGGAATCATGGGTATGCAATAATGGGCCTAAGTGTGCAGATGTTGGTTGGCAGAGATGTATTAGGCCCACCCCGTTGAAGTAATTAATATTCCTATGTGGGTATGGCAGACGCCCATACCTCCCAAACCTTAATAGCACATCTACTGGATAGTCTGTAAACCATTGGGGGTACACATAGGGACTATATCAGTGAACTGTACCCGATTATCATGGACGTCCGTGATTACGAATCAGAATCTAACATAGTCCCAACTAAACCCTTCCAGAACTAGTGATATTAGGTGGACAGGTGGCGGAATACACGCAATGACTAATGACAACGTGTATGAGTCATAAACAGCATGTACCTCAACAAATGTTTGTGAATACATATGCTCTGGGACTATCAATGTGTCAGGTTAATAGTACCAATCATCTAAATGTGTCCCTGAGGGTGCTATGCAGTGTCCCTGATTCAGTGTTCATTCTCCCCCATTCGTATGTGAGGTCTGCTAGTGACGGAAAGCGCATATTCCGACGACTACCTTAGGTAGATGATAGCATAATAGGTTGGGGTTAGCATTTGTTCACCTTTGCGAGGGACACTCCCCTTTGGGCAGTTGTGTCCTGCAAAATAAATGTTATTATGGCACATGGCCTGTGATTTAGGGCAAAGAATCCATATATTGTCTGTAGTGGTTGCATAAAACGATTATGTTGTATCTGAAACACCTAGATGTTATAGGAAACAGTATTAGCAACTATAATGCTACAAGAATAACCTTTACCTATGCAAACCGGTGAAGTACTCTATTTTCTACTGGCTGTGGGTATGTGTTGCCTTGCCATATCTGACATCTCTACATATAGGTCCTATAGGGCTGCCACCTTTCCAAATGGTCAAAGTGGGACCTGTTCCATAGAAATGTCAGATGTACCAGGTGAGAACATACCTACAGCCATGCATAGTACATAACTGTACGTATTAGCACAAATAAAAGCTTTGTCTAGCAGCAGTCAAGTTGCTTATGCTACTTCACATAACATATAGACGTGTCATATATACAAACATGCAACTATTAGGGAAACGTAGAATATAATATTGTCCTGTAATCAGGACATTTGCTATGTCTAGATTATTTTTGCATGACACATACGCCTAAGGTGTTAGCAGTGACTCTGTAAGCAGAGTCAGCAATGCTTAACACTGCGCAAACTCATGCAGAACCACTCCCAACTGCTGCAATGTGCCTTACTCTCTTCGTATCCAATGTGCTTGTTCTGGCCGCAAACAAATAACCGTCCTTTGCAAGTGTTGGCAGCAACACCCTGTGCACACAGCTAATGTGAATTACCAATACACCATGGCAAATATACAGACAATAGACAGTACAACACACATACCATACAGCACAGTCATCCAACAGTATAACAATGTACCAGCAGATATGTCCGGGCCACTGGTGTTTGCAGACCTGGCCATCTTGTGTTTACGTGTGTGAGCATGTCCAGTATGACCGTGTGGTGCCGACCTCTGAGTTGTACACTGACAGGTAGCATGCTGTGTCTGCAGGGAATCCATCGGTCATGTGGCATTGACTTTTGCTACATTTCTGCACAGCGTGGGGGAACATTCATCTGTATCCACGTTCCTACACAGCACCGGGGGGGGGGGTCGCACCTGACTGTTACATGTATACGTTGGAAGGGGGACACAGCTGACACTTGTACACTTTTGCTATTACTGCACTGGTATGTCAGGTACACCATTTCAGTGTGTAGACCTACCTATTGTGCTGGATAGAGGCATACCAGTATATTCCAGATCTTAGCTTTAATTACCAACATATTAGTTTCAGATGTCCTAGCCTTCACAACCTACATCCAACTGCCTGGCCTGCTGTAGTCTGTGTGTGTCTGTTGGGGGGGGTCATCCATTGGGCATATTCAGAGGCCATAGTACAGCATTTGTCTGTGTTGGTCTACACCTGTCCAGCTGGTTGAGACTTGTATGGGCTGTATGGACACACATGATGCTCAGCCCATTACCCACAGTGGGTTATGACACCCTGTGTACTACTGGCTACTATGGTGACCCCGGTATGTGCTACAGATGTCATGGTGCCACTATGGATGTCTACTGTCCGCTGCCTTAACATTCGGCCACCAAATTCCCTTGCATGCTCACATCCATAAAATAGCTACAGGTAACAACACATTCTAATACAACTGCCAATTGGCAGGTTGATTGACTTACCTTGAGGGTGTGCCAGACCTGAGGATGGTGCTGGAGGGCTGCCTATGTCGGATGCACACAGTGCACTTCCTATACATGGCTGAGCACAGGTAGTGTCGTGTTTGGCATCCCTTTTACTGTCTGGGCGAGTCAGAGAGGGTGACTTTCCCTGGGTACCTACTGTGTCAGTGCATATGCTATGCGTTGCCTCTTTGCCAAGGCCAGGTCATACTGGGCACGCCTCTTTCCACCTACTGGGTCCGGCTCCGGTAGTTCTTCCTCCGAGTCACTCTGTGCCTGTACAGGCCTTGGAATTGGTGGGGGGCTGTGTGGCCCTGCCCCATGCTTTTCATGCTGCAGCTGTTTCCGCAAGATCATATTGTGTAGCATAGCACATACCATAACAATTTGGGTGCATGTAGCTGGTGAATACTGCAAGGCTCCACCGGATGTGTCCAGACACTGGAACCATGACCTGAGCATCCCAGACACATGCTCAATTATATGTCTTGCCTGTGCGTGCGCCTCATTATGGCGAAGTTGTTCAGGTGTGTGTGCATTTCTGATGGGTGTCATCAGCCACGGCACTAGTGGGTACCCAGCATCCCCCACTAGGTGACTATAGGGGATGTCCATATTGGCAAAGCTGTGGTACAGCTGCGTCAGATGCCATATATCAGAATCGTCATAGCTTCCAGGGCAGCCAGCACACACATTCAGTATAATGCCCTGGGCATCGCCTACGACCTGGCAGTTGATGGAGGGGATGCCCCTGCGGTTAATGTAGGCCCTACCCCACTCACCGGGTGGTGCTTTGATGCATACGTGTGTGCAGACTATAGCACTCACTACCCCAAGGTAGTCTGCCATTTGGTGGAAGAGACGCATATTGCTGGCCAACACCTCACATGTGTTGAGGAAATGTACGTGCTCACTGGCATGTGGTGACATGACATCCAGGAACTGGTGGAATACTCTGGATGCAGATGCATGTGAGATCCCAAAGATATACCCAGTTGTGCTTTGGGAGGTACCTGTGGCTAGTATACCTAGGCCTACACATACCTTGGTATCCACTGGGATGGGTTTCCTTGGCCTTTTCGATGTGTCAGGTGTGGCCAGCACAGCTCAACAATCTGCTGTAGGAGGTCTCTGTCCACCCCATAGCACTCCACTATTTTCAGCTCATGTAGCCCCTGGTAGGTTACCCTGGGTCTGTACAGTCTTCTCGGTCTCCTCACTGAGGGTTGTTCGGCAGCATTCTCACCACCCTCAGCCTCCTGCACATGTTGGTCTATGTTGTCTGCTGCAGCCCTTCTCATTTCTTTGGATTGTTCTGTAAAATTTCCCTGCATGTATACACCGGTGGTGTAGAGTGTGGAAAAACCTGAGGGTATGATGCTTGCTCACTTTATCGTAGTGTTTTGGGCCGGGCTGGGCCTGTAATCTGCTGATTGTGATAATTATCACCTGTTTGCCCAGCTTGTTCACCTTGACTACTCTCCTACTGCTGTTGTCCCTCCCAATTGCACTAGGCAGGTATAGACACACCCCTAGCTTAGGCGTGCTAAGGCCGGAGCAATCCCAAGACACAGGGCTCCAATGTACGTACAGTATGCCTGACACCCCCCCATGCTTTCACCTATATTGGAGTCCTGCACCCAGCTGTCTATACACATACACTCTTGGGATCTGCATCACACCCTGGGGATAAACGGGATTCACTGTTTTCCACCTCATTTGCATAGTATTGTCTTCTAATGCATAGTTACATGACCCATACTGAGCCTCCCCAAAAATAACTACTGTTTACTGTCACGCAGATCTGCACACAACTGGTTAAAAGCACCTTACTGTCACCCTATTTGATGTCCATTGTTCTTCCCAGCAACAAAACAACTGGTCTCTGCACGGCTTGAACCCGGGACCCTGCACACCACAGACAATGTGCTTTACCACTAAGCCATGGCAGATATACATACATCTGAGGTTATCACGTACAGATCATCCAGCATAGGCATTCATCAGTATAGGACATGTATTCCATCCTGCAGATTTATGTGCGCTAATGTCCACACACATATATATATATATATATATATATATATATATATATATATATATATATATATATATATATATATACACACACACACACACACACACACACACATACGTAGATATAGAATATATATCTCAACAGCGAACCACTTGACACCAAAGCATTAGACAAGAATGAAAAGGAAACCACATGCGCTTCCTGCATTATGTACTGGTGTTAATATCAAGGCAAGTGTGTTTCTGTGCATCACACGGGTTCAGACTGTATTAAGGGTAAGATTAGTGCTGCTGACATTACTCACCAGCTCTATTGCCGAATGTATGTGTATGTCTTGCCAACCCAGTCTCTTGGATGATTGTGATATTTATGGACACTATATAGGAAAACAACAAAACACGCTCCTCAACACATCCTGGAGCTAGCCACTCACAGACACCAACACATACGATATGACTGCCAAATACACACACCTGTCATGCCTTGGAATAGAACACCTACCTGTCTATTCTATCACACTACAGCATTACGCAGTTACAGAGCGTGCTACCAAGATTACTGGGACACAACACTCCCAGAGGTGTACTTCTAGGTGGGTGACATCATCAGCAATGGAAAAGACGGCGATAGGGATTGTATGGAGTGTGAGCAGTCTAAAAGCATTATTCTGTCCCCAGGCAGATGAAGACACACACACACACACACACACACACACACACACACACACACACACACACACACACACACACACACACACACACAGTTAGCATGGCTGGGATTAGAACACAGACCTAACTACCTTATCACACTACAGCATTACGCAGTTACAGAACACGCTACCTAGATTACTGAGACACAGCACTCCCAGAGGTGTACTTCTAGGTGGGTGACATCATCAGCAATGGAAAAGACGGCGATAGGGATTGTATGGAGTGTGAGCAGTCTAAAAGCATATTTCTGTCCCCAGGCAAACAGAGACACACACACACACACACACACACACACACACACACACACACACACACACACACACACACATGCACACACAGTTGGCATGGCTGGGATTAGAACACAGACCTAACTACCTTATCACACTACAGCATTACGCAGTTACAGAATGCACTACCGAGATTACTGGGACACAGCACTCCCAGAGGTGTACTTTTAGGTGGGTGACATCATCAGCAATGGAATAGACGGCGATAGGGATTGTATGGCGTTTGAGCAGTCTAAAAGCATATTTCTGTCCCCAGGCAGACGGAGACAAACACACGCCAGTGGTGTGATCAGGACAACTGCCTATCTACGGACCACTATTACAATACTACATAGATACGAGCCACGCCACAGACACTACACCTTTCAAGAATGTCAATATGACCTTCTAGTAATGCAGACATTGACATGGATGCTGGCAGTTACGATGTGCATACCTGTGAACCAGTGTGTTCAATGTAGGAATCCATCCTGAAGTGGGGTATGGCCATCTGTTGACTGGACGACTACTATCACTATACAGGGTTACAATGGCCATGCTCATACACATAGAGGCACATACCCAACACAAGGTGTCACTGGGCATGCTCACACACTTAGTAGCACACAGCCATTTGGAATGCAGTATGTGTCCATCTACACAACGTTATACTGGGCATGCTCACACACTTAGTAGCACATGGCTGTTTTGTATGCATATAGTGCCATTCATGAGACCAGGTTAACACCCTGACACCTAGAGGACAACTGCATTGTATTTGTATGCTAAACAGTGCTAGATGTGTAGCGTTCGTAATCACAGCTGCCCAATGTAGATCCAACAGTGGGGAATACTGACATCTGTGCAGTGAGAAACACCTGGCTGAAGGCTCAGTTGTGCATAATATCACTACCACCGTATACCTCAGATACAGACATGTGGGCCATAACACCGTTACGGACCGCTCCAGGTGGTGGTGTCCCCAAGTACATGAAGATCACTCACATGTACTGACCAGTACACCTTCAAAAGGCATCACAGATGTGTCAGGTGCAGATCACAGTGTCAAAAGCCGCATTTTATAATGTAGCCCTCAGACATCACCATGTTTTTGGACCAGCAACACACATCCATACATGTGGTAGAACATATGTTAGTACAACACCATGACCAGTGGACTGTACCTAGCTCTACATCAACTGTGCAGACTACCCATGTACTGACACAGTTGCATCATGTGTTATGCAATGATACCACTGTTCGTAACCAGGTCGGCTGTACGCGTAACAGGGGCCCTCGGTCATATACAGCAGTAACAGATGACTGTTACTGTACACCATTAAACACCCTCATGTTTGGATATGACATACATGTACCTGCCGTGGATATGTACATGCTACACACACACACAACACATATGTACATAGCATAGCTGTTGCTGTCCTTCGTGCAGACAGGTGGCTAGAATAATTACACACATGCACATAGAAGGTAGGTCCATGGCTGTTGAATGCTAACAGTACATAAGGTGTGATATCAATGTTGACTGAGTTAACATTCCCTCTGTACTGGTTACCCATGACAACTGTCATATCATACAACAGTCCATGTGTCATGTATGTCATCACACATGTCCACCAATTGCAATGCCTACAAACATGGCTAAATGACAGGAATGTAGGACCTACACACATATACATGTAGTGGTGTGCGTTCAGCTACCATGCATGTGCAGTAGCTGATGTTTGCAGGTGACGTGTGTCTTACTACAACATGCAGTTGCAATGCAGCCCCATCATTGCCAACTGTATATGGTGATATACTGACAGTACGGTAAGATGTACATCAGGTATGGATGGATGTGTGGACATAACTAAGTGGTGGGCCATCTTTGCAGATGGATGTTTGCTGAAGACAGCCCACAAGTGTGTCACAAGCCGTCCTACCATAACATGTGCAAACACTAAGCTATGTTTCTGTTAATTGAAGGGGAAGACATACAACCTACACAGCGGTCAGGGTGTCACTGACTGTAAATCACTTGATACCTGTAACACTTAAGACCTCCCGTGTGCATATATCAGCACAATTGCCAAAGGTAGCGTCAGTACACATTGTAATGCAGGCAATACTGCTGCATGTCTGTCATACTTATCATAAGATAGCAGGTGTTTGATTCACAGTTCTGCCATGTGTGTTTGCTTGTGTGTCCATATATGCCACATATGGTGGGGAATATCCCAATTGTTACTCACACTCCTGTACATTGTTGTAGAGATCTGCACATACTGCAGTGTAGAAAGCAAGACATAGGCAGGGATGGGGTGTGTATCACACACATGTGAGTTATCTGTATGTGCATGACATAGGTGCATTCAATTGTGGACTCTGCATTGTGTGTGTGTATGTATATATGGCTGTCTGGTCCATGGAGTGAGGATGTATGTTACCATAGTGAACAGATAAGACCCTAACCCCTCCAGTTGATGCAGTCTACTACCCTGTTGATGCCATCGATCTTAGGCATTACTGACTACCTGTACATGTGTATTCTCTGTGGGTGCACAGTACTGTAATGGTGATTACCACTTAGGCAGGGGTCCTCACCTCAACACTATCGTGTGCGTGTGTGTGTTACAGTGTTGTTGACCCCGTGAGTGTGGGTGTGTTACTGTGTGTCTGAATACATGTGTGCGAATACCTGTGTGTGTGTGTGTGTGTGTGTGTGTGTGTGTGTGTGTGTGTGTGTGTGTGTATGTGTGTGTATATATGTGTGTGTGTAGTTGTGTTTTCTCATCCTGTAATGTGAATGTGTATTACTGCTACACAGTGAGGCCTCAAGCTATCAACTGGCCTCTACCCTTCTCATCAACTAGACTGCTATGTAAACTCCCCGCCTCATGTAACTGTACCTGTGATGTCACCCGGTATGGATGTCACGTCTCTAGCCACTGTAGCTTAGTACACAGCTCCCATGCTCCTGGATCAGTAGATGTGTAGACATCTTTGGAATGTCAGCCTTTCTAACAGTGAGGTTGAAGCTACGAATAGCATGCTGGTATTGCCATACATACCTATGAGTAGTCCACATTTACACATGGGAGACTGCAAACACTGGCACTCAATGGCACATGCAATTAGATCTGAAGGAGGGAAGCAGGACATCATTACCAACATGCTGTTACTGTTGTTACCAAGGCACATGTGAACAGAAAACAATGCATTCTAAACCTGTACTACATGGTATGTCTGCTGCGTGTCAACAGTGCACAACAATTGTAATCTACACTTATCTCCCTATTCTGTTCACCCTGTGCATCAGACCATATGAGCATGTCCCTGCACCGATGGTGTGGATGACAGGGATGTGGCACAGGCATCATCATATGCACAGGGTGATAATGTTTGCCAGGGGCCTAGGCTGCACCAGTGGATGACATCATGTGTGTGGGTTAGGGACTGTGATCTAATTGGCCATGTGTGGTTGTTATGCATGTGAGTGTTGCGGTGCCTTACAGATGTTTCTGGTGTGTGCGTGTATGTGTGCACACAGATGTTCATCGTGTTTCACTGTTGCAGTCATCACTGTAGGGTTCTTCCTGCCGGCAGGCAGCCCTCGGTCGGCCAGAATCCCAAAGTCTGGGTCCGGCGTCGGCTGTGTACTCTCCCTCCCTGACGTCAGCGTGCCAGGGGTACAAAGCTCCCAGCCGACGCCATGTTTTCCAGTCTTTCTTGCCATGCAGTGGAAGCAGTTCGCAAGTGCCGGTCGGCTGACTCCTGTTATTTTTGGTGTTTCATTCCGAAGACATTCTTCTTTTCAAAGCTAAGTACCCCGTTGGGGAAACTTTTTTCTTGCTCCAGACCGATGTCAGAAAAAGTTAATAATTGTCTTTCATGTGGGAAGCAAATACCTCATAAGGGTTTTCACTCTTACTGTAGTCCTTGTCTAGGCCCTGACCACAACGTAGCTAGTTGTCGGTTTTGTGCTAGATTTAATCAACGTACTATTAAACGGAGATACGATTTTGCCTTTCATTACTTTGGGAGGCGATTTAATTATAACATGTCGTCGGACACGCTTCCGACTACCGGAGTTCATAAAAGGCGCAAGGATAAGGATAGGCCTCAGAGGTCCAAATCAGATGACAGTTTACAATCAGAGCCAACTGCCGGTTTGGCTGTCGTCAGTGAGGCGCTTTTGCAGCCCCTGTCATCGGCCATTACAGAACCGCTTGCCAAAACGGACTCCCACGAGGAGCCAACTAGGCCTTCGGATACTCCAGGTGCAGGACCTTCGGGTAATGCTCTCTCGGATGGGTCTGCAGCCGCTGTGCAGGTACCGGCTTCCGAGGGGTTTTTCAGGCCTATGCAGCTTCAGGTAAATGCAAAGGCAAAGACTCCTTCTAAAACAAAGACTCAAGCCCAGGCCTCCTCTGATCCGGGACCTAAATCTCAAAAACAAATGCCTAAAATGGCGGAGGACTTGCTAACTATGATTAGGGGGTTCACATCCCCCTCCAAACAAAAGGCCAAGACAAGAATTGGATTATAAATCCTCTGATCAGGTATCTATCTCTTCAGTGTCTTCCTCTGAATAGGATAATACTTTCCCTCCTTATGAGGATTCTGATGCTGAGGAATCCATTCCTTCAGCTTCTCCTCCTGAGGATTATTCTTTTGGGGAAACTTTACATGACATGAGGGAACATTTTCACTGGGAAGGACAGGAGTACTCTGAATCTAAGAAAAGGCTTAGGGATTTCCTTCTTCTTCCCCAACACAGACCCCTGGCTATTCCTCCTATTTTGGATTTTGTGGATGATGTCTTTTCCGAGTCTAATTTAACTCCTGACTCCTTTCCTCCGCCCCCTGCTAAGCCTGATAGATATTACAGAGTCCCTGACTCCCACCAGTTTCTATTTAAAAATCCTACTGCTGATCCAGAAACCATTTCTCAGGGTCCTAAGGGTGTTAAGGCCGCCACTGCTAAGAACCCTATTCTGTCAGATAAGGATTCTAGAGCTTTGGAGAGATGGGGCAAAAAAGTGTACACTTCTGCTGCTTTATCTATTAGGGCTTTAAATTGTCACTTTCATATGTTGAAATATCAGCAATTCCTTTTGTCTGTTATGAAACAAAAACTGTGTACCATTTCTGCATGTGCAGATAATAAGGAATTACAAGATTTGATGCATGCTACTGAGCAGGTGGGGAAACATAACTTACACTGTGGTTTTGATGCTTTGGAGGCCTCTTGCAGGGCGGCTGCCACTGTCACGGTCATTAGAAGGAATGCTTGGTTAAAGGAACAAAATTTGCCTGATCAAGTAAAAGCAAAATTACTGGATGCTCCTGTTCAACATAATGTTTTGTTTGGGTCTAAGGCCGAAGAGGTTATAAAGAAAATGGAGGATAAGGCAAAATCCATGCAAACGGTTAATGATTTCTTGCAAGGTCAGCCTCCTAGATTTAGCAGAAATTGGCCAGCTAAAAATTGGTCCTTTCCCAGCTCGGACAGGCCTCAGAGGCGTAGATATAGGTGCCCCAGAGGGAGGGCCCAAGCACAGACCTCTTATAGACCTAGACAGTGGAGTGCTTCCACCCCCAGGGGTGGAGAAGATAGGTCTCAACCTTATAGGAAACAGGCTCAATGACTCCCCCTGCATGGCTCCAGGAACCTCTCTCCTGGAAGCTCCTCTGGAAGGGAAAACTTTCTCTTTTTCACCAAAATTGGACTTACATAACCCAAGACAAGTGGGTTCTGGATGTAGTTTTAAGAGGTTACAAATTCCACTTTCACACCTTACCAAAACCAAATGAATGGCCAGACCTACCAAAAACTCAATGGGCAGAGGCATTAAAACAGGTGAAGGTCCCTCATGGCTATGATGGCCATAGAACTGGTTCCAAATTCAGAGATGGGACAAGGCTTTTATTCAAGACTCTTTCTAGTTCCCAGAAAGCAAAATACTTGGAGACCCATCCTGGATCTGTCAGTCTTAAATACTTTCCTGGCGATACCAAAGTTCAAGATGCTTACTCTGCAGCAGCTCCTGCCAGTGTTGAGCAAAAATGCATGGATGGTGATATTGGACTTAAAGGAGGCTTACCTACACATTCCTATCAGACAGGAGTGCAGAAGATAACTCAGGTTCAAGGCAGGCTCGAAACATTACCAATTCTCTGCACTGCCCTTTGGCTTGTCTACTGCACCCAGGGTCTTTACCAAGTGCCTGCCACCAGTAGTAGCTTACTGCAGACTCAAGGGAATTCAAATTTACCCTTATCTGGACGACTGCCTTATTCAAGCAGACAGCAAGGACATTTTACTCCAGCACCTGGAATTTGTTCAGAATCTACTCAAGTACCTGGGATTCACTGTGAACGTAAAAAAGTCAAATTTGACACCCACTCAACAGATAACTTTCCTGGGTGCTCTTTTAAACACAACAACACAGATGGCATTCCTGACACCAGAAAAACAGCTACAGCTGGCTTCAACTTTCAAAAGCCTGGCGTTAATGTCTCAGCTAACTGCAAGGAAATTCCTGCAGGCTTTGGGTTACATGGCTTCCTGCATCCTACTCATACCATATGCAAGACTGCATATGAGGAAGATACAATGGTACCTAAAAAGCGAATGGTCCCAGCATTGTCACAGTCTGGAAACAGTGATTGCTGTCTTGCCTTGCCTGCAAAAGGAATTCCATTGGTGGGCCATGGCATGTCTTCAAAAGAAAGGGAAAGCCTTCAGTCTACCTCCAGCCTACCAAGTGATAACCACGGACGCCTCTGATTATGCATGGGGAGCCCACTTGCAGGGGAAAGGCCTGCAAGGTTTTTGGACAGAGGATCAGAAGCATCTACATATCAATTTAAAAGAGATGTTAGCTGTGCAGAATACCCTCTTGGCTTTCAGGGATCTTTTACAGCCAGGGCAGCTACTGATACGGACAGACAACACCACAGTTATGTGGTACATAAACAAGCAAGGGGATTCACACTCCTACCCCCTTTGCAGACTAGCCATGACTCTATGGAACACAGCACTAGCTTGCAAAGTGGACCTACAAGCTCAATTCCTGCCAGGGAAACAAAACACTCTGGCAGACAGCCTGAGCAGGAACCTGTCAGACCACACAAGTGGATGCTAGACACCCAAATATTCAAGATGATTACAGAAGCCTGGGACTGCCCGGACATAGATCTATTTGCATCTCCCCACAACTACCAGTTACAGACTTTTTGCACAAGGACGTATCACAAGCTAGCATGGAAAGTGGATGCTCTCTCATTCAGTTGGAGGAACCTCTCGGGTATGCCTTTCCACCACTACCTCTTCTACCAAGGGTGTTATTAAAAATAAAACAGGACAAACCAAAGCTGATCTTACTAACCCCAAATTGGCCTCGACAGTTTTGGTACTCAACACTGATAAATCTATCCCAGGAACCTCTTTGGATTCTACCTCAGATTCCAAATCTTTTGTCTCAACATCAGGACCAGGTCCTGCACTCTCATATCAAAACTCTCAGATTGGCAGCCTGGCGTATTCAGGGTCTTTAATTAATCCTACCCTTTACAAACAGGTCTTGGATGTTATCTTAGAAGCCAGAAGGCCTAGCACTAGGAAATCTTATGAAGGTAAATGGAAGAGATTTTGCACCTGGATGCATGCTCAGGAATCAGATCCTCACATTCTAAATATTCCATTGATTTTACATTACCTAACAAATATGTTGCATATGGGTTTATCTTTTTCCTCCATAAAAATACATGCCTCAGCTATCTCTGCACATTATAATACAGATCCTCCAATTTTTTCACATCCACTTCTGAAACAATATCTCAGAGGAGCAAAGAATTTAAGGCCCCCTAGGACTCCACCCATTCCTGCCTGGGACCTCAATTATGTCCTGGAAAAAGTTACTCTACCTCCTTTTGTGCCTGCTGCTACATCTGATATAAAGTATTTATCATGGAAGACTGTTATCCTTCTGGCTTTAACTTCAGCCAGGAGAGTCTCTGAGTTACAAGCGCTCATGGCTGTGGAACCTTACATTATTTTTCATCAAGACAGGGTTTCTTTGAGGACTAACCCTACTTTCATGCCTAAAGTGGTTTCTAAAGTGGGTTTAAACCAAACTATTCACCTGCCAACTTTTTTCCCTAATCCACAAAATAAGGGGGAGAGGATCTAGCATTCTTTGGACGTGCACAGGCAGCTTCGCTTTTACCTGGACAGAACCAAGGATATCAGGAAAACAGAACAACTGTTTGTTTCTTATGCAGCAAATTCCCAAGGCAAAGCTATTTCAAAACAGACCATTTCTAAATGTATTGCTGATGGAATCAGATTTTGTTACTTTCATCATGGAAAGCAAATCCCAGGAAAAATTAGGACACGCTCTACCAGAGCTGCTGCTACTTCAGCTGCCTTTCTCAGGGGAGTCCCTACCAAAGATATTTTGGAAGCTGCAACTTGGAGTTCAGTGCATACTTTCTCTAAGCACTATAATCTCCCTCTTTATTCTAAGTCTAGGGCAGGCTTTGCTTCTGCAGTCTTGCAAGGCCTTCTAGCCGCCCCTTCTACTCAATAACCACCACCCTTTATCTCAGCTTTGGGATTCAACCCTACAGTGATGACTGCAACAGTGAAACACGATGAACATAGTACAGTTGTGTACACTTACCATAAATGTAGATGTTCAAGTGTCTTCACTGTTGCAGTCTGGGTTACCCACCCTCCTGTCCCCTCTTATACTGTTATTGGTGTGGTTCCTTGCTTTACCCTTCTTCTGAGGTGTATTTGCTACATGGTATGGGGTTTGTTGTATGTTACATTTTTGTTTTACTTTTAGCCTTTACTTTTTGGCACCTGACATCTGGGGCAAGAAAAACTGGAGAACATGGCGTCGGCTGGGAGCTGTGTACCCCTGGCACGCTGACGTCAGGGAGGGTGAGTACACAGCCGACGCCGGACCCAGACTTTGGGATTCTGCCCAACCGAGGGCTGCCTGTCGGCAGGAAGAACCCTACAGTGATGACTGCAACAGTGAAGACACTCGAACATCTACATTTATGGTAAGTGTACACAACTGTACTTTCTGCCATGTGTCTGACCTACACAGGGGTATTATTGACAGCTCCAGACTGTACAGACCAGGTTTTACAGCTCACGTGACCTGTGCCTGCCAGGGGTTGCATGGGCACTACCAGGCAGAGGTGCAGATTGGGTACTGTCCGATGACACATGTCCACTGGAACTGTGTCCCCATTGGGACCGTCCAGGGCCACGTGCACGTGGCCTGCTGTGTCCTGGTGTGGACAGCGCAGCACCAGCTGCACTGCTGCTGCTACCGCCACTATGGGAGCGGGCATGTGAGGTAACCCATTCATGTAGACCTGCACCAGGTGATGTAGCTGGCCTACATCCACGTGCCCTACACCTCACTCCTACCAGATGTTCCAGCACAGACAGCTCACACTCGCGGATTGTCATGCCACGGTCAAGGATTCCAACCATGTCACCCAATCGTCTGTCCAAAACCTCAGCAATCTGCTGTTGAGCATTTGCCAATGCCTGGATGTTGTCATTTAAAGAACGGATAGCAACCCTCTGAAGCCTCTGACCTTCTCTGTTCTGCTGTTCAGCATGTGCCTGTGCCACCATTACAGCCTGAAACATGCGTCTGGTGACACCAGCTGCTGCTGCGCTCTGTCCTGCAGGGGCATGTTGGCCAGAGGTCCTCCTATGAGCAGCACTGGCCACATGCCTGTGTGGCCCATCTGCAGTCATTTGCCTGACACCATGGTGTGAATGCACACCTTCCGTAGCCACCACACTTTCCTGTTCCAAGCTACCACACGCTAACTGTCCTTCCTCTATGGCCACTGGTGATGGGGTATGTGTTGGCGTGAGATCTGTGTGCAGGGATGAGGGGGATATAGGTGGAATGGCAACCAATGGCACAGATTCAGCCCCTGACAACCCTGCCTGTGCCCCAAGCATATGTTCATCATCGCTGCTAGAGTCTGTGGGTACACTAACATCAGATGGACCACAGGAGGATAACACACCTACATCACCTGTGAAGGCAAAGAAATACTCTACATTACAATACAGACACACACACAGACACACACCATGCATGTGATTTGACAGAAGGCATGCGACATGCATGTGATACAGCAGACAGCATGCGGCTCAGACAATAATAGTGGTAGTTATCATACATCCCTGGGTTGCACACAACAGCAAGCATGTGTCATAGCAGAAGCCATGCATTTCACACAATCATGGTAGTAAGCATGCATCCCTGAGTTACACCATGTGGATCAGCACAGGTTAACAGTACACATGGCTGATGTGTGGCATATGACCTTGACATTAACATGTAGTATGACATGTAATCTGCTGACATGTGCATTGACTTGCATACATGTTTAACACAATGGTGTCCTGTCACATATACAGTGGGGTAATGGTGTCACATTGCAGTGTTGTCTGTCCGCCCTACAGATAAAATGCACATTTAGCAGATGTGCATGACCATTGAAGGGTATTATGAGGTGTCTATATTGCTATACAGTGTGAAGTACAGACAGTGCCATTGCATGGAATCATGAGGCATCTCTATTGCTATACAGTGTGAATTACAGACACAGTGCATAGCCATGACTGTGTGCATACACAATACATGTATACTGTGGATTGTGACCCACGTTGCTGAGGTGTATATACACTAAACCATGATGTGGAATGTGTGACACAGGTCAACGAAGGCCATACGGATGACACCCCTGCACATCTGCAAACATATTTTAGCTGCCTGGCAACCATGTCCACACATGGCAGACTTGTCAATACACCATGTCCCACATGACATTTGTGTACCACACACACGAAGTGCACGGCTGACAGTGATGTCCAACAGCAGCAAGGGAAATTTACTGTATCTGTGGCCTGATATGGTTGTCTGTGTATGTATGTGGATGATGTACAGGTGACTACTGTCATGCTGTGACACAGTCATGATGTTCAACACATCTTATGTGGTCAAATGATGTTACGCCTCCACAAGCTGTGCACAGGCCTGTAGGATGTCCAGTGTTCTACATCTGCAATATAACCATTCAACAAAGGCTATAGTTGGACCATGTGTAGCCAATGTACAACAGGGTGTGCACACAAACACATCACATCTACTGTGTGTTGCTAGATGTCTCTGGCCATCCTCCATGACCATGTGTGAACATATGTTGGCCAAACGGTTGTGATGGCCGTCTATCTCTCATGTCTGTGTTGTCCCATATGACATACACCCATAGATGTCATATACTCCACTGTCCACAGGGTTATGCAGACAAAGGGTTGTATATTTGGTATGTGCGGTATGTTTTATGGGATAGTGAGACAATGTTGCAGCCGGCCCACTACATGTCATGGACATGTCAGATGGCACATCACAATGTGTGCACTCATAGCAGGGGCTTAATCCACAGTGGTGAATCCTGTGGGCTCCCATACTCCAGCTCACTGTGTAGTACTGTTTGTGTACCCCACATGTGTAGTTCTGATGTGTAGTACATGTTCCTGCATTGAACAACACCTCCACCGTTGTATGCACAGCTGTCCACATATCTAGCAATGACAGTTTCTGAGGTTTCATGTCGGTGTTTTACTTAGTTTGTAAGTATTGCACATGGGTAGCCAGTGTGATGGATTGCAGATGTGACCTGTATATTGTGACCGGACGATACATTATGTGTACATGTGTGAACTGGCCACATGGCGAATAGATCTGTGCAATAACATGCCTGATACTTATAACTATCTCACCTGCAACGGCCTGCTGTCTTAGCGGAACGCCAGAGGTGCCTATATAGGGGTGACTTAGCAGTATGATCATTATCCACGCCTGTATGACAGCTACAGGCTGCAATGTGCATGTTAACACATTTGCCAGTATAATAGGATATACTATGGAGTATGCACATGTGTGCATACACAGAGTAGCATACTATAGTATGCGGCATGTGTGTATACATGCCTTGCATATGATGTTACATTACATATTGTACAGTGACACATGCAATTATATGGGATATAATAGTTATATGTGCAGTAGTGACTTACCAGGCAACTCCAGGCTCGGTGGTTGAGAGACACCCACTTCCACGATGTCCGCTAAGGCTTGTGAATGCTGTTCTGACGGTGTCCCCAGGTTGGCCAGTAGCTCCTTTGTACGTGTGAGTAGGGGCTGGGTTAGTGGCACACCACCTGTTGCACCTTGTTCCCTGGCGATTGCATTCACACGCTGTTTTGCATGTCTGATCAGGTCCGTGCAGTGTCTGTGCACCTGCTGGTATGTGCGATTATGGCCACCCACATCATTAATCCTACTGCAAAGTTCCTGCCACAGGTCATCCCGCTGCTGTGCATCCTGTGGTACATAGCTAAACAGGACATCATAGTTGTCTTGGAGGTAAGGTATAAGGGCCTCATCCTCCATGCGGGTATAGGCTGGGAGCCCTGCTTGTGGCATATCTGGAAGGCATAATGATGGAGATAGGTCACAGTATCTCAGAGATGCACAGAGATACAGCTGCACATACATGTGTATCACATTTATTACATATAAACAGTTGTCTTTGCAAATCTTCATGACATTGACACCACTGACATGTTTGTGTCACACACATGTGACACCCATTGGGGATTGGATATTATCACCATATATGTGTGTTACCTGATTATATTGCTCATACGCCATGTAGATGCTGTCTTGATGTCAGCATGTCTGTTTGCCTGTACTGGTGGTCTTACCTATCAGCACATGCCTGGATGTGTCCATATTAATGCTGTCGACCTTGATGCTGTGCATATGTCACATATAAACACATACACTGCCTTAAAAGACATGACCTGTGACAATGCAGACATGCACACAGAAGCCTTTACATGCATGTGTTTTGCCATATACATCTACACGGCAGTGTACAGCAGTTCAACATCCTGCCACATATCGCCTGTGTTGCACATGTGATACACATGGGACACTGGCTAGCCTGATGGTATTTGCAGGGATGGTTATCAACTGTAGCATGTACGGCCAAGGTAATCTAGTAGTCTGTATGCCCTGGGCCATGTATGAGCCTAGGATGTAAGGTTACCTAGCTGTAGCCGACAGCCGTGTTTCTGGCGTCAGGTGAAGCAGTGCCACATAACTGATCCACATGGTTAATGATACATCTACCATGCAGTCATCACACCATGTCTGACAGAGGTGAAATTTGCAGCTTTGCTGGACAGGGTTGCATAGTATGGCAGGAGTATGTAACGTGCATGGCACAAGGATCTGTCCAGCATGTGGTGATCCTTGTACTACGAAGGTGGATGTCCATGACATATGTATTTTAGATCAGGATATGTACGTGTAGCATGTCCAACATCACAGTGTTGGACATGTCATTATGCAGGGTAGGTATCATGCTACATAGTGGAGATGAGGATTGTGAAGGCTGGTGTCGGCCATCCAAACATGGTCAATACCCCTTAAAGGTGATATGTGATCTGATATTGGTCACTTGAGTGATGAGTATGGCTGTACAATGATCTCCATGATCATGGATGGCACCCTGTCATGACTAGGGTTGCCTCTTATGACTACCTAATAGGCTTGGTGACATCACTAGCTCAGGGAGGTAAACGGTACAGCAGCATCCCTTACACATAGTGTCCATTATGTTGACCGCTGCCTAGGTGGTAGTTCATGGGTACAGGGTTATTAACGTAGCGGTGACAATGCAATATGCAGCTGTCAGACTGTGCACATATGTCACACACCTCACCCACAAAGCCCCTTTCTGTATGTTGTCCACAACACTGAGTCAGCTATTGCTCCTAGGTCATAGCCATTCACATACTTACATAGGCAGATGTCTCCCATTTGTCTGTGTGGTATGGGCTACAATGAGGGGGAGTACAATGAATTAACCCTGTTTTACTGTAGCTGTCACTGGTATGATATGCACATATTACTCAGATACCTTTTGTAGTGTTGGTTCTGTCAACAGTCCGCTGGCAGAACACTCCTGTGATATACAAATGTACATCTAGTATACTGAGTGTAGGTGGAACACAGTATGGGTGATGATGTCTTATGACCTGTCACAGGTATGATATGCAGCGTGAAATCATCCATACTGTCATCTACATCTGTACTGCTAACAGCATATACGTTGATTAAGGTTCATGGACTTTCAGACCAGACTCAGCAGGGTAGTAGTGCAGTGCCTCCCATTATGAGTGGTGTCACCACTTTGTGGGTTGTGATAACTGTTGGTGTGCACCATTCAGTGATTTCACAGACTGACATGAAGCTATGTTTTACATGATGTGTATGTGTAGAGCAAACTGTTTTGCCATATGTGTATGATACAGCCAGGGATGTGGACAGGTCCCATGCAGCCTGAGTGCACCTTGTACCATCATAGTTATGGTTACAGGGGTGCTGTAGTGTACATGGATATGTGATTGTGTACCTGTTGGGAGGGCAGTGTGTTTATGTTATCCAACACCCTTTCTGTATTGCTTATTCATGCTCAGCACTTGTTCAGAACATGTAAGCACTTCATGAGCTACTAATTACTATAGCACTCAATCCTCCTCATTACCTACAGGTAAACACTGTTTGTACTTACATTTCCCACTTGCTTAGAGTAAAACAGCTCTTGTACACACTTTCACATATCTAGTGGGAAATAGTTAAATATTCGGGCATGTCCAAGTATCAATTCCCAGTGTTATCGCCTGTCTGTATGATGAATATGGGCATCATGAGGCAATATATTAATTGTCTCGTGTACACAGTCAATACTCCCCTCCTAACATACAACAATACAACCTGTGGGAGATGCACATATCTAGCCATGCTGGAGGTAAAGCTCTCTCCAACCCAGACTGAACCTGACAATCATGTGGGGATGTTAAAGGTTTGCACCACACCACACTCATCACATAGTCTCACTAGATCTCCACTACCACAGGCCACACTTAGTAAAACTACAACATTTGCGGAGCCTCTCAATACTACTCTGTCTAGGCAACAGAGAACTCCAAAGCAGAAACGCAGGCAGCCCCCATCCCCCAACACAACACCAGTTACTTAACTAGCCCACAGACTCAGTGTGCCCCTCAACCACAGCCAATAGGGTGATATAACGTACCCAACACACTAGTCATAGGTGACGCTATAGTCAGTCACACTGATGTCCCACTAAGCAGGCTACACAAGGTGATAGTTACTGTCAGCTGCCTGTCGGGTAACAGGATCCGCAAAATAACGTATGCACTCAGGTCACTCCTCAACAGGTACAATATGACTGTGTCATTCTCCATGTTACTGTGAATGCCCTGAGATGTACCTTCCTGGACTACATGTAAAGAGACATGGAATAGCTCTCCGATCTTGTAGCTCAGGCAGGTATCGCCCTAGCCCTGAGTAGCATTCTGCCATCGTCCAGACTGATAACGCAGTACAAGGACAAAATGATTTACTTCAATAATTGGCTATGCTTCTGGTGTCATTCCAAGGGTATCCAGTATCTGTCTACTTTGAATGACATGGTCGACAGAACACTATGCTTTGGCACAGATGGCCTGCACCTGTCGGCCCTGGGATTCCGGATAATGGCTAAGCTTCTTGCTGCTCCTATAGTGCCTGTTTTTGGCATGGTTCAAATAACATATTCACCACCTTAACAGGAACAGGCAAGCAAAACCTGAGGGTAATGCTACTCAATGCTTGACGTCTTCATCTCAAACGCACTCACCTGAGGCACTCCTTGTAATGGACCACTTCGATATCTGTGCAGTGACTGGGACCTGCTTCTAGGCTCCTGAGAGCACCCCTGCACTGCCAGGCTATTACTCATACCACACCTTTCAGTCGTGTAACCAGGACCGGAACACCCACGGCGGAGGTGTGTCCATATTTCCCAAGGATATCCACACCTCCAGGCTGGATGCTTAGCACAATGCATCAGAGATAATCCAAGTGCAACTAACTCTGGCCATAACTGCTATACAAATTGTAGCTTGCTACAGATCCCACACCATACCCCACAGTTAATGGTCCGCACTTCTTGGTGTACTGGAAAGTAGGGTTCAAACAGACACACTGATGTGTGACTGACACTACCCATCAATTAACTGGGATACCTACTCATGTACTGACACATTAGGCCAATGCTTTCTGGGATTCATAACCTCCAATTGCCTGGATCAACCTATCCACACCACCACCAGGGCCAACAATATCCTAGACCTGGCCATTACCAACATGTGTGACTGGTGTTCCACACCTGGGGTTATCTCCTCGTTGGTCAGATCTGAACGTATGCTAATCACCCTTGTTATCCACATTCTGGCACCACACCCTTTGCGGAAAACACAGTACAATATTTCTACAAAGCCAACTTCAGGCTTATGACAGCAGTAGTAAACGTCATGACACCCGTGCAGATGGCAACACAGTTACAACCGCTGAATCATACACAACTGCACTTAATTAGCACTTACACGACTGCATGGATCATGCTATCCCAAACAGAACCATGATGGTACCCACCAGAAAACGGACGCCACTCTGGTGGTCCACTGCTATGGACATAATGTACAACAGAAGGAGGAGACTGTTGTAAAGTAGAGTACAATCCCATGAGTAGAGGAGCTCCCTGGTCAGCCTCAGTAAGAATCTGAGATCCCTTATCACATCCTCCAAAGCTAGCTATGTAAACATAACCGCGACTAATTCCAAGGACTACCACAAAGTGTTCTAGAGGTATGTCACTACTCTCGATGGCGATACCCACATCTGCTCTGACATACAACAGTAAGGCACGAACATTACAGAACCGACTGATATTGGTAACATCCTGGCAGATGGGTTCAGTGCTAACTTTACTCCCCTCTCACACCCTAAAGGGGCCATATCTATACAGGAATGATGCAGATTCCCTGTGAACACAACTACGCAGTTCAAAGCTGCACTCTCTAAAGCCAGGAACACAGCATCCATGTGACCGTACAACATCCCAGGCTGTGATTTCCACAAACTTCAGAACGAAATGGCTCCCCACTTGGGCACCATATTCACTAATAGCCTTGCATCAGGCATTGTGGCCCCTGAATGGCGCACAGCAACAGTTATCACTCTCCACAAAGATGGCACCACAATGGACCAGGGGAACTATTGCCCTATACGCCTGACTAGACTGATCTGCAAGGCTTTGGAGCACATCATCATGGATCTCATTTACAGAGACATTGGTGGCCTCCAAACCTTTGATCCCACCCAGTTTGGAGATGTTAGGGCCAGACCATGCCTCCTAAACCTGGTGGAGTCCTTTGAGACAGTTACCAAGGCAGTAGATGAGGGTAAGGAGGTCCACACAGCCTACTTTGACCTCTCAGAGACTTTCAACACCGTTCCCCATTCTGGTATTGTCAACATACACATCCACCTGCACATTAACCTCTACGTCATGAGATGTTATGCTAAGTGGCTCACGGACTAAATCCACACAGTGAGGGTAGCATACCTTAGTTCCTACTGTAAATCAGTTACAATTGGCGCCCCCCAGTCCTTGGTCATAGGGGCCCCTCATATCCGGTATATGCTTCTCTGAGGTACAGGCTAGCACAGGATGACTTACACTGAATAAGTTTGCAGATGACTGTAAACTAGGGGCCATGATTGATTCCCCAGCTGATACACGCACCCTCCATAAGGGTGTCACTGGGACGGATACCTGGTGTCAATAACATGGCCTCAAGCTGCATGCCACAAGGCGCATAGACATCCCCTTTGGATTACAGCAGTCATCCACGGACTGTCACATAGGTGGTAGTCCCCTACATACATAAGACGTAATAAGGGATCTTAGAACCCAAGTAGATAGCATTCACTCCTTTGATAACCATATTGCCAAGGTGGTGTGGATATCTTTCTATGTGGCCCCCCTAATCTCTAATGGGTTTGTAGCCAGAACAAAGGCAGCCATTGTGCCTCTCTACTCATGACTTATGCAACACATTAAAGGGTACAACACCCCATTTGGGATGTACCTTACAAGACAACAGCAACTGCTTTAAATACCACAACATTACCACACTAAGAGGAATACTGACCTCCGAAGGATGATGTATGCAGCCCAACTACAGAAACCCCACCTGTACTCATTTGCATAGCGCATACTCAGAGGTGATCTCTGCTGAACATACAAGGCCCATGTCCAAAACAATATTGATGGATATCCTCCACATAAGCAAAAGCCCCTGAGAGCCACATGCTCTGGGATATGTTCCTAAATGCAACGATGACTAGGACATGCTGGAGGAATACATTCCTGACCCAGACACTCACCATGCTTTGGAACATGATTCCTATGTACATCAGGCATGGACCTTCACTAGCACTCTTCAAGAGATACCTCGATGGGTGGATGGGAGACGGACATGTACACCAAAGATCACTGCAGTGGCTCTGCTGTACAGAGGTGCAGGAAACGAATGGCTCTGCTGTTCACAGACACAGGACACTAACCTAGGGAGGTGCCGCAAGTGAAAACACTGTAGTTAGGCTTACGAATGGCCTTGGCCAGACAGCATAGTACCTAACTATGAAACTATGAAGCTATTACATGTCCTTTGTGCATGGATAATTGACTAGCTCTTCCATTTCAATTAGCTATCATGCTGATACACTGTCTGGTGACTACAAGTCATATGTATCCTGTTATTGTGTATTGTACATGCCAATAGACATACCTGATGTTTGCATAACATAACAGTAATGCTATGTAAAATGTTAGACATATCTACCTACAATACTGTACATTTCACATTTTTGCCACAATATCCCACAATGCAAATCATAATTGCACAGCAGGACCATCTTAGACAAGTTATTCTCAGTTATACGCCCATACATATGCCTACTGTTACAGTATATCAACGTATACTATCCCCTGTTATGGCACGTACTTGTTGGACCAACCCTGCCACTAACAGCGGCTAGAGTGGAATTGTTGTGTTTAAAGTCCTTATATAGCATCCCTTGTGGTGTATGAGGTGTTTACCTTGTGGCCCACAGCAGTACACACAATTTCTACGAGCGTTACTATGCTCAACAATACATCACTACATAATACCTTTTCCCACTATATGCATTGCGTACACTTTAATTAATACAGAACAGGTACTACATAAACTAACATACTGAGTGTTCTACATACCTTATTAGTATCCCGAGTTGACGATAATATAAGTCCTATTCGTTTTCTGTTGTAACGTTTTTGTCGTATGTACATGTGGTTTGAATGTATGACAAGCCATCCTTTTATACTTAGATATCAGTAACATGTAGTATCCTACCACCAGTTGGTGTTCCGGAGTAGATGATTACATGCACATCAGCTGTGCAGCTACTCCATTAGCCAATGACATAGCAACAGTGGGGTATAATTGAATACTCCACTTGGGCATTGTCCCTTTGCCCTACCTTCGAGGAAGACGGCCTGGATGTGTTGTTTGTGATGAATTGCAACAGCTATATGGAGACACACAGAGATATAGTAACTTCATGGCCCCCGTGGATTGTGTGTAACGGCTAGAGGATGTAGTTCTACATGTGAGTCTAGCTGTTATATCAGCCGTCTGATACAGGATTATTGCATCCAAACCCTGTAACATCAGCATCTATTCCATTGTACAACAGCAACAATTTCACATAGGGCCATTATAGTGTGTCTCTGACAAGGTATGTTAAGGCTTCTGCAGATGTTATAGAGTGATTGGATGTTTGTGATGTTATTACAGTCTGTATTGCAATTGTTTCGGGTGTGGGGGAGATGTAGGTGGGTGTACATAGCAGATGCAGGTGTGTAGGAACTGCATTTATACATATTCGATATGTGTGTGAGGGCTCTTTCCCTATTTGAAGACCTATCCTTTAGTAGACTAATACTATGGTAATTGCAGGCTTATTCATTAAGCCATTGTTAATTGGTTCCTGTATAGCATGCAGGTGATGTTGGTCCTTCAATCCCTTCGGAAATACATTGGTATGTAATGAAATGTTGCTACATGAAAGCTGTCTCGTGTATTTCTGTCACGGATATTTGCACTCATTGGAGTTGTGTTGGTGACTGAACCTCTTTGGCTTGGGTTGCCACCTTTTCAGATGGCCATAGTGGGATATTTGCAGGACACACATCAGATTTTAGAGGCCGACACATACCCACGGTCAGTACAAAGCATAGAACTTTACATATATGCCTATATAAAAGCTTATATTCTTTTAGCGGTTTACCTGCTTATCCTGTTTCTTGTTACATGTAGGTATTTTAGATGCAGATGACTATTTTTTGCAACAATTACATTAAATATGGAACATGCCAAATGTCTCGAGATTGTAGACATTAGTATTTGTGCTCATTTTGGTCAGGACACTACCGCACATAGAGGGACTGCCCCTCGCAAGGTGGGACAGGTGGTAACCTTATCTTTGGCTCATGTCCATAGCACATATTTGTACTAGTGTATAGACATATATACTCTCCATATCCTTTGTTCATAACGTTTGGTCGTGGCCAAATATGTGATTGCTATGGTCCGTGTTATGCACATATCTGAAGACTTCAACCACTGTATACAGTATACACACTGATTCAGGGAACACACACACTTCCAACAACCACATTACCGTTCCCAGACTCCCAAACCCCACAATACCAAACACTCAAACTCACGACAGTTAAACTCCCGGAACTAACACAAACATTGAACACACACACGCACACACAGACACACTGCTACCCATCACATCCAAACAAACCATCCTACACTACGTATGGCCAGGTGGCCATGCCCCCATACACACCCCATGTGGGTGGCTGCGCCTCCCACACCACACCTACTTTAATAATCTACCTCCGAGATAGCACAAACAGACACATGAAGCAAACCCACACACACACACACACATTACAGTCCCCCAGAAACACACACCACATTCAGAACACACACTTACACACACTACAGCAATCAGAAACACACTTACACACAGTACCTACCTGAACCGCAGCACCAGAAGCACTAATTAAATGTCCCTTAACATCGTGATAATAGTACTCGCGGTTCTGGTGTTCCGGTACTGTGGTCTTTCAGTCTTCAAGCCTCGTGATTATGCGTGTCAGTATGTAAAGCATTCGGTATTTGGTAGTATCCTATTTATATGTACCTCCATGGTTGTGTAGATGTTGTTAACCTATCTATATATTTGCATATATATGTATATCCATATATATCGACATATATCTCTCTATCACCCTTTCTCTCTCTATATTATATATATATATATATAATAAATAGAGAGAGAGAGAGAGAATACAGCTTTCGTTGGGTACATGGCGGTGTATACTACTTCCCGAACTCCGCCCTTTTGTGTTTTAACCTGTCACAATACACACCTGCCGTTGGTACATCTCAGGTAGCTTAGTGCTACGTTATTGTGAAGATTGTGTACATGGTTGCGTGTTCTACTCCTGGCATTGGTCATTTTACCTCTCAGAGCAGGCACTATTAGTACAAGGGTAAATAACACACATTTCAGCAGTTCTGGGCAGCTTTGCCCGTGATCTGTGTGATATTCAGCAAAGGTTAGACCTGTGTTGCGCATATCCGTGTAGTCATGTTTAAACTACGCTTACCGGCGCAAAAACCCGCTAACGTGCTTAAATGTGCTCTAATGACCCGCATCCAACATCCATTATTCGGGACATCAGAATTATGTAACAGCCCTTGCAGGTCGTGGAACCGGGACCATGCATGAGACAGTCGGTGGCTTTACCACTGAGGCATCTGGGATATGTACAAGTGTTATGGTGTTTAGTATGTAGAGAGTACTACGGCTGTTCCTCCATACTGCAAACAAATGTGTAACTCAGTTGGTGTACATATGGATGATACCTATTAATGGTATGTCCAAGTGATGCTTAATGGATGTGCTCCAGCTATGGGAATCCATGTCACAGTGAGCCACACACTGTAATGTGCTACACCTTGCCACAACCATAACTGGAGAATGCTGGGGTGACAGATACCTGTCATGGGTATCCCCATGCTTTGGAACTATATTTATATGGAGCCCCTCATTAACACACCAGGGAATCCTTGCAGAGTGGGTGGGGAACAGTGGTTACACACCAGGGATCCCGCAATTGGCTCTGCGCCACAGAGGGACAGTTAGTTAATCAATGGGGTGGCGACAGCAGACACATTTTGGCTAGGCTTATGAATGGCCTCTGACAATTAGGCATGTACCTACCGATGTACCTAGGAACCTATACATTACAGTATCAACACATGCTGTTAGCTTAATTTACTGTTCAAGTATTGACTTACCTTGTGCCAATAGCAGTTGTGTGTGCAATAGTTGAGGGCTGCCTTTGTAGGATGCACACAGTAGACCACCTGTACATGACAATTTACAGGTGGTCGTGCGTGTGTGCCATCCCTTTTACTGTGTGTGCAGGTGGAGAAGTGTGCCAGTCCGTAGGGGCCTACACTGTCAATGTATGTGCTATACATTCCCTCTTTGCCAAGGCATGGGCATACTGGGCATGCCTCCGTCTGCCTACTGGGGCTGGCACAGGGTGTTCGTGGTCTGAATCCCTCTGTGCCTGTAGTGCCTTTGGCAATTGTGGATGGCTGTGAGGGCCTTCACCATTATGTCCCTGTTGCAGCTGTTTCCGCAGGATCATATTATGTAGCATGGCACATACTATGAAGACGTGGGCACACGTGCCTGGAGAGTACTGCAAGGCTCCACCAGATATGTCCACGCAAAGGAACTATGATTTCAGCATCCCAGACACACGCTCTATGATGATTCTGGTTTGTGCGTGTGCCTCATTATGGCGTTCTTGCATGGGTATGTGTGCATTTCTGATGGGAGTCAGCATCCCCCACAAGGTGGCCATATGGGATGTCGCCCCTGACAAATACCTGGTACAGCTGTGAGACATGCCAGATGTGGGAGTCGTGGTAGCTTCCAGGGCTGCCAGCACACACATCCATGATAATGCCCTGGGCATTGCACACGACCTGGCAGTTGATGGAGTGGTATCCCTTGTGGTTTATGTAGCGCCTACCATGCTCACCGGGTGGTGACTTGATCTGTATGTGCGTGCAGTCTATTGCACCCAGTACCTCCGGGTAGTCTGCTACACGGTGGAAGAGGCGCATATTGCTGGCCAACTCCTCCTGAGTTCGGGGGAAGTATATATGCTCATTGGCATGTGGTAACATGGCATCCAGGAACTGGTGGAGTACCCTGGATGCTGATGCCTGTGAGATCCCCATGATATCTCCAGTTGGCCTTTGAAAGGTACCTGTGGCTAGTATTTTCAAGCTTACACATACCTTCGTGTCCACTGGGATGGGTTCCCCTCTGTTGTTTCTGGCTCTGAGGCGTGGCCGGCACAGCTCAACGATTTGCTGTATGATGTCCCTGTCTACCCTGTAATGCTGTACTATCTCCAGATCATGTAGCCCCTGGTAGGTTACCATTGGTCTGAACACTCTTCTACTCCTCCGGTGCCTGAGGTGGTTGTCAGCATCATCCTCCACACCACCTTCAGTCTCCAACACATGCTGATGAATCAAAGCTATGGCAGCTCCCAACATGTACATTGTAAAAGTTCCCCGTCTGTTTACACCAATGGTGCAGTGTTTGGGAATACACGAATGTGTGTGAGGTGCCTTCACACTTTATACTATTGTGCTTTGGAAGCTGATGATGTCATAAGGTGTGTATGTACAATCCGAGCTGCAGGGTATCTTACTTATGTGTTTTACCGCAGGTACTGCTATTGTGGTGCCTTTGATGTTGAATTACACTTGGCTGCCGTGGATCACCTCTTGTCCTTGCCTTCACTTTTCAAACCGATTCCCCTCCCATTGTCAGGCATGCATCCAGCAGCCTGCTTTCTTGTTTTGTACTTTCCCAACCCAGGATTATGTTGCAAAATGTGTTCTATAGCCGATCTACTGCAGGTTTGCTTTGCTCTGCTGTGACAGTTCTCTTTTCTTTGCAATCCGGCACCTCCCCTTTCCTGTTCTGCAGGTTGCTGCTAGCAGCCTTGTTAGCTACCGTCAATGGCCCACTGTGAGTTAATAGGTGTTAATTACTCAGTTGTACTCCAACTACCCTACTGCGGCATTTCCTTATTGTCTTCCCATAACCTTCCTGTTTCAGCTGTGGTGCGCGCCGCGTGCAGCCATTTACCAGGTTTCGAGCACGTTGTCATCTGCGTACACATGCGCTTTCGGTCACCTTGTGTGCTCTCAGCTAAACAAAGCTATGGATACATCCACGCCCCTATCCTGCGGCTTTGCTTAGCAACGGGCAACCCGGATTAGCAGTGCTCCAATGTGCTTACAGCTACGGTGGCACACCCCTCTGCTGATGTCATGTATACCTCCAGGCCACTCCTCGGTGTTATACTGCTACGCCGTGTGGTACAGCCTTACGCCGGAAAGGCATTTGCGATTGAGTATTACTTGCCTCATTTGCATGGCATTGACTACTAATTCATAGTTACTGTGCCGAACACTGTCACAGACCCTTAGCAACCCTTGCGCCTTGGTTGTGGTGTAGCATGCATACCATTGACTATTATGGCAAAATCATGATTTGTGTTACATTGCAGTTTTATGACATCTATATATATTTTCCTTGTGTTCCCATTTGCGCACACATGCCCTGCGGTTGTACTTTGCGTTAATGTGGCCATGACATTAAATGTTATTTTTTATGTGTTGTGCGTGTTTTTTTATGCCATTGGCTGTATATTTAACTATTGGCATATGTTAACTTTGTAATACATAAGTTTGGTCCACTTTCATGGCTCCGATGTTTTGTTTGAAAAAATGTGAACCTTTTTTTGGTTTACATTTCTGTATGCTTACTACGCCTGCATCACTTCATGAATCGCTTTGTACCTTCTTTTGCATGCTGCACTACTGCGCATGGGGTGATTAGCATACATGCACTGAGAGCTGCGCAGTTCTGGCATACGCTGGTAGTGGACGTGGAATCGGATCGTACCTGAATCGCTCGTCAGCCATATTTGGCGTTAGAGTACCTACGCTTGCGCCTACCGCAAGCTTCATGAATCCGGGGACGGTGTTTTCAAGTCAGTCAAGGCAGTTTGAGCAAATGCACAAATTTCAGCCTTAAACAAATACTGATTCCTTATTTTACTTGTGTGTTTATCAATGAAATAGTGTCTGTGAGCATTTTGTTTTAAATACAGGTGGTTAGCTTTTGCCTGGAAGGTACATATGTAAAGAAATCACTTCAGAGGAACAAATGAGGATACCAAGCATTGCTGAGTTCTGTGGGAATCAGCCAGTTGCCTCACAAACATGCCGAATTTAAACAGACACGTAAAATGCAGGAAACTGTGTAGAATCCATTTAGCAGGACCGGGACCAGGAGAAGGAATATAACAATTAAGTGCCAATAAAAATACAAAGTAGCAAATTACATATTAACACTGCCAGTAAAGCTTCTCAAAGGCCTAGCTGTCAGCAATTGGCAAACCATACAATATCAAGGTATTTGAAAAGAATTTAAAGTGCAAAAATCAGCAGTTAAATGAAGTGCAAAACAGTAAAATCTTTTATCTGCCAAGGATGGCACAGGATTTATTCAGGACCCACTCAAAGTGTGACAATGATGCTAAGCAGATGGGAGCTCTGTGAAAATGACAATTTGTAGTAAGGGAAGTAAACTCAAGACCCATACTTGCTTGCTGAGCAGGCTGTCAGTATGATTAATCTATGTAAAATAATGGGTTGGAAAAGTACTTAATTAGCTTATACAGTGAACAATTGCAATCAAAGGAAGAGGGAGGGACATTGGTAGTTAGGCTGCAGTAAGAGCAAAAGCCAGAGACACTGGCTTTTAAAACCACAGCAGCAGAAGGGTGGGATGGTTAAGGAAAATTTCAAGCTGCTGTAAGAAGCTGGATGAATCAGATACTACAGCTTGTTGCCCACAGTATATCAAGTCAGCATGTGAGCCAGAATGACCAGGAAAATATTTTGGCCCAGTGATATACAGAGTTAAACAAAGACCAGGACAGCAAATCAATCAATAAAACAGATCTGTACAAACCAGTTAAAACCAGATCCAAGAGCTTGTACAACAAAGCCAAGTTCCCACCAAGGCTGATTGAAAGTGCATTGCCTGTACTCTTAACAATACTTTCCCAGCTAAAGAACAAGAAACAGTTTGCTTACAGAAAATTCAAGCTGCTGTAAGAAGCTGGACAAATCAGATACTACAGTCTAGAGTATATGAGGTCAGCATGTGAGCCAAAATGGCCAAGAAAATCTCTTGACGCAGTGATGTATACAGCTAAGCAACGACGAGGAGAACAATGTACTACAAAAAACTAACTTTACGTAAGTTATATGGTGAGTTAGCCTTAGTCGAGTTAGAGGTTGTTGTCCACTTAGAGCTTGTTTTTCACTTTGTTATAGCTGTAAATTGCCAATCATGCTTTAGACTTAAAAAATGTCCAGTACTGCTATAAGTCTGTATTCCTGTGTAATTGGTTTTCCTCACTGCACTCCAGATCATTTGTTCATATAACTAGACAGGTTTAAAGGATTTTTGGATATGATCTCCAATTTTTTTATTATAGTAGCAATGGTTTAGTGCAACCATTCTCACCCACCTAGACTGTGTCCTGGTGAGAATGAGGTCTAGTGTTTGCCAGTCCAGCAGCCAAAAACTGAGTTTATCTAAGTTAGGAGGCATATCTACACAATACCCAGGAGGCAGGATTATGAAATCTACTAGTTGAGTAATGCCTTAAGAGAGGTACAGATAGGTTCATAGGTGTTTACTAAGCTAACAACCACAAGGGCATTTTTAAGCCTAGCCATGCATCCCAAGTCTCTAACAAGATAATCTGCATTAGTCTGTTATCATTTTTAACATCTGTAGTGAGTGTTCCTGTTGATGTACTAAGATACTGGAAAAGGTAAGTGCTTATTTTCAACTGTTTTCTGCATTTCTGTTTTACTACATATATGTTTAATCTGTGCAGCTGTTTTTTAGTCTCCCTTTTGTTGTCTGTTAGAGCTGAATATCTGTTACTGTTTGTGACCTTTGCAGGTTATAGTTAAATCTTTTGTCTAAAGAGGCCTAGCTGTTTCTTTGTGGGAGGGAGAATCAGTCTGGCTTGATCCAGCTAGAAGCATTCCTGCAATGGTATGCCATTTTGATTTGATAATTTGGCTGGTTTCTGTTTCTCTGCCTTTAATAGCCAGTGCTTTAAACCAGTTTGGACTTGTTTAGTGAAGCTGTTCAAAGCTGCAGTGAGATAGGTCTTCTGCCATTTGCTCTGCTGTAATATTGGAAAAAGATAAGTGCTTATTTTCAACTGTTTTCTGTACTTCTGATTTACTGCATATCTGTTTAATCTGTGCAACTTTTTTTAGATCCCACCTGCCCAGCTGCTGTTGTGACCTTAAAGCTTGGTGGCTTTGAGTTGCTTGCCTCTGGTATAAAGTTCATACTGGACAACTCCCCCAGTCACATTACAACAGCTCATTCTAGTGTTTATAGTGAGAACGTTGTAAAGGCCCACCCCTTTAGCTTCTCAACCTTGAATTATCTTATCTGCTGCCTCCTCACTTTCTACAAAAAAAAAACAGTACCACTTCCTACTTCATTTTGCTGCTTGTGTTTAGGAGTTTAACTGCATTTAGTTTGCCATATTTATTACTGCTTGTTGGTAGCCTCATTAAATTGAAGACAGTATTCTACTGAATTGCTGCTTTATTTGTGCTGTTACTGTTGTGATTGTGAGCTACTGTTTTAAAGCAAGCTACCGATTAACTATATTTCATTGCTATCTACTGCAATTCCTTACTGTTAAATTGCATTTTACTGCATTTTGTTGCTGTTTAACTGTATTTTATCATACTGTGAGTTCTGTTGTTTTGACTATAAGTGATTAATCTGTGCTTCATTGTGAGTTTTTTTTTGCTGTGTTCTTAACCTTAAAATTGAGTAGCATAGTCTAGATATAGGTCTGCTGCATCCAGAGCTTCAGCTGCATGGTTTTTAACCCTTTTTGAGGTATTCCAGCTACGAAATTTCCCTTAGTTGCACTTGTGTTATCATCTAGTAGTACTACTCTTAGACATTTCTCCCTTTACCCTCTTAGCTTTTTCAGTTTCTGACAAATATGGATGGATGATTTCCTACATTTTCTCCTGACAGTCTGGTTGATATTGTCATCTTAAGACAGTGTAGTAACTGCCTCATGTACACAGACGACCCTCTACTATTACCACCTAGGAACTCAAATTGTGAGAGATGCAATTACATCAAGCACCTAGTGTCATTGCTCTCTCCCCCACAAACCAGTATATCTGGCACTGAGAAGGTTGGCAAAATGAACACCACACCTCAAACACCACCCACACCTACACAACACACCCCCACATATGCGGAGGTCCTCAGCAAAAGCATACCCAAACAAAAGAGACCTCCAAGGCATAAACGCATTCAAACTCCACTGCCCACTACACTACACATAGTCCACACACCTTTGTCTCACAGCCACTAAGGCCTAAACATAAACCCAAAATATTAGTCATAGGAGACTCCATTGTGAGAGACACAGATGTGCCCCTCACAAGGCTGGTTAAGGAAAAAGTCACAGTTAGTTGTTTGTTGGGTGCCAGACTCCACCATATCACCAATGCACTCAAGTCTCTGAACGGGTACTGTTATGGCTCTGTCATAGTCCTTGTTGGAGTGAATGACTTGAGATGTACCTCCCTGGACTATATGAAGAGAGACATACTTGACCTCGCTGAATATGTGTCCCAGGCGGGTATGTTCCTAGCCTTAAGCAGCATTCTACCATCACCCAGAATAATGCCTCAATACAAACAGAAAATGATTGACTTTAACAACTGGCTTAGTTTCTGGTGTCATTCCAAGGAGATCCAGTACCTGGTAGCCTGGGATAACATGATTGCCAAACCATGATGCTTTTCAGAGATGGCCTACGTCTGTCTCCCTTGGGCTTCAGGCTCCTGGCAAAGACGCTTGCAGCCCCCATAGTGCCTTTTTAGGCAATGCCATGAGGTCCAAACTACCAACATGAGAATTCCATCAAAATGTAAATTAAACATGAAACTGCACTCATTGCAAACATTCTTAACCCTGGATGAAGCTGACATTTGTCCAGTCACAGAAACCTGGTTCAAAGCTGTGGAGAGCACACCAGCCATACCAGGTTACTTATCCTATCATTCAGACCCCAAACTATGGGCAGCAAAACAAAAGAAGGTGGAGTTGCAATAGAACATTCACCCCAGGGATCACTCCAGTGACTCTACTCAACAGAGGCACTGGGAACTAAGGTCGGGTAGCACGATGTCAGAATAATCCTATGGGTTAGGCTTGTAAAGGCTCCAGGGCCATTAGCCTAGTACACACCTATGAAATATATATAAAAGACATACACACCTCTAGGCTGGTCAAACAGTGGTCAAACAGTATGATGCACATGAAACACTCGAGGTGCAGTTAACAATTGACAAGATCCCTATTCAAATCATAGCTAGCTATAGGCCTCCAACTTTGACTCAAGATGCCCACTCCACCTATCTGGACCTCTTCAAATCTATCAAGATTCAACCCTTTACCCTGATCCTGGGAGACTTTAACTATCCAACCACAGATAGGAAGAAATACTCATGCCAAAATACAAATGCCCAGAGATTCCTTGATTTCGTCAATGCAGATGGCTTGGACCCAGTTGGTTGACATCCCCACAAGAGGTGAAAATAACATGAGTAACCACTGCAGCATCCCTACAGTGTCATCATCCCTGGTAAGATCCGACCACGAAGCAGTCCCTTTCGAAGTCACCATCTCCCCAGACCCCCCTCCCAGCTAGGGTCAAACTGAAAAACTTCTCCAAAGCTGATTACAACCTTCTGAGGGAAGGTAGAAACAGCTTCCATAGGAACTGGCACATATGGCCAAACCTACACCAAAGTACTATATGAGCATTTATATAGTTGGAATCAGGAATACCAGACAGGAAAAAAGCCTCCTCCTCAAGGAAGAGTAAACCTGTCTGGTGGACATCTACAATAAATAAACTCTATAATAAAAGGAAAAAATTGCTATCCAGGACCAAGAAGGAGAAGGTGTCTAATTGGAATCAATCTCTCCTTAGCCTGAACAAGCAAATAAGAGTACTAGTGAAATCCTCCAAAGCAAACTTCGAGTCCAAACGGGCCACATCTTCTAAAGACAATCATGAGGCCTTCTTCATATATGTCTGCAGTCTCAAGGGAAACACCCAGATCTGTTCAGAACTGGTGGTCAAGGATACCACATACACAAATGCTGTAGATGTAGCCAACCTGCTGGCAGATAGGTTCAGTGAAAACTTCAGTCCCCTGTCCCCTCCATCAGTAAAACAGGACATTCCCAGTACCCGAATCCTTCCCCTTATCTCTAGGGAGCAAGTCATCGCTGCCCTCTCTAAAGCAAAAAATACAGCCTCATGGGGCCAATAACATTCCAGGCTGCATCCTACATGAACTCCGGCAGGAACTTGCAGCACCATTAGGCACCCTATTCAACCACAGCCTGAGTACTGGCTTCGTCCCAGCCAAGTGGAGGACAGCTAATGTCATCCCCTTGCACAAAGGTGGAACATCCACTGATCCAGGAAATTATAGACCCATCAGCCTAACTAGCCTGATCTGCAAGGCCATAGAGCGGATTAGCAAGGACCCATTAACAAGGACATTGGCAACCTCCAGACACTTGATCCCATACAGTTTGGTTTTGTCAAGGGGAGGTCATGCCTGTTAAATTTGGTCAACTTCTTTGAGGCAGACACCAAGGCCATAGACGAGGGGAAGACGGTGCACACTGCCTACCTTGACCTGGCCAAAGCCTTCCATACTGTTCCCCACTCAGGTATAACAGATAAACTCTCTCAAATGGGCATCAATTCATATGTTACCAGATGGGTAGCAAACTGGCTCACTGATAGAACCCACCTAGTCAAAATAGGGGAAGCCACCTCAAGTAGTAGACCTGTAACAAGCAGTGTACCCCAGGGATTGGTCTTGGAGCCTCTGCTTTTTGGGATATACTTCTTGGAGGTGCAGGCCAAATCTAGTGGGCTATGGCTGACCAGGTATGCAGATGACTGCAAGCTGGGTGCTGTCATCAACTCCTGTAGTAATATGGACATCCTCCAAGAGGGTCTTAACCAAACAAATGACTTGTGCCAGAAACATGGCCCCAAACTGAATGCCAAAAAATGAATCATCATCACTTTCGAGGAGAGCGATGTCCCCACAAATTATCACTTTGATAATAAGGTCCTAAGCATGTAATCAGTCGTGAGGGACCTGGGCACCCAGGTTGATAGCAAACTGACTTTTGACCATCATAATGCCACCATTGTACGGAAAGCTTTGTACATGGTCCATCTCATTAGTAAGAGTATCTCATCCAGGGACAAGGTGGTCATAACATCCCTGTATTCTTCCCTTATAAGACTCATTATTGAGTACAATGCCCCTTTCGGCTGTAACTCACAAAGCACATGCAGTAGCTGGAGAGACCACAAGAGGTTCCTCACCCAGAGAATCCAGGGTCTCAAGCATCTACCCTACACAGATAGGCTAAAAGCCCTGTTCCTCTACTCAGTCTCCTGTAGAGACTCCTCAGAGGTGACCTCTGGCATACAAAACAATCTCAAACCCCACCACGATGGGACTGCTGCATATCCACTAGTCAAGCTCCACTCGAGTAACCCGCACATGTGACCTCAACCTGGTCTGTGACATCAATAAGACTTTTTGGCGGGACAGATTTGTGTCCCAGAGAACTCCCTCCTTTGTGGAATAGAATCCCTCTCCATGTAAAGCAGAGTACCTCATTAACCCTTTTTAAGCGCAACCTTGGTAACTGGATGTGGAATAGAAAATACACCCCTGGGATTCTTCCTGTGTCCCTGCTGGACAGTGGCATAGGGTTCTGACTTGTCGGTACATGGACTAAATTCTTGACTAGGCTTGTAATGGCCTCAGAGCCAATAGCCTAGTAACTTCCTGTGATCCTATAAATACAACCACTAGTTTATCTGGGAATTCTTTCCATGCCTCCAATTTGTGTTCTCTCATTATTTGTCAGAAATATGCGTTTAGTGTCTCCCTATGCTTGTTTACATGTATCTTTATCTACCTGGGAAAGTGTTGTTAAATGACTATATACTATTGTCAAGGTGCCTTTCTGTGGCTACCACAAGTGTTGATGTTCGTCTAAAACTGCATTATTCAAACCCTGTCACTCTACAGTTCTGCTTCTAAAAGTGGTGATCCTTTCCTCCAGGCAATGGCTATTAAACTGATATGGTATTGAGGAACCTGCCAGATTCAGTGACTGTATATTCAAAGAAAAAAAATACTTGGATTCAGTGACTGTTTATAGTTAGATAATTTTATTTCAGTGTGGTTTCTTCCATTTTTAATTTCTCCAAGTCTTTTGGGTTTCCAATACCATGACGGGAATGGACCCCATTCCTAAGTCAAAGTACTTTCTTTATTTTGTGTTGCCCCATGAGTGAGTAGCATGGAAAAAGCATAGCTTCTGAAACAGTTTTAGAAAGTGTCTTGTATTGTATGAATATATATAGTCAAAGTCATATAGAGCCTTTCTTTTTCCTAGTAAAGGGGGGGGGAGTGCTGTAATGAACATTCAAGGAAGAAGATTTACTTGGGATGTGAGTCTTATGACCAAAAGAGCGTTGGTACTTGAGAATAAATCTTTGAAGTAGCCACATGTCATTTTTGTGTCCGTTGTAAAATGCCAATGTGTACACTGGCATCTAACCCATTAGTTCTTCTTTTAAGGAATGTTAGAACATTAGTCGATAACATGTGATAACGTGGAATTGGCTCACAGATGCATACCTGTGCCATCCGTACTGGCTGCATTCAGTGTGACCTACCTTCTGAAGTGTTCTGTTGTCTGTGACACTTTACTGTCCACACATTTATGCTTTGTGATAGGGTTTTACTTTTCACACATTTTGCCTGCTACAGCTACACATTTAGAGAATATTAATGTTCGACTCTGCCATGTTCTTAGACTAACTCTATAGCAAATGGACAGCCCAGAGAAGACAGGTTCATTAAACTAGTGTCAGCATTTTTTTTGCAAGGATGTGTCCCACACAAAGTTAAACGTGAAGTTTGTGTGTAGATTCTGACATTTAAGAAAAATGGCTGATTTTGTATGCCTAGTTGAAGATACGAAAGCAAATTCCTTAAGTGGAAAATCCTCACAAATCCATCATTAATAAAATAGAGAGAAGTTAATTTGACAAAGTTCATAGGTTCACATGTGATTACTATGCTAACAATCCCAGGGAACCTTTTTAAGCCTTGTTATTCTTCTCAAGGTGAAAATCAAACTCTGCATCCTGTGTCTGTGAGTTAAACACCTTAACCATTAAACCAACCCCTAACCCACAGGAGTCTACTCTGTTAAATGAGCTGCAGGTTTCCTCAAATTAGACAAAGATACCAGCAATTTGATTAAATGTCAATACAGGAGATGTTTACAATTTTTTTTTTCCTTATAGGAGGCTTTGGTCCTCACGACCGTACACATTGTACATGTAGCTCTTCTGCTTATTAATCAATTGAAGTGTCAGTAAGTCCTGAAGAAGGGAGGAAAAATGGTATATACCCTGACTTTTTGGCCAAATCTGACTGAAATTTCAATTGATTTGCTGATTTAGAATTGGAATTCTGAACAGATTGCATTCAGCATAGCATTCTTCCAGAATGGGTCACTTTCTGGCTCTGACATGTTTGAAAGGAAACAGAGTTATTAACATTTATCCTGACAGTGGATCCCGGATAAGGAGTGAGATAAAAACATGCATCTGGTACACTCCATAGGTAGATTTTTTTTCTACACACTCTTGATGCATCGTCAGCATTCATACACCTTTTTTTGAACAAGAAACATCTTTAATTGAATTATCACAAATGACATAAGCAATCATACATTTATATAAATAAAAACAAACCATATTGACACACTTTCAGTTGCAAACATTATACATCTTCTATACAGCCATTTTCCATCAAACATTACATATCTAATTCAAAGCATTCGTTGACTTTAATCAGCAGTTTATCTACATCCCAAACACACCAAAAATCCCTACATTTGAGTAAAAGTTTACACTGAATGAAGAAAAAGGAAACACTTGACACCCCTCAAAAATGTACTAGTAACCTAAAGCAATCCTGTCAACCAGATCTACACTTAATTTAGTTTAAAATTGCTAGATAAAATAAAAAAAGGAAAAAATAAAAACTGACCCTATTTTTCATTCATTTTTGTATTAAAAAAACATGCTGCAACACATGGGCACTGACAACCCTCAAAATCACCCCAGTGTGCACCCCCTAACCTCAGCCCTACACTTAGTTTAATTTACTACAATATAAACATGACAAATGTTCATACACAAGCCCCCCATTCATTAAAAAATACTCAACAACATATTGGGAAGAAAGTTTGTTGATATTACAGAATAAAAATTGAGATAAAAATGCTGAATAAAATATTTAATCAGAAAGCGACTAACATCCAACCTCCAAAGGCAGACGTCCTGTCTGGTGGACCCCAGCCATAAACAAACTATACAATAGAAGGAGGAAGCTACTACATAATAGAGCAAAATCCCAAAAAGGGAAGGCATCTCTGATCAGTATTAGCAAAATACTACGGGCACTCATAAAATCGTCTAAGGCCAGCTTCGAGAGAAAAATTGCACAGGACACTAAGGATAATCACAAGGCTTTCTTTAGTTATGTTAGGAACCTGGGTGGGAATTCCCAGATATGCTCAGAATGAGTCCAAAATGACAAAAAATACACTGAACCCACAGACATTGCCAACATCCTAGCTGACAGGTTCAGCGCAAATTCTCCCCACCAAAGGGCAAAATATCTATCCCAGCAGAGTGCTGCCCCCCCGACATCTCAGATGCTCAGGTAAGAGCCGCCCTCCAAAGCAAAAACACAGCATCAGTGGGACCAAGTGGGGTCCCAGGCTGCATCCTACATGAACTCCAAGAAGAGCTAAACCCAAACATAAAACTACTGTTCAATCTCAGCCTTACTACAGGATATGTACCCAAAGAGTGGCGTACGGCAACAGTGGTCCCTCTCCACAAAGGTGGTGCCTCAACGGATCCTGGAAATTATCACCCCATAAGCCTGACTAGCTTGGTCTGCAAAGCTATGGAAAGGATCATCATGGACCTCATAAATAAAGATATTGGGGACCTACAGACACTGGATCCTACCCAGTTCGGCTTTGTTAAGGGCAGATCCTGCCTCTTAAACCTGGTCGATTTCTTTGAAACAGTCACCAAGGCCATTGACGAGGGGAAGGTGGTCCACACAGCCTACCTGGACCTCGCAAAGCCTTCGATACAATACCCCACTCGGGCATTATAGATAAGCTCACCAGCTTAAAGATAAACCCCTATGTCACTAGATGGGTTGCAAACTGGCTCAAGGACAGAACCCACATGGTTAGAATTGCTGGAGCCATGTCAGACTCCAAACCAGTTACAAGTGGCATCCCACAAGGCTCAGTCCTGGGACCTCTCTTGTTCAGTATATATTTCTCGGAGGTACAGGCCAACACGGAAGGACTGTGGCTGACCAAGTTTGCAGATGACTGCAAACTGGGCGCCATAATTGACTCTCCAGCCGACACAAGCATCCTCCAAAAGGGCCTCATAGAAACAGACAACTGGTGCCAGAGCCATGGCCTCAAGCTAAACATCAAAAAGTGTATAGTCATCCCCTTTGGCAAAAACAAAGTGCCCACAAATTACCACATAGGTGGTAATCCATTAAGTACAGAAGAAGTAATTAGGGACCTGGGGACCCAAGTTGATAGCAGTCTCTCATTTGACAACCACGTGGCCACAGTGGTTAGAAAAACATTTTATATAGCCCACCTAATCATGAAGGGATTCACATCTAGATCAGGGGAGTTCATTGTGCCTCTTTACTCATCCCTCATCGGGCCCATAATTGAGTACAATGCCCCTTTTGGGATGTACCTTACCAGACACCTGCAGAAACTGGAAAGACCCCAAAAGTACCTCACCAAGAGGATCAAAGGGCTCAAACAGATGCCATATGCTGCCCGGTTAAAGAAACTCCAGCTCTACTCAGTGGCATACCACCTGCTCAGAGGCGATCTGTGCCTGACGTATAAAGCCATGTCCAACCCGGAATTAATGGACATGCTGCACCTCAGAAAATCCAAATTCTATCGAGCTACGTGCTCGAGAGACTTGAACTTCAGCACTGAAATAAAAAGGACAAGCTAGAGGGACAGATTCATAACCCAGAGGCTCCCTTCACTCTGGAATAAAATCCCAGTCCAGGTTAGGCAGAGTCCCTCATTGACTCTCTTCAAGAGGAATCTTGATGAGTGGATGGGAGATCGTAGGTTTACCCCAGGTATCACTTCTGTGTCACTGTTAGACAGAGGCACAGTATACTAACCTCGAAAAAGGGCATAGCAAAATTAATTTAAAATGAGTGGCGAAAGCCAAACACACTCTGGCTAGCCTTATAAATGCCCTAGGGCAGATAGCCTAGTATGAACCTATGAACCTATTACGAGCAAAAAACAACCCTTATTCAAAACTAACAAATTAAAAGTTATATAGAAAACAATGAATCTTCTCATAAACATCACTGAACTAAAATTATCAAATAAATGAACTGTCACTTCAAAAATATACAAATAATTAGATTTAACTCTGTAACAAAGAAGAAAACTATTCACAAGGCCGTTGATTCATAAAAAACTGTGCAGAGTATTAAGCAGCCTTCGACATCAATGCAGGCTGATTTTTTGCCTCAGCGGCAGGTGGCCAAAGTTAGTTCCTTGGACCAATCATCTCTTTCCTTGTATCCTGCTTGTGTAGTCCATGCAACCACCACGGACCAGGGGTTTGTCATTCTGTGTGGCCTTGTTGGTCAGGAGAAAGCCAGTCTTGTTGGTCCTGGGAAAATGGTTAGGGAATACCTCTCTGCTTATCCAGAAAGCAGTGACCATCCCTGGGAAATGATTGCTGGAAATTCTAGACCTGTTTCTTAGGAACTCCTGTTTCTTCTTAAAGAAAAATAGATTCTTCTTTTCCTGAAGACATTCCAGAGTCTGAACCTCAAAAGGAAAGATGTTGCAATATCTCCACAGATTTCTGATTCAGATTCTGAAGAGAGTTACTCCCAGAGAGTCCCTACAAAGAATTCTCTCTCTAAGACTATTTCCAAAATGAATCTGCTATTTCAGTGACAAAATAGTGATGTTTCCTCATTGCCTCAGAAAATATTGCGATTTATTATAGCCGGAATTTCCTGAACATATGTCTACTCTTCCTGTTCTGCATTAGAGGATGTTTTTGTCATAGTCTGCAGTTTTCCGACAGCCTGCTGCTAGACATATTATATAAGGTTCCCCAGTCCTTAATTTTTTTTATATACATTAATTCTAGACCTTGACACAACAGCGATAGCTTTAGTAAACCCTGCTGCTAGTAAGAATTTTGTTAATACTAATCCCTCTCCTGATAAGGATGAGAAGACTCTTTTTTAAAAAGTTTTTATTGGATTTTCAATTTGTAAAATAATCACAACAATATTTACAGTCAGAGATCTGTGAACATAATAAATGAAAAAAAAAATTCAACTAAACTTCACACAAAAGAAAAAGCAACTATTTACAGGAGTGTCCATTAACCATCAAGTCATTCAAGTTATACGATGCAAAGGTTTTTGATGTTTGGGGAAAAAGTGTATGCTTCTGAAACTCTTCTTTCTAAAATTCTCAGCTGTCAGGCTCATATATTGAAGTTTATCCTGGCCAGTATTAAGAGTATGAGGAGCATTTTGTCATTGGTTGCCTCTTATGAGGAAACACCTGCTTGTGTAATTTGGCTTTAATTGTTTCTCAAGTCACTACCAATTGTCTAACGTCCACATACGTATTACTCTATGGGTGCCACTTCTATGGCTGCTGCCACTGGAACTGTTATAAGAAACATTGACTGGTTCTGTTTACCAAACCTTCCAGAGAATGTTAAAAATGAAATTTTCAAGTCTTTCTTGCATAGAAAACTAGTTTTTGGACCTTCTGCTGCAGAGGTCATTAACAACTCTGAAGGGGGGAGCAGATTCAAGGGATCTCTCAGAAGTTTCATGCCTCCTTCTCCAAGTTTAGCTGGGAATTCTATGCATTCTCATTTAATTTCAATAAAAAGCAAACTAAACAGTGCCAGCAATCTGCTGGTAAACAGACATTTAAAAAGCAGTGGTAGGGAGTGTGATAAAGGGAGATACTGCCAGCACACCTATCCGGAATTTTGTAAATAATTATATGTCATTTGTGAATATCAACATGATCTATATAAAATGCTTGTGTTACAAATGTATTATAACTGTATGTCATGTGTATATCAAACTAGTATGTATAAAGTGCTTATGCTTAAAATGTAACCACAGTGTGCCCTACTGGAATAGAACAGAAATGTACATGCACTATTGTAACTGTTTAAATGTATATATTTTAATAGTGGAAACTGGAATACAGGAGGTTAAGTTCAGAAAAATAGCTGAAATTAAATTACTTTATAGGACAGGCCGGAGACATAATGTCTGTGCTGAGAAGCTTTCTGTATTGTCTTCAGAGTGAACTAATTACAGACTCTGAAAGTATGTATGATTGATTTCAACAATTGGCTAAGTTTCTGGTGTCATTCTAAGGGGATCCAGTATTTGTCTGTAATGACATGATTGACAGACCTCGATGCTTTGCCAGAGATGGAACCTGGGGTTCCGGATACTGGCCAAGACTCTTGCCACCCCTATAGTGCCTTTTTTTAGGCGGTGTTCCAAAGATGAAATTACTACCATAACAACTACAAACAAATGCAATCCGAGGGTCATGCTGCTCAGTGCTAGAAGTCTAAATCTCAAAATGCATTAACTCGAAACACTCCTTAAAATGGAGAACATCGACATTTGTGCTGCAACACAGACCTGGTTCAAACGAGCAGAAAGCACCCTGCACTGCTAGGCTATAACTCATTCCACACCTTTTGGCCCCAGAACTTGGACTGAAGCTCTAAAGGTGGTGGTGTTTCCATATTCATAAAGGATGCACACACCTCCAGACTGGTAGCCCAACATAATGCATCAGAGATACTTCCGGTGCAGCTAACATTGGTTAAGACAGCGATTCAGATCATAGCCTGCTATAGGTCCCCAGCCATGTCCCAAGATTCACACTCCACATTCCTAAGCACCCTGGAGAATATTAGGGTCCAACCTACCACACTCATACTGAGCAACATCAACTACCCCTCCATTAACTGGGAAAACTACTCATGTACCAATGCACGTGCTTAATGTTTCCTGGAATTCATTAATTCCAATGCCCTGGACCAGTTCGTTCTTACCCCCACTAGAGGCAGCAACATTTTTGACCTGGTCATTACCAACATGGGCAACCATTGCTCTCCACCAATAGTTAACTCCTTCCAGGTTAGATCCAACCACAAACTAATCACCTAGGAAATCCACCCTGTCCCACGCAGAGGTAACCACCATGAAAAATTTCTCCAAAGCTAACTTTGGGCTCCTAAAAACAGAGGTGGCTAACTTCATGGCACCCATGCAAATGGAGAATAGTTGCATGACTGCCGAATCATACACCAGTGCAACACATACATAAATGCATGGTCCTCACCATACCCAAAAGAACCAAGATGCTCTCCTCCAAAAAAGGAAGCCAATCTGGTGGTCTCCTGCCATAAACAAACTCTACCACCAGAAGGAGGAAACTGATGCAGAATAAGGTGAAGTCCCAAGACTGGAAAAAAACCCTTATTAGCCTCAACAAAAAGTTGAGATCCCTCATCAAATCCTCTAAAGCTAGCTATGAAAACAGAATTGCAGCAGATAGTAAAGACATCCACAAGGCCTTCTTTAGGTATGTAAAAAATCTCCATGGCAATACCCAGATTTGCTCTGAGCTACTGCACAATGGTACCTCCTACCAATATACTGGCCGACAAATTCATTGCCAACTTTACCCCCCCCCCCCTCAAAGGACCAATCACAATACCAGTAGATTGCCAGGCACCCAGTATTACTGCTGCACAGGTTAAAACAGCACAGTCCAAGGCCAAGAATACGGCTTCTGTGGGACCTGACAGTATCCCTGGCTGTGTTCTATATGAACTACAGAGTGAACTGGCAACTCACCTGAGTGCCCTGTTCAATCACAGCCTCACCTCAGGCTTTGTCCCTACCGAATGGCGCACTGCTACAGTCATCCCTCTCCACAAACGAGGAGCGACTACAGAATCTGGGAACTATCGCCCTATTAGCCTGACAACTGATATGCAATGCTATGGAATGCATCATCATGGACCTAATGAACAAGAATGTAGGGAATCTCCAAACTCTGGATCCTATGCAGTTTGGTTTTGTGAAGGATAGGTCATGTCTGCTCAACTTGGTTGACTTCTTTGAGTCAGTCAACAGAGCTGTGGATGAAGGCAAAGTGGTTCATACAGCCTACCTTGATTTGGCCAAGGCCTTTGCTACCATTCCCCACTCAGGAATCAGAAAAACTCACTAAGCTAGGCATCAACCCCTATATCACTAGGTGGGTTGCAAACTGGCTCACAGATAGAACCCACAGTGTGAAAGTAGCTGACTCCAAGTCAGACTGCCGGCCGGTCACTAGTGGAGTCCCACAGAGATTGGTCCTGGGCTCTCTCCTGTTTGGTATCTACTTCTCAGAAGTCCAGACCAACATGAAGGGACTCTGGCTGACAAAGTTCACAGACGATTGCAAGTTGGGAGCCATTATTAACTCCCCAAGTGATGTTGACATCCTACAGAAAGACCTCACTGAGACCAACAACTGGTGTCAGAACCATGTCCTTAAGCTCAATGCCAAAAAATGTGTAGTTATCCCCTTTGGGAAAAACCCAGTTCCCATGAATTACCACATTGATGGCAGTCCACTGAACACAGAAGGTATTATAAAAGATCTGGGAATACATGTTGACAGCAACATCTCTTTTGACCACCACATTGCTACTGTGGTCAGAAAGTCCTTCTACGTGGCACATATCATTACTAAGGGTTTTGCATCCAGGAAAAAAGAGGTCATTGTCTCCCTCTACTCTTCCCTCATTAGGCCAGGCATCGAGTACAGTGCCCCATTTGGCATGTACATCACTAGGCACTTGCAACTACTGGAGAGGCCGCAAAAGTAATTCACAAAGAGGATCCTAGGCCTTAAACACTTGTCCGATATGTACACACTCAGAAAACTCCAACTATTCTCTGTCTCATATTGCCTACTTAGAGGCAATCTCTGCTCGATTTACAAAGCCATGTCTAACCCAGCTCTGTTAGAAATACTACATCTAAAAAATTCCCCATCCCTGCACACCACACACTCCAGAGACCTCAACCTCATTACCACAATCAACAGAACGTGCTGGAGGGGCAGGTTCATAACCCAGAGACTGCCCATGCTATGGAACAGACTTCCCATACATGTCAAACAGAGCACCTCACTGGCCCTCTTCAAGAGAAATTTTGATGAGTGGTTGGGCAATAGAAAATTCACCACAGGGATCACTCCAGTGGCTGTACTCAACAGAGGCACTGGGAACTAAGGTCGGGTGGCACAATGCCAGGGTAATCCTATGAGCTAGGCTTGTAAAGGCTCCAGGCCATTAGCCTAGTACGGGTCTACTTGATACGGTCAACATTTCACAATGTTGAAATTCATATTGCCGAGACCATATGATAGACATTTGAAATGTTGACCATACAAGTAGAACACAAAAAACAAAAACAAACTTACCTTAACACTGCTAGCAGGGGGCTCCACCCTACTCCCCACCCCCCAGACCTTAAATATACCAACTCCGAGATCGCACTACAGTGCGGAAGTGGAAATCTTTCCATTCTGCACTGTAGGGAGATGCTGATTCCCCCATGGTCAACATTTCAAATGTCGATCATATGGTCTTGGCCATATGAATGTCGACATTGTAAAATGTCGAATATTCGAAGGGGACCTCCTAGTACACACCTATGAACCTATGAAGCAATGCATTTATTTTATGACTTCCAGCATCTGCCGGAGATCTGAGGTCTATGTATTTTCACAGGTAGATGTGGGTTTCACCTGGGATAGAGTCAGATGGCAAGAAATGATGTCATTCTACAAGCTGTTCCAGCAGTAATATTTGTGATATTAATTTGAGAACTCTCTGAGAGAGACAGGGTATTCTATATTCTGTCTTGGACCTGACAAGAACCATTCACCACATCTGCCTTGATCTGAGGAATTAAATTTCTAGGGAACAGTTTAATTCTCGTGGATACAGTCATGAATATTACAAAGCTTAGTTTAGATATTTTTCTTTATTTATTTGAGACTGTCCTGCAATGTTGTTTTAAATATTTCTTGTGATTTTGAACTCTTATGTCACTGTCATTATATACTGAGTATTTTTTGTCCTTTTATTATTTGTTATTAAATATATTTAAACCTTTTATTGTGGATGATATCTCTAGAGGGGTTCCTATTAGAGCGACGAAAACACATTTTGTTGAATGCGTTTTCGTCGACATATCTAGGGTGAACAAACAAAACAGCGAAGCAGCTGTTCAGCGAATTCTATCCGTGGGAAAGAAGTCGCTTGACCACTTTGTTGCTTTGCCGTGTTCTGAAGTGTAGTGTGGTCCCTTGTCCGGTATAGCTCCCGAGCGTGAATGTGCAACAGTTACTGACCTTAGGGTTAGGGTGCGGGTTAGGGTAAGTGCATAGGTATGAAAGTGTTTACTGTTTTTTATTTTGTGTTAGATGTATGGTTGAGTTATGTGTGTATATGTTTTCAGCTGTTTACTTTTGTTTTGGGGGGGGTAGAATTAGGTTTAAGGTAACTGTGTATGTGTTTGGAGCTGTTTATGTAAATGTGCAAGAGTTACTGACCTTAGGGTTAGGGTGCGGGTTAAGGTATGTGCATATATTTTAAAATGTTTACTGTTTTTGTTTCGTTAGATGTATGGTTGTGTTATGTGCATATGTGTATTTAGTTGTTTACTGTTTTTTTTTGGGGGGGTATAATTAGGGTTAGGGTATGTGTGCATGTGTTTGGAAGTGTTTGTTTTTTTTTTTTTTTTTTTGTGGGTTGGAATAGCGATTTCTTTCCCTAGGAAAGAAATCGCTGTTCTGTGGTTTTGACATTTTCAGCTTTTGCTGAAAAATGTGTCGACGAAACACCGTTCACTGTTTTCAGCATTCAGTGTTTTAATATAGACCCATCTAGAGATATTTAAGTTTTGAGAGTACTTGAATATTTATTTGATGACACTGTGTGGGCCACTCCTAATAGCCTTGCTCTTGGTCAAACTACCATTTGTATTAGTATTAATATTACACAGTAAGATTGGACACCCATTGCTAAGGGCCTTAAAGTAGCTGATAAGGAGTAACTGATGGCAGTGATAACTACCTTATAGTCTGGGCAAAAGGGGGCATAGCTAGTAAATCTGTGCCAGCCATTCCCAGGTGTGTGTGTGTAAATCAGCGGTCTCCAACCTTTTTTGCAGCAAAGAACAGAATCATGTAAGACAGTTTTCCAGGGACCAGCCATCATGCAGCTCATATAATAGAGTGCATATTTATTTATTTAATTGACATTTGTTTAACAAGGAGGTCTGACTGGACTAGAACTCCATTTTCAGCCAAGACCCAGGGAGAAGAGCTCCAAAGTACAATAAAAAGACAATTGGCAATAATTACCAAAAAATTGTACATTCTGCTTAACAGCATAACATTGATCTAGTATGAGAGGCAAGTAAACCTAATGGCAACCTTATTGACTTTAAGTTTATAAGAGTAATATTTAAAATTGTCCCTTTTTGGCTCTGTCCAGCATACCTGTCAACTGTACAGATTTTCACAGAATGTCCATATTTTTGCCTGATTTTTTTTTGGTCTTTTTCTCATAAAATTATTTTCTGGCAACTCACTGGCAGATCACAGAGGTTTGATGTCAGAAATAATGGACAGACAATTGAGTTTCACACTTCATACCCTTCAGAAATTCCATGCTAATGCAAAACCTGTATTTCTATCTACTTTAAGTTTGTAGGAGCAGTACTTAAGTGTCCTTATTTTTGGGCCTATGTCCCCCCATTATTTTTGTTTTTTTCCAGATTTATTTTTCTAAGAGGTTGAGAGGAATGTGTCCAGTGGTATGGTTAAGAGGTACACAAACCTCATTGCTGCTGCTGCCAGGGATCACTTTCACTCTTCTCTCTCTCTCTCTTGCTCTCGCTGTCTCTCTCTCGCTCTCACACACACACACATTCACTTCCTCATTCATACCTGTATTCACTCACACATCCCTCTCACTCTCCCGATCTCTCTCTCTCACACACACACACACACATGCAATCACTTCCTCATTCATACCTGCATTCACTCACACATCGCACCCACTCTCTCGATCTCTCTCACACACACAGACACACACACACAGTCACTTCCTCATTCATACCTGCTTTCACTCACACTGTCACTCTCCCAATCTCTCACACACAAACCGACTCTTTTGCTTTCATGCACGCATTCAGTCACACAGGCACATAAATACACTCATGCATGCATTCACTTTTTTGTTTCATTCCATACCTGATAGCCTGGTACTGGTCCACAGCCCGGTGGTTAGGGAGTGCCAGTGTAAATCAAACCTCAGTGCATGTGTGTATCTGGTACGTGGGCAGGGACATGAAGCACTGGCTGGACAGAGAGGGTGCTGAAGGTCTTGGCTTGACCACTCAGCTGAAATATCAACTCTATAGCTGTGCCAGTGGGTAGTCTTATTGGGGATCTGGAGAAAGAGGGAGAAAGCAGCCCCAGACTGACTGTGGTCACTTTGTGATTTTATGGGAAATTGCACTTGATGCAGAGAGCTGCATCTGGAAATACTGTGTGTACCTGCCATCCTCCCAGTGTACATCCCCCACTGTTGCCAGTGGTGAGGATTGAGGTTCCTTGATTACTGATCCAGTGGTGGGTCGTCACAGGGAGGTTCCAAAAAGAAAGCCGAAACCCACCAGAACAAAAGACAGTCTAATACAACTGAATGACTATATGATGGACTTTATCCCCCTCCTCCACTTCCACCCTGACTGTCCTTTAATTCTTCCAGTAAGTCTGAACCTCCATTTCTGTCTTTAGCAACAGCTTGCTTCAAAGAGATAGGTTATGTGAGTAATCCGTCAAGGCTACAGATGGCAGTAGGATTCTCTCCCTCCTTTTCAGGGAATTCCACCTCATCTAACAGACCAAAAATTCTTCTTTTGACTCCTGTCATCCAACATACGGTATGCTGGCTCTTGGGATGGTAGAAGCTGTCCCTTTCCTTTATTTAGGAAAAGTAGAAGGATTTTTTTTTCAAGGAAGCTTCTGTTACCGCAGAAAGAAGTGTCTTGGAAACCGTCTCTGGACCTTTCCTTTCTGAATGAGTTTGGTAGTGCCCAAGTTAAAAATACTGTCATTTCACAAAGTATCTTTTATTCCTCATTTGAGTTTCTCAGTGACCTTAGATTTAAAAGATGCATATCATTCAGGTTTCAGCCTTGGAAGCGTGCGCTATAGCTTTTCAGCACAATCTCACTCTATAGGTATCTTACATTCTGTCAGAGTAAAATTCAGACAAGATGAGCAGGACCTGGACAGACTCTCTCAAATGGAAGCTGAATCGGACAGTCAACTAAGATTTGATCCATCTGTGGAGAACACTTCAAATAGATCTTTTCTTCTCCTCTTTAAACAGCCAGTTGGCTAATTTCTGCTCCAGGACTCCATATAAGAGGAATGTTCCTATATGATTTTCCATTCCTTCCACTAATATCCAGTGTACTTCTGAAAATTCAAAAGGACTCCCCAAAGATCCTTTTGGTGCTCCTTTTCAGCACAGGCAACAGTCATTCTCCCTCCTTCTGGAAGTGGCCAGGGAAAATTACTACAAGCTTCCTCATAGACTGGATTTACTCACACAAGACCAGGGGTGTTTGATACATCTCCAAACAACTGCAGTTGTCTGACTGGATGATAGGATCATAATACCTTTTAGGCATTTTTTTCTGAGGATATGCAGCAGGTATTAATGAATCCAAGAAAGTTTACTACTGCTAGAAACTCCTATATTAGTAAATGGAAAAGGTGTACTAGTCAGTGCCAGCAAAAGAACTAGTATCCATTCAGGGCTAGTGTTTATCTGGTTTTACATTATTTGTGAGGTACTGTCCTATGATCTGTCTTGCTCCTTGATCAAGGTTTATATCTTGACCATTTCAGCATGTTTGCCCATGGATCACTGTCTTTAAATACAGTCTCATGTGAAAATGTTTTTGGAAGGGCTGTTGCACAAGATGCTTCTAGAAAGCAGGTGGATCCTCCTTGGGATTTTAACCTTGGGTTAGAAAAATTGACTCTTGCTCTATTTGAACCAGATCATCAGACTGACTTGAGGTTCTTAATGTGGAAAACAGTCCTTTTTATTGCTCTGACCTCTGCATGAAGAGTATCAAAGTTGCAAACTCTTGTGGCAGGTCAATCTTATCTCATTTTTCACAAAGAGGGTTTCTGTGAGAACTAATCCTTTTATGCCAAAAGTGGTATCCAAGTTTATTTTAAGCCAAGACATCCATGTCTCTGCCTTCTTTTCAGACCCTAAGAATGAGGGAGAATGGTTACTTCATACCTTGAACACCCACAGATAACTATCTTAGCAGAGCAAAATCTTTCAGAACTTCTGATGTGTTCATTTCTTGTGAAGATAAGAGAGAATGACCAATGTCAAAACAGATAATTTCCACATGGTTGTCTCATGCTATTAGTTTTTGTTACTTTCATCACAACAAAACTTTTCCAGTCAGGCTCAAGAGTCATTCTACCGTGGCCTTGACTTCATCTGTGCCTTTTTTGGAAAGGATTAGATTCTAGAAGTGTTCTAGAAGTATCAACTTGGTCCTCTGTGCACACTTTTACAAATCACTATAAACTAAATTCATTTGTCGGGTCTAGGACAGACTTTACTAGCAGCCTTCGCCAGGGGCTCCTAGACCCTATCTTTCATCCTTCCAGTTTTATCTAAGCTATGGTAATCTACCCATATACCTTAGGCTACTGCAGCAGTGATTAAATGATGGACATACTACAGTTGTGTAAGTAAACATACCATAACAGTAGATGATTGAATGGTCACTGCTGCAATAGCCACTCTTCTCCTTCATCCCCATTGTTTTTGTATGTTTTTTTGCCAGGGTGTGGACATTTATTGTTGTTATTGTTGTTATTATTATTATTATTAACCTACTTACCATTGTCCTTTGCAGAGGTTTCCCCTCCCTATCTGTTGGCATTAAAGCTCTGAAGGGCTTGTGCCCAAATAGTCAGCTCAGCCTGAACTGACTGTTTTAGTATGTGGAAGTTGCCCTGAAGCTCTGTCAGTTGGCCAGCAGTTATATCCTTGGCAGGACATAATCCATATATCTTATGCTGCTGCAGCAGTGATCATTTGAACATTTACTGTTACTGTAAGTTTACTAAGTTATACTCAACTGCCTGCCATTTCACATTATGATTCTCAATAGAAAGCAGCTGTAATTTAAACAGAGACAGGAAATAATGGAAAAACAGCAGGTTTGATTAGGATATAACTTCTGAACAGGCTTGGCTAAATGATAAAGGTAGGGCTTGGGGCATCAAAGATTGTATATCTTCAATTTCCTGAGACCTAAATCTGGCCCTGGGTGGGAGGTTATTGATGACACAATTCCTAGCATAAGCATTCAGAATGTTCACAGGTACCAGACAGTTTTATGAATGCGTCTTGAATGAGTCCTGATTTTAAAGACATTAAAGATCTTAAAGACAGGCATCATAGAATTTTGTTTTTGTTTTTTTTTTACATCCATGATGCAGTGACCTTAGAACTAGTTATTATAATAGCAAGTCTGCAGAGAATATCACCATCATTAGAAAACAGGTTAGAGAAATACAATTTTAATTGATTTCTATCAAAACTGCATTTGCTAATTTGGCTTTTCAGATGTTGTTCATGAGCTTGTTTCAGAAACACCAAACTATATCAGCAACCCCCCCCCCCACCTTATTATAATAGGAATAAGTAGAATAGAACAAGATTGGCTGGGCATGGCAAAATGCCTCCCTTGCCAGATAGCTGATGGTTCCTTATATAAACCCTTAGTCTTATGTTTTCGTCCCTGGAAGAACTTTTTAAGCTGGGAGAAGATTATGCATTTCCATAGATGATATCTTAACATTTTATTGTTGAAATACTGTTTACCACATTCTCAATTCCTCCAACAATGTGAACTTCCATACTGTTAAATTTCAAGAGTCAGTCTTTTTAGAAGGCCTTTCTCTGATATTTGAGACCAACTGTTGTCAACTATATTTTCATTAATATATAAAATAAGTTCAGGGAGGCACATATGTAGCCCATAAAGGTATCAGTAGCACCAGATGAAAAATCATAAATAATCAGGAGGCTAATTAAAAGATGTACTGGGCCACCAACAGATAGCAATGTGCTTTTCTTCTTAAGCTACACTATCTATGCAACTGCTCTTTGACAGAAGTGTGTATATCAATTAACATTATCTGCTAGTGAATCAAGAAAAAAATTAGGGTAATATGTAAGATGAAGGGGAAAAAAAATTGCCATCTAAGTGAACATCCTTTGGAAATTACACTGTGCCACTACGAAGGTCAGAGTCGAAGTTGGTGTTGATACAGATCTACAGTGGGTGTCACTATAATTTGAAAATGATAATTTCTCAAGGGAAAAATCAGCAGCTTGTAAATGCATGCCTGTGGTAACTGCAGCATAACCTCTTCCCACTTCTGCTGCAACTGCAAGCATGAGGTGTTGCATTTGCAGAAGATATGTTTTTCTTATTAACTTACTTGTGAAGACAGGAAGGACATTTTTTTACAGTATTTAATTATTAAAATACATTGTGCAACTAGGTAAATGTTTTAAATGTCTTATAAAATGCCAAAATTGCAAGCAGAATAAAAGAACAGTGTGAAAGATTATGTAATGACCAAGCGGCAACAGTAGGTTTTGAACCCTGCACCTAGATTATGTAAGCTTATTCATGAAGCAAATAATGATGAAGGCATGGCCTAAAGTGGACATAGAACAGACTAATCTAAATGTGTTTTCTATAAGTGAAGTAAGTGAAGATATGCAGATATTTTTAATCAGAACCTCTTGGCTACTTTCAGGATATCCTGCTGAAGAGATGATGATGAAACCAACTCTACCAGAAGACAGACAGTCCAGCTTTGGTTACAGACCACTTCAGCACACTGTCTCAACATTTTATAAACAGGTAACAGCAGTTATAGCAAGGGGAAGAGGCAGTGAATAAAGTAAACTTTGTTTGCATTTACATACAGAATTTGTGAATGATTCTGGCCTACCTCATCTGTGCAATTGTTCCTTTATTCTTCTGAAAACATGGCCTAGATCTTTACTGGCACCTACCTCTTAATTACTGTGCCATGCTAACGTGCTTGAAATAAGTATGGAAATGAGCTGCAATGTTCTTGGATTTCCATACCTATGCCATTTGTAGCACTATGATTATGGTTAACATTGTAACTAAAGTAAACCGGTCCCACCGTGTGCCATTTACCATTGCAAGACACCTGCACATCCACATTTTATAGGTTCATAGGTGAGTGCTAGGCTAGCTGCCCTTGCAGACCATTTTTAAGACTAGACAATTCCCCTTTTTGTGCTCCAAATAACCAATCCCATTTGGTTATAGATTGGTCTTACCCATCCCATGGTCAATAATTATATATTACCCCTAATGAGAATAACTGGGATCATACCATAGATAATTGAAGGTAATTAATTGTTATTGGCATAATTTAGATCTTTCCCCAGTCTCTCCATCCCTGTCTCTGTGTATATATAAGTTGCATTGTATTTTTCTTGGTACAAACTCCTATGAATATACTACACCATTTTTTTTGCACCTCTTTTGAGGTCTGTTTTAAGCAAAGAGGTCTCTAACGGAATCCTGATATCCAAATGAAATTATACCAGGAAACAGTAACACAATATTTTTCCTGCCACTTCCCTATGTGTACTTTAAGTTCCCATCCCATTTTTTCCCTTATTGTACTGCAGTGTTCAATTTCCCTTCTTCCTTGTCTCTGTGTGGTAAAATAACACACTCATGTACTTTTCCTCTTCCTCTCAGGTGTTCAGTAACTATAATTCCATCAGATGGTTTGTGTTGTAAGGGGATGAAGTGTGGTGACTGCCCCAAATGACCCAGGTTCAGTTACCTCAGTGCTAGAGGAGCTGGCTGCGCAGTATCAGAATTGGGCAGGAGGTATTGCATTCCTTGTCCTGGGGGTGGGTAAGGAAAGTGGTTCTGGTTGTTGTGCAGCTGCCACCTGGTATGTGGTGCAGTAGCATGAAAGGGTTACCAGCAAATGTGACGCAGAGATGAGCTCAGTCATTGGCTAGCCAAATCCTGCTTTTCACAGTCTGCTACAGGCCATATAAGACTGAGAACTTCAGAAAGTAAGTTCTCTCTGGTAAGAAGAAGCTCCCTATTTCTGGTGGTGATGTATGATAACTGACCTTGCAGAACAGAGGGAACTGAGCAGTTTATTGGGGCTGGCAGAACCAGAATATCATAGCTGAGACAGGCCAAAAAGAAAGTGAAAGAAATTAAAAATTGACTACCTTTGTGCTGGTTACCTCCATGTCTTATAGGGTTCTCTTTCTGCCCCTTCATTCTAGTATGGTTATTTTTTTGTGCTTTCCTTTTCTGCCTGCGCTGTAGTGTTTCCTTCTTTTTCTTAACCTTCTAGCACTGCTGAGTTCTATTTCCATCCCTTTTGTCCCTGTGCTATATTGCTCAGTTCCAGTCTCTTCACTCCCAGTGTGTTGCAGGGACCTGCTCCCTTCCTATACTGTTCATTTCACAGGCCTTCTCTTCCTGTGTTGTACAGTCTCTTACATTTTATATCACATTTGTTTATTGGTAGAATGAGACATTAATTCTCTCTAGTTTGTTTTTAAGAGCTTTACCATTCTGCACCCCCCCATTCCTACTTTCCCCTTTTCCACCTGTTTCATGACCACTTGGCTGCCACCCCTGCGTTCCTATCTTCCTCTTTTCCACCTTTCTCATGACCTCTTGGTTGCCTCTTTGGATTCCTTCTGCACCACCCATTCGAGCACAGGCAACATACTGTAGGGCTATCCTTATGAGAAGGAAGAAGCTTGGATCTCCAAAATTATTTATTTTTCTTTCAGATTCTTTAAGACAAAACCACATTAGACAGATTGTCATGGATGCGCTGTAAGCTTTGAGCTGTTTTCTGGAAAGCTTTCTCTGTTTCCACGTTCTTAATTTTTCATATTTTTTTAGCTGCTCTGTTAAAACATGTCTATTTATAGATGTACAGCACTAGAATATACTTCTGTGTCCCTTGCTGATCCTCAGCACTACGGTCCAGCAGTTATTTCTAGGATTAATGCATTTTATACTGTCTCTCAGCCAGTCAAATATATACCCTACATTAGGTAGCAGAAAAGAAACATTAGATCTCTTGTTATGCACAAAATCAGTTTATATTAAAGCAATGACTAGACGTTTTCAGGAGTAAGTGATGTCCTTCCTTATCACCGTTGAAGTATTCTTTACCACTGGGATATTTTGCAGAGGATAGCCTAACATACGGGCAGTATACCAAAGCCTTTATGCCTTTCTGGCATTGTATGTCAGATGTATTTCCCACATGCAAAGCATAAGGTACATATGTGATGTACAGGCATCTAATCCTCTGACCTTTGCCGCTACTCCAAATGCAGCTTCGGAATTAGATCTGTAAGCCATTCACCAAGCTGGTTCTTCTCCCAAGCCTGTGACAGATAACTTGACCCACTGGGGTTCCTTCCTTTCCCTTTTCTCCTTATAGTTTGTTTTCTTGTTATCCAGGAAGGGGAAATGTGAGTAGGAGAAGCAGATTCCCATAAAGACAGACACAAGAATTGATGTTAAGTTGTCTATCTCGCCTTCATTCTTGCTGGATGGGTTCGGAGCCGACCTCGGCTCCGACTCGGCCACTCTAAAAGCTCGAGAGTTGGTTCCACCGGCTCGAGGCTCCCCTTATATCCCACAATGCTAGGCGAGAGTTACCCCAGATCTCGTTTGCCGCTACAGCTTCGAGGTTGGTTGCTTCTACCGGTTCCTGGTGAGTGTTAATTTTTCTTGTAAAAGTTACTCTTTTAAACCCCTTTTAAGTTAAATTTCTTTCTTAGTTAGTGTAGATTACAAAACTTTATCCCGAACCCTAAATTTTCCGCTTCTTTACCAAAGAACCTTTGGTTCTTCCTTTGGGCCCTTAGGCCTTCCTTCCCTAGTGGAGTGTTTGTGTTTCTTGTAGTTTACTTTAGTTTAGTGTACTTTAAATTCTAGTATTACTACTAAAATTATTATTTTTCCTGACAGGGTATAACTTGTGTGTTGGGTGTGTGTTTGTGTACACCTGTTAGTCAGAAATGTCCAAAGAAGCAAAGGTCTCAGTTCAAGAAGTGTGATGTGTGCTGTCAGAAAATGTCTCTGACAGACGCTCACACTTCTTGTGTCTATTGTCTGGGGCCTTTGCACCTGCAGGACTCCTGTGCTGTGTGCCATGGCTTCAGCCCCAGGGTCCTGCAGGAAAGAAAAACAAATTAATTCTTAGAGGCTTACTGAAGCCAGAGGATTCCCTGTCAGTTTCAACAGGAAGCCCTCTAAGGCATCGAGGTCTTGGCTCTGGCTTCTGAGCCGAGACCTCAGGTTGCTCAACCTTTGCCTTTATCGGCTCCGGCTGGAGCCGATAAGTCTCAGTCCACAGTTTCTGTGGCCTCGCCCGCCGGAGCCGAGGTTATTGAGTTCCGTGTCGGCTCCGACCAGACCCGGAGCCGACAACTAGGAAGAGGTCTAGGTCACCATCTCTTGGCTCGTTCATTCGGCTCCAGGATCTCCCTGCTGTCTGAACGAGCCAAAGGTCTCATTCCTCTAGATCATCGAGGCTGTCCGATCATGACCTTCAGAGGGTAGTGAGTCGACTACTTAAGTCCAGGCACTAGCCCAGATGCTTCAGAGCCCGACTCATCAGTCGGTGCCTGCCCCGTCCATCAACTTTTCCTCCTTCGACTCTCTTGAGTTCGAGCCGGGTCGCGCCGGAACCGAGACTGTGATTACCGGAGCCGAGACAATTGTCTTCGGCTCCGTCGTCGGCTCGTTTTCTTCTTTGGAAGAATCTCGGCGCCGGACTTCCCTCGTCGGCTCCGAGGGGTGAGTGGCATCGGACCCTTGTCCGACCCCTCTCCCTCTCGGGGCTTCGGCTGGTGAGTTCGGCTCCGACATCGACCTTGGAGCCATCACTGTCGGTGCCGAGAGGGGTTCTTAGCTCCTCGGAGCGGGGACCTCTGGCTCTGCCTGACAGGGGTGCATTCGAGGTCATGGAGTGTGTTAGAGCCTGGCTCTACTCCACAGTCGGCTCCGTCCCCTCCCTCTATGCTGCCTCAGGGTAAGGCGACTCCTCCCTCATCCCGGACCGCAGAGAGCCAGCTCTCAGGCATCATAGAATTTTTGTTTTGTTTTTTTACATCCATGATGCAGTGACCTTAGAACTAGTTATTATAATAGCAAGTCTGCAGAGAATATCACCATCATTAGAAAACAGGTTAGAGAAATACAATTTTAATTGATTTCTATCAAAACTGCATTGCTAATTTGGCTTTTCAGATGTTGTTCATGAGCTTGTTTCAGAAACACCAAACTATATCAACCCCACCTTATTATAATAGGAATAAGTAGAATAGAACAAGATTGGCTGGGCATGGCAAAATGCCTCCCTTGCCAGATAGCTGATGGTTTATATATAAACCCTTAGTCTTATGTTTTGCGTCCCTGGAAGAACTTTTAAGCTGGGAGAAGATTATGCATTTCCATAGATGATATCTTAACATTTTATTGTTGAAATACTGTTTACCACATTCTCAATTCCTCCAACAATGTGAACTTCCATACTGTTAAATTTCAAGAGTCAGTCTTTTAGAAGGCCTTTCTCTGATATTTGAGACCAACTGTTGTCAACTATATTTTCATTAATATATAAATAAGTTCAGGGAGGCACATATGTAGCCCATAAAGGTATCAGTAGCACCAGATGAAAAATCATAAATAATCAGGAGGCTAATTAAAAGATGTACTGGGCTACCAACAGATAGCAATGTGCTTTTCTTCTTAAGCTACACTATCTATGCAACTGCTCTTTGACAGAAGTGTGTATATCAATTAACATTATCTGCTAGTGAATCAAGAAAAAATTAAGGGTAATATATGTAAGATGAAGGGAAAAAAATTGCCATCTAAGTGAACATCCTTTGGAAATTACACTGTGCCACTCGAAGGTCAGAGTGAAGTTGGTGTTGATACAGATCTACAGTGGGTGTCACTATAATTTGAAAATGATAATTTCTCAAAGGAAAAATCAGCAGCTTGTAAATGCATGCCTGTGGTAACTGCAGCATAACCTCTTCCCACTTCTGCTGCAACTGCAAGCATGAGGTGTTGCATTGCAGAAGATATGTTTTTCTTATTAACTTACTTGTGAAGACAGGAAGGACATTTTTTTACAGTATTTAATTATTAAAATACATTGTGCAACTAGGTAAATGTTTTAAATGTCTTATAAAATGCCAAAATTGCAAGCAGAATAAAGAACAGTGTGAAAGATTATGTAATGACCAAGCGGCAACAGTAGGTTTTGAACCCTGCACCTAGATTATGTAAGCTTATTCATGAAGCAAATAATGATGAAGGCATGGCCTAAAGTGGACATAGAACAGACTAATCTAAATGTGTTTTCTATAAGTGAAGTAAGTGAAGATATGCAGATATTTTTAATCAGAACCTCTTGGCTACTTTCAGGATATCCTGCTGAAGAGATGATGATGAAACCAAGTTCACCAGAAGACAGACAGTCCAGCTTTGGTTACAGACCACTTCAGCACACTGTCTCAACATTTTATAAACAGGTAACAGCAGTTATAGCAAGGGGAAGAGGCAGTGAATAAAGTAAACTTTGTTTGCATTTACATACAGAATTTGTGAATGATTCTGGCCTACCTCATCTGTGCAATTGTTCCTTTATTCTTCTGAAAACATGGGCCTTAGATCTTTACTGGCACCTACCTCTTAATTACTGTGCCATGCTAACGTGCTTGAAATAAGTATGGAAATGAGCTGCAATGTTCTTGGATTTCCATACCTATGCCATTTGTAGCACTATGATTATGGTTAGCATTGTAACTAAAGTAAACAGGTCCCACCGTGTGCCATTTACCATTGCAAGACACCTGCACATCCACATTTTATAGGTTCATAGGTGAGTGCTAGGCTAGCTGCCCTTGCAGACCATTTTTAAGACTAGACAATTCCCCTTTTTGTTCTCCAAATAACCAATCCCATTTGGTTATAGATTGGTTTTACCCATCCCATGGTCAATAATTATATATTACCCCTAATGAGAATAACTGGGATCATACCATAGATAATTGAAGGTAATTAATTGTTATTGGCATAATTTAGATCTTTCCCCAGTCTCTCCATCCCTGTCTCTGTGTATATATAAGTTGCATTGTATTTTTCTTGGTACAAACTCCTATGAATATACTACACCATTTTGTTTGCACCTCTTTTGAGGTCTGTTTTAAGCAAAGAGGTCTCGAACAGAATCCTGATATCCAAATGAAATTATACCAGGAAACAGTAACACAATATTTTTCCTGCCACTTCCCTGTGTGTACTTTAAGTTCCCATCCCATCTCTTCCCTTATTGTACTGCAGTGTTCAATTTCCCTTCTTCCTTGTCTCTGTGTGGTAAAATAACACACTCATGTACTTTTCCTCTTCCTCTCAGGTGTTCAGTAACTATAATTCCATCAGATGGTTTGTGTTGTAAGGGGATGAAGTGTGGTGACTGCCCCAAATGACCCAGGTTCAGTTACCTCAGTGCTAGAGGAGCTGGCTGCGCAGTATCAGAATTGGGCAGGAGGTATTGCATTCCTTGTCCTGGGGTGGTGGGTAAGGAAAGTAGTTCTGGTTGTTGTGCAGCTGCCACCTGGTATGTGGTGCAGTAGCATGAAAGGGTTACCAGCAAATGTGACGCAGAGATGAGCTCAGTCATTGGCTAGCCAAATCCTGCTTTTCACAGTCTGCTACAGGCCATATAAGACTGAGAACTTCAGAAAATAAGCTCTCTCTGGTAAGAAGAAGCTCCCTATTTCTGGTGGTGATGTATGATAACTGACCTTGCAGAACAGAGGGAACTGAACAGTTTATTGGGGCTGGCAGAACCAGAATATCATAGCTGAGACAGGCCAAAAAGAAAGTGAAAGAAATTAAAAATTGACTACCTTTGTGCTGGTTACCTCCATGTCTTATAGGGTTCTCTTTCTGTCCCTTCATTCTAGTATGGTTATTTTTTTGTGCTTTCCTTTTCTGCCTGCGCTGTAGTGTTTCCTTCTTTTTCTTAACCTTCTAGCACTGCTGAGTTCTATTTCCATCCCTTTTGTCCCTGTGCTATATTGCTCAGTTCCAGTCTCTTCACTCCCAGTGTGTTGCAGGGACCTGCTCCCTTCCTATACTATTATGTTCCTTTCACAGGCCTTCCCTTCCAGTGTTGTACAGTCTCTTACATTTTATATCACATTTGTTTATTGGTAGAATGAGACATTAATTCTCTCTAGTTTGTTTTTAAGAGCTTTACCATTCTGCACCCCCTCCATTCCTACGTGCCCCTTTTCCACCTGTTTCATGACCACTTGGCTGCCACCCCTGCGTTCCTATCTTCCTCTTTTCCACCTTTCTCATGACCTCTTGGCTGCCTCTTTGGATTCCTTCTGCACCACCCATTCGAGCACAGGCAACATACTGTAGGGCTATCCTTATGAGAAGGAAGAAGCTTGGATCTCCAAAATTATTTATTTTTCTTTCAGATTCTTTAAGACAAAACCACATTAGACAGATTGTCATGGATGCGCTGCAAGCTTTGAGCTGTTTTCTGGAAAGCTTTCTCTGTTTCCACGTTCTTAATTTTTCATATTTTTTTAGCTGCTCTGTTAAAACATGTCTATTTATAGATGTACAGCACTAGAATATACTTCTGTGTCCCTTGCTGATCCTCAGCACTACGGTCCAGCAGTTATTTCTAGGATTAATGCATTTCATACTCTCTCTCAGCCAGTCAAATATATACCCTACATTAGGTAGCAGAAAAGAAACATTAGATCTCTTATTATGCACAAAATCAGTTTATATCAGAGCAATGACTAGACGTTTTCAGGAGTAAGTGATGTCCTTCCTTATCACTGTTGAAGTATTCTTTACCACTGGGATGTTTTGCAGAGGATAGCCTAACATACGGGCAGTATACCAAAGCCTTTATGCCTTTCTGGCATTGTATGTCAGATGTATTTCCCACATGCAAAGCATAAGGTACATATGTGATGTACAGGCATCTAATCCTCTGACCTTTGCCGCTACTCCAAACGCAGCTTCGGAATTAGATCTGTAAGCCATTCACCAAGCTGGTTCTTCTCCCAAGCCTGTGACAGATAACTTGACCCACTGGGGTTCCTTCCTTTCCCTTTTCTCCTTATAGTTTGTTTTCTTGTTATCCAGGAAGGGGAAATGTGAGTAGGAGAAGCAGATTCCCATAAAGACAGACACAAGAATTGTTTTTGTTTGTATGATACACATGACCATACTTGGTATGATACTTGGCAGGCATTTGTCCTTAATGCACTCTGTAGCCATTTGTTTTCCCTTTCTATTTATCTGCAAACACAACGTCTAAAGTTATTGACCTAGGGTACTATGGCTGAATCTGCCCACCCCAAAGTTTGTCTGCTTTTTAAGAAAAAAGCCAAAAGAGCTTATTCTGAATCTGCTGCTTCCACCTTCATGAGGCAGCTCCCTCTGGTAAATGAAGAACACAAGGACTAGCCAGTGTTGATGCCAGTTCTCACTGCCCCAACCCAATTAGAGGCCGACATGGAACTGCCTACTCGCACGTCCACTGAGGGTACATATGTTAAGGGGGAACCACGGTTGATTATATCTGAAGGGCCAAGAGGAATTTTCTAAACTTTAGTCAGGGACGAGGTGCCTGACACCCTCATTGAATCAGCACAGAGCTCTGAGCCTTCTAGATTTGTCAAGGCAAATGTTTCCTTAAAAAAAAAACAAAAAAAAAACATGTGGCTACTGAGTTAAGGATCCTCACAAAGAGTGGCAGGATTTTTCTAAAGGGCTGTTTAATGCACTCATGGCTCTGAAGTCTCTACAAGGATGGCCTGTCCCTGCTTCTGCTAATCCCTGGTCATATCACATATCTAATAGGCCTAGGTATCCTGTTGCTTCTGATGAGATGGGCTCTGATGAAGAATCCTTAGCATATTCCTCACAAATACACTATCTGCTGGCCTTAGGATCTGATGAAGATCTGATGCCCCTTGATTATCCTTTTGAGGAATTATCCTTTGGGGGATACAGAGGTCTGTATGATGAAACACTTTAAATGAGCTTGTTCCCAAGTATCAGAGGTTCAAGAGCTACTATGAACTTTTGCAGAAGACTCACCCAGACATTCTGTTGTCTCTCCAGCCTTAGCTTCCCTGCAGGGCACATTTCATCAGCTTTTCAGGCTCCTGATTCTCAATATCCAGACCCTAAGAAGGCAGACAGATTTTGTAAGGTACATGAAGATCATAAATACTTATATAAAAGTCTGTCATTTGATATCCTGGTGATGTTTCCATGTCCAAAGATAAGCCATCCAAACTGTTTTTCTCTTCTAAGCTTCCTTCTCATAAGGATAGCCATGCTATGGAGATGTATGGGGAAAAGTGTGTACCTCTGCTACTATGGCTTTTAGAGGCATTAATTATCAGGCCCACTTGACTAGGTATGTCTAGCTCTTCTATCACAGCTCGGGGGTGGGGTTTGAATGACATGTCTGATTTAGAGAGTAAGATTTCTGCCCTTCCTCTGCTGATTCTGCCTCTCAGGTAGGTTGGCATTTCATTAAATACAGCTATGATGCAGCTGATGCCTCCTGTGGGGCAGCTGCATAAGGTTCTGTCATGTGGAGGTATTCATGGTTGTGTCTGCAGGCTTTGCCTGAGGATATTAAAGACAAATGTTTAGATTCTCCCTTAGATAAACAAAATCTTTGTGACACTGCAGCTGCAACATTGTTTAAAGCTCTGCAGGATAATGGTAAGGTTATGTAGGATCTCAAATTTTTATTTCTCCTGTACCAAAGTTCCAGAGAAACTATCCTTCAAAATCTTTCTTTGTCCATAGGCAGCCTAGACAATCTGCTAGTGGTAGGAGGGTTGGTTTATAAGTGGATTTTCCCAGATAAGCCTACTCAGAGTTCCAAAGGTCAAAGATGTTTTTTACCAGATAATTTGGCCTCTGTCTGACATACAATCTCTTCTTCTTCCCCTCGGCCAGATTCCTCTGTCCCTCAGGCTAACCATTTCCTTCCCAGTTTGGTAACTGATAACCACAGACATCTGGATTCTCTTTATCATCCAACACAGTTATTTTATGGCTTGAAATTCCCTTCCTCCATTTTCTGGTCTCCCTCATCCCCTTCCTTGCCAGCTTCCTCGTTTTCCTTTGGTCCTGTAGGATCTGGAGGAACAAGGAACTATACCGCCTGTTACCTTTCCTCAATAGGGATCAGGTTTCTATTCCAGAATGTTTCTGGATTTTCAGGAAGAAATGGATGCAGAAGCCCATTCTGAACCTCTCCTATCTCAACACCTTTCTCAAGGTTTCTTCCTTCAGGCTGTTCTCTCCAGACCCCTTTCCCTCTTCTCTTTCCCCAGGCTTTTCTTGTTTCCCTTGGATTTGAAGGACACGACTCCATATTCCAGTTCATCTTCTTTTCAGGAAATGTTTACATTTATCTGTTTCTTCTTCTCATTATTAGTTCTCTGCCTTGCCTTTTGGTCTTTTTACAGCTCTAAGGTTATTTACCAAATATCTCTCCCCAGTGGTAACTTTCTGCATACTTCATGGAACCAAAGTATTCCCTTATCTGGTCAACCTGATTCAAGCTCCTTCTCAGCAGCTCCTGTTTCAGAATCTACGCTTCACTATGCTTTTCCTACACGGTGTGGGATTCACTCTCAGTCTCAGAAGGTCAGGCCTAAATGTCTTTGGGTTGCAGGATTCATACCATTCCAGTGCTGACTTATCTTTTGCCTCCTATGGTCCTCCCTTTGACTGCTTATTTCCAGTCTCTTCTTCCTCTTCCAGTTCTTCCTGTAAGGGAATTTCCGTGAGCCCTGGGATTCCAGTGGTATCTGAAGACTGTTTGTTTGGCTCCAACACTGCCACATTCTGGAGTTTCTAGTCACACTTTTAGCCTGCCTCAAACTCCACTGGTGGATTCAACAGATCTCCCGAAATCCAGATCTGCATTTCACACTCTGGGTTCCAGATCATCTAAATGTTTTTATAGGCAACACTACAGTCATGTGAACAACAACAAGCGGGGGAAGTGGAGGCAAAGTCTTACCTTCTTTGCAGGCTGACTCTAGGCTTAGGATTTTGCAACTTGCCATCACTTTGTTTTTCAGGTGGTTGACATCCCTCAGATCACAATCTACTGGTAGGCTCTTCGAACAGGCTCAGAACACATCCTTGCATTTGGATGCTTCACAGAGAGGTGTTTCTGTGTATTCTAACTTGGTGCGGTACTCAGTTTGGTCTTTTGGACTCCCATCTGAACAAACAACTTCCCCAGTTCAGTTCCAGAGTTACATGACCACTGATTGGAAATTAGACACCATGTTCATGTTCTCCTGTTTGAAAGTGGGGATGTTCCTGTATGCTCTACTTCCCAGGGTCTTGCACAAGATTATGTGGGACATGCCCAACATTTTGCTGGTGACTCCCTTTTGGCCCAGACAGCACTGGTTCCCTCTTCTCTTTTACCTGGCCAGGGGCAATCATCAAAGGTTACCACACAGGATGGATCTTCTCACAGAAGACAAGTGGTCTTTCATTGCACCTCACTTGTCCATACTTCATCTCACAGTGTGGGTGATAGGGTTTTGTTTCCTTTTAGGCATCAGTTTTCTGAGGATGTCTTTTGGGGTGTACAGGTGGCCAGAATACCAACTACTAGAAAATCCTATGTGGCTAAATGGAAGAAATTTTCTATTTGGTGTCTCAAGTATGACCAGGACCCCTTTTTCTGTGTGGGTCCCTATGGTCCTTTATTATTTGTGTGAATTGTTCAATAATGGTTTGGCCTATTCTTCTGTTAAAGCTCAAATGTTAGCCATTTCAGCCTGACTGCCTTTGAGTCCACCTTTGGCTTTTAGTTTAGAAATTAAACTATTTTTAAAAGGTGTCCTTCATATCAAGCCCCTAAGAAAGCCTATTCCACATTCTTGGGACCTTTGATTTTGTTCAGTACACTTTTGAGCCTGCTATTTCTTTTTCCCTGCAGCATTGTAATTGGAAGACTGTATTGTTGATGGTTGTTACTTCTGCCAAGAGGGTTTCTGAACTCCAAGCCCTCAAGGTGGTTCCTCCTTTTTTGTTTTTTTCAAATGGACCTGGTGTCTCTTTGTAACAGTCCTTTTATGTCCAAGATGGTTACATACTAGTTTAAAGTTTCCACAACAATCCAATGGTCACCTATTTGCTGTTTGTAGTTAGGCTGGCAGGAAATGCACCTGAATCTGATAAATAAGATTGTGGAAATGAACTGTGTACATATATGGTATAATTTGTTTGCAGCTAATACAATAAATATCAGTCTTTTCTGCTTGCTTTAATCTCAGGAGGAAGATAAACTAAGTGATGAAGACATCATGAAATTTATTACTGAAGAGAAAAAATATTCACAGATATTGAAAAAGCAAAGGAAAATATCAGGTGAGTTATGTTGCTGCCTTTCCAAATTCAACATCTTGTAAACAATTCAGACTGCTAATTTGCTGGATTATGTCTAATCTATAGATGACTCCCTAGCTGATTATGTAACATTTGTAGTTAAAGTATATTAAGTCACATGACCTGTTTTACCTGTAATTTGAGAGATGAAAGGTAAATGAGAATGAACATCATAAGCAAATAAAACAGGTAACATGAATTGTGGTGATTCAGGTGTAATTCTCAGATTTTTTACATTGAGATTCCATGCGGCTGGTGACTTCTAATCCAAAGTGTGGGGGGGTGGCAGGAAGTAGCTGAATGGGGTGGGGCCATAGGTCTTAACCTCTTAACAGGCCACTGTGGAACAAAGACTCTTAACAGTGTGTGACAAATGGTCAAAATGTGGAAAACCCTATTTTTGCACTGCGCAAAACATGTCACTGACATGGGGCATGCTCGAACATCTGAAAAATTCAATAAAACCACTATTTTTATAAGGAACAGAACAAAAATGAGCCAAAAAGCTAACCATTCTGCAAAAATCTGTACATTTGAGAGGTAGATCATTTTTTTTAAACTTCAAAATATGCTAATTGCTGAAACAGCGAGAGCCACAACACCATTTAACTGATGCCTTATTTATTTGCACCTAGGGCAGGCGTTTCCCAAACACAGCTGTCACTGCGTAAGGAAACACATATCCTTCCAAAAATGTATGCTAACACAGATCCTGTTATTCTAGCAAATTAAGTTTATAAGAGCAGTATTTAAAATGTTTCTATTTTTGTGCTTTTTGTCCCCCTGTTATATTGGGCTTTGTCCAGATTTCTTGCACTAAGAGTTGAGAGGTATGGCCAACCACCCTGTTATGCCCAAACCTGTGCAGCCCCGCCAACGGGGTACTAAAAGCACAAGTAGGTTTAGGTTTAGCTTTTTACACTTAGAGTTACAAGTAAGCAGAGCCTGATTCATCGTACAAAATGAAGAACAGGTAGTAGCCCTATTTACAGTGGCTGTCAGTCACTCAGTCATCTTTATTAGTTTCCTTGCTCTCCCCTTACACAATGCTTTACACTTAACTTGGGGGCAAGTTCCTGGCAGTTTTTTTTCCTTGTTAAACAAAATGCTGCATCATCACTAGAACCATATTTTATTAAACTAAAGGTACAACATTTGGTTGGACACTGCGGTGTGATGTTAAGGAGAAAGTTTTATAAGCTTTATAATATTACTTGAATACAAATAGAATTTAATATATTTTGATTATTTTTTGAATTGATTTCTTATATATGTATAGCATATTATGTATTCCATATATTGCTTATTGTAATAAGATTTAGTCTGATGGAATGGTATTTATTTATTTTATTTATTATTAATTATGGTCTATAATTATTTGAGCTACATTCATGAGATAGCCATGACGAAGTACAAACAGCCTTATGCTTACATTTAATAACATAAATAAGCATAATCATATTAAATATTGAATGTTAATTGATTGCATATATTCATATAATGATAATTCTTTAGAATAAAAAGTTCCATTTTCATTGTAAAGAACTGATGATATGTTATGGCTTCCATTACATTTAATCCAGACAGCTAAAGAAAAAACGTTGGATCTAAATAGATAATTGTATATGAGTATATTAATTTTTAAAAAAATTAAAATAACTAAAGGGCTAAGCACTTGTGTATTTTTTATGTTATTACAAGGATCTAACATTACATTCCCTATAAGACGGGTAATATATATTCATATATTTTTATATATTTTTTTAGATATTTCACACATTTTTATGTTTTATATTTTTATATATCTATAAACAGCTGAGAAAGGTTATGTCGAGTGACAGCACACATAAGGCATCTATAGGTAGTGAGGCCTTCACGTTGACTTTGTTACGGAAGGCAAGTAAATCGTTTAATGTGGCAGAAATAGTAAAGACTGTTGCTTTATATGTACAACTATTAAAGTGACGTCTTTTATGTTGATGTTATGCAACAGAACACAAAGTACGGTTATGTCTATGGTTATTGAACGAATTTCAAGACTGAGGAAGATTGTATATAGAAGTGAATTACTTTTATTCTTGTTAAATGACATTTTGCAGAATGCATTTTTATATAATGGAGAGTTTTAGGTCAACTGTTTGTTATGCAGTCAAAGAAATTTAAAACTACTGCGGTTTTGAATGCATAATTATTATAACGAAGCTATAATATACATGATATGTAAGAAAATAGAAAGTAAGACTATGGTCATTTATTGAATTCTAGACTAAAAATATTTTATGTGGCAAACCAGATAACCATGATAGGAGAAAAGTCATATAACAATGGTTGATTCATACTAGTGCATTGTATGCTTGACTTGGACAGCGCAAGAGGCTCCTTGGGATTTGTTTGGCTGATGTCAGCTGAAAATATTTTGTTTTAATTAAGCAATTAGTTTTTTTGAACTAATAGTTTTATTGACTAATTTTATTGGATGGTTCTCTATATATAAGAAGTGCCCACATTTAGTATAATTGATCTGATGAAGCGTGCACAGCGCACGTGAAAGCGCTTATCCTTGCATCTGGTTTTATTGGAATAAAAAGAAGATTTTATGGAATCATTCTCGTGGTGTATCCTTGCAGTTTTTCCTTGATTAAAAAAAAAAAAAAAAAAAAGCAAATTAAGTTTATAAGAGCAGTATTTCAAATGTTTCTGTTTTTGTGCTTTTTGTCCCCCTGTTATATTGGGCTTTGTCCAGATTTCTTGCACTAAGAGTTGAGAGGTATGGCCAACCACCCTGTTATGCCCAAACCTGTGCAGCCCTGCCAACGGGGTACTAAAAGCACAGTAGGTTTAGGTTTAGCTTTTTACACTTAGAGTTACAAGTAAGCAGAGCCTGATTCATCGTACAAAATGAAGAACAGGTAGTAGCCCTATTTACAGTGGCTGTCAGTCACTCAGTCATCTTTATTAGTTTCCTTGCTCTCCCCTTACACAATGCTTTACACTTAACTTGGGGGCAAGTTCCTGGCAGTTTTTTTTCCTTGTTAAACAAAATGCTGCATCATCACTAGAACCATATTTTATTAAACTAAAGGTACAACATTTGGTTGGACACTGCGGTGTGATGTTAAGGAGAAAGTTTTATAAGCATTCCACTACAACTTGAAAACATCTGTGTTCCTACTGGAACACCTCCAACTTTGTTTGCATCCCATGACAATACAGTATTCCATCAACTGCTACATCTCTAAGCCCCAAAAGCACACGTTCAACAAATGCACCAGTTGTCATTAAAATTCTGCAATATTCCCAGTCCTAACCATGTTGAGAGAGAGAAGCACCAAACTGAAATAAACCCTCCTTTCTGTTACTATATTGTGTAGGTACGTACACAATGCACTCTTGGTACTTCACTCGGATCAATGTACTGAGACTTTTTTTTAGTAGGAAAACAAGCCCTCCCTTCCCCCAAGGATTCTGTTAGTAAACAAAGTAAGCCACCTTGACAGGAGGAGGGGCAGGATTTGAATGCCTCATTCAAGGATACCCAGCATTTTCACCTACAAGAGGAACCCTCGCATTGGTTTGTATACTGCAATGCCGATTAGTAGTAATTACGGTATACAAACCAATCAAAACCCGTGTTGCGGAGCCAAAGTTGTTCAATGCGGAAAAGCAGAACAGTGGCTTCATTCGCCATTAAATGCGAAGCATTCCACATAATCCTGAGCATTTGGCTCCTCAGGGAGGGGCCAACTAGAAAAGGGTGGAGCTGTGTTACAGTGGGATCAACAGTTTCAACACTGACTGTGCTTACCATTTTATATAAAATAAGTGCTCACTTACTATTGCACATGCTGAATAGTCTACCAAATACTAAACTAAAGTGCATTTCAGAGTTAATGAGGTGTTAAGGTTCTGCTATAACACCTCTAAACAGTAAAAAAAGTGGTTGGTCTTGACTGCATGAAACTGTTATGGCTACACATGATGTACTAAACATACACTGTACTGTATGAAGTAATCTGTATTACACCAAAGCTACAGTGTCATACATTTAATGCACAAACAGCCATCATATCAATTGCTGACCTAAAGTATCTGCTTTGATCCTGCCAGAATAAAAACGAAAATATGCATTAATTTGCTCTGTTGCACAAAAACAGTAGTCACAGGCTTGTATGACAGCTGACTTTACCCAAATATGCATTAATCTTGCAAAGCCACAGCAGTAAAGACCAAGGGCAGCCAACTCATTTCATTTACAGACATATCCCCCATTTTGCAACTAAAGTAGCTGCTTATGTGTGACAGCCAAGCACACATTTCATTTTATTTATTTTACTTTTGTTTACTTGGGTTTCTGCAACCATCCTTAGTCGAAAAAAACCTTTCCAGCATATGTCCAGAGAGAAAAGCTCCAACATATTATAAACATTTTGAACAAACATTCAGTATATACATGAATAGGTATGAAATAACATACATTAAGAATTTCTCATATACCTGTTAATTATTTTACATTCATCTAAAAAGTACAGACAGAAAAGTATTACAGTTTTGCAAAGCCACAATTACAACAGTAAACAGCAAGGCTAGTTCTTTCATTCACACATAGCCTCAGTTCTCATTGCCTGAATCACCCACAACATCTAATTTGATATTAGAAGGTTAAAAAACAAAAACTTAAAAAAAAGATGACATTGTCATTAATGTAAGTATTCTTTTTTTTTTCCCCCACATAAGCAATACTCAGAGTTCAGAGCTTCTGGTCGATCATACTTCACTCAAATGCACATTACTCTTGCAAAGCAGGCCAAGAACTCCAGTCATTCCATTCCACATAGGCATAGCCCCCATACAGTTGCCTACCCAGAGAATCTGCTTTGAGCCTACAAGGTTTAAAATAATGAAAATAGAAGACCATGGTTACATTACTGTATTTCTTTCACATCACATAGCCAAGAACTTGCAGGTGATCTTACTTCATTTCACCCATGCACACTTTACTCATGCAAGAGTAGTTTGTTTCAACAACAAAACATTGACAAACCATCCTAATGTATCTTGACTGACCCTGTAAAAAGATATTAGGTTAAAAAACATGTCTTCCACAGATGGCCTCCAGAACACACTGCATACCTAGTATCTGTTTGACTCCTGCCAAGATGTTATATTAAAAAAAAAAAACAGAAAGTCATTAACAGCCCCCAAAACACACAGACCACCTACTAGCAACTGATCAGTGCTTCCAGGAAAAAACTAAAAACAGAAAGTATCTAGTTGACCCTGCCAGGAAAAAATAAATAAATACAGAAAGTATCTGATCGACCCTGCCAGGAAAAAAATAAATAAATGCAGAAAGTATCTGCTTGGCTCTGCCAAGAAAAAAATAAATAAAAGTTAATGCACTTTTTTTTTTTTTTTTTTTTGGGGGGGGGGGGGTTAATTTAAAGAAAGCCTTCCTTCCCTCCTTGGTTTCTCTCACTCACCTTAAATTTTGATTCTGAATTTCAGAATCTAAAAATATTCTGATCTGGATCCCAGTGATGGATTTAGATATCCATCGTCATGCGTCTTACTCTGTCTCTCACAACTTAACTATAGTACAGCTAAAGTGCAGGAAGAGAATGCAAGAGTAACTGGACTAATCAGCAGCCATGTCACATACATAGATTATGTGACAAGCTGCTGACCCTAACAGTCCCGTTAGCTTCCAACTTCCTGCAGTTAAAACCGCAGTGGCTTCTGGGCATCTTAAATCCACCAACGCTTGAATTAACAAAGACAAGCAAAGTGGGCAACACGATTAGCATTAGAAAAATGTATTCTTCACTTTCGTCTAAAGGACTTCATTAGAACAACCAGCCATAATTCAACCATCCATTTTATACTTTGTATGCACACCATTGTATTCAATAAATACCTCATTAACACCATTAATAATTCCATTAAAAACTCTAACCCTAATCCTGTTGCCTGCTCTGCTTGTCTTTGTTAATTCAAGCCTTGGAAGATTATTTTGTTTGGCTTGATTTTTGCCCCTTATTCATTTGGGAAACTTTTTGGGACTTCTGGGCATCTTCATTAATGCCTGCATACTTTCCAGTCCCGGCTGTTTTAAAAACAGTCCGGTGACAAAAAGCAATTTTTTTCCACAGTCAGAACTCGAGCATGCATGGGTGCATTTAGTGTTGCATCTTTGGCTTTCTGCACTAGTTAGCAGTTTGAACTGCTACTAGTATGTAAAATTAAAATATTAATGAATGTATTTTTCTTCTTTTATGGGAAAGTTGGGGGGCTGCAGCCTAGCAGTCCAGTACCACAAGCCACCCCTGTCCTGTACACAACTTTGTACTCATAACCTAAAGCACAGTGTTTAGAGGGAACGATTCATAAACACTAGACTTTGTTCTTTGGAAGATCATGACAATTCTAATATGTGTTATATTCACATTTTACAGCATTATAATGACATAAATAACTGTATCAGACCTTTGTGAATACCAGATTGCCATTGGATTCTGAAAGTTTATATTATTTGTTTTAGACACTCTGTACAATGTCAGACCAGAAGAGTTTTGTTTTTATAACTAAGTTATTTTTTCTACTCCCAAAGCCAGCATTTATTCACATGATTCCACTGCTAATCACTCCTTCCCCCCACCGATTCCCAGGGCTAGATGAATAATAGGACTGCTACTTCTACCCTCAATTTAGTCTGAAATTCTTGTATGACAGCTGACTTTACCCAAATATCTAAATAAATAAGGCCCCTTATAATTGTATGCTCCAAACCCATGAGGCCCATAATCCAGCACTCCTGGAACAGGCTCCCCATCCATGTGAAGCAGGGTTCCTCCATAACCCAATTCAAGTTTAACTCAGAGAACTGGATGGGGAACAGGAAATTCATCCCTAATTTGGCAGTTGTGTCTCTAGTGGACACAGCCAGCCAATAAAGTGTTCTTCTCTCACGCCCCTGCTTGTAAATGTTTCATCTCCCAAGCCCCTGCTTACACTTACCAAGGGTACCAGAACTTGTCAGAGATTTGGGATGCATGGCTAGACATAAAAAGGTCTCAGTAGTCAATAGCCTAGTACATACCTATGACACTATATCTGTGCATTGCTGCCTATGAGCATTGCACTAAACATACATATTGGTGTGACCTGTTCACATCATGTTTAGCATAAAGAATGAGATCTGCATGCTCATGCACATAGTATTTGCATGCACTTAGCATCACAGTGTACAGCTATTCATGTGTGTTCATGCAAATAGGGCTGCCATATTGCTCCTTAAATGGACCTACTACATGGCTATGGGTGTCTCAGCAAGTGGGAAAAGCAATGTACTTGCATGGTATACCAGGAAAAGCAGGAATATCCCGTTCTTCCTGTACTGGGACTTCAGGCAGTACCTGCTTGTTAACTGTGATGGCCTATAAGGAATGTGAATGCCTGATATAAAATAATAAGATGTAAACTGAAATTATAACAGCTGGATAATCGGACATCAGTCATTATGGAGAGCAATGTCATTGTCATGATGACCTGACTTCCTTCAACAGTAGGGGGCAGAGTTTCAGGAGAATGAAGCATTTAGGGGGGTACTACTATTACTTTGCACTATGTACAGTGTTGTGCAAGTCTGCTTAACAGTGCATGCTTTGTTTTGCACCTGTTGGTGAGCCCTTCCTTAACACAAGGCAGTAGCACCACTCTTAGTAGGAGGGTGTCTCTTCTGTGCCAGTGTAATTTTGTTTGTATTATATGCATATGTGACACCCCAACACTGGCCTAGTAATCAAGATGCCTCAATCCTCACCACTGGCAACAGTGGGGAATACACATACTGGGAGGATGACGAGTACACACACAGTAAAGTGCAATTTCCCTTAAGAGCACATAGAGACTGCAGTCAGTCTGGGGCTGATTTCTCCAGATCCCCAGTAAGACTTCTCACTGGCACAGCTATGGAGTTGAGATCTTAGCCAGGGTTCCAAGCCAATTCCTCTAACACTCTCTCTGTCCAACCAGTGCTTTGTGTCCCTGCCAGTGTAGCTGACACACACACACACACACACACACACACACACACACACACACACACACACACACACACACACACACACACACACACACTCTCTCACACACACACACACACACACACACACACACACACACACACACACACACACACTTGGAGAATTGTTTTACACACATGCATGCACCTGGGAAAGGCTGGCACAGGTTTACTGGGTATGCAACCTTCTGCCCAGACTATAAGGTAGTTACCACTGCCAGCAATATCCCTTATCTGCTACTTTAAGGCAGTGGCATACCGCCTGCTCAGAGGCGATCTGTGCCTGACGAATAAAGCCATGTCCAACCCGGAATTAATGGACATGCTGCACCTCAGAAAATCCAAATCTCATCGAGCTACGCGCTTGAGAGACTTGAACCTCAGCACTGAAATAAATAGGACATGCTGGAGGGACAGATTCATAACCCAGAGGCTCCCTTCACTCTGGAATAAAATCCCAGTCCAGGTTAGGCAGAGTCCCTCACTGACTCTCTTCAAGAAGAATCTTGATGAGTGGATGGGAGATCGTAGGTTTACCCCGGGTATCACTTCTGTATCACTGTTAGACAGAGGCACAGTATACTAACCTCGAAAAAGGGCATAGCAAAATTAATTTAAAATGGGTGGCGAAAGCCAAACACACTCTGGCTAAGCTTATAAATGCCCTAGGACAGATAGCCTAGTATGAACCTATGAACAAAGGGTGTCCAATCCTACTGTGTAATGTTACTATTAATCCAAATGGTAGTTTGACCAAGTGCCAGGCTATTAAGAGTGGCCTGTACAGTGTCACCAAATAAATATGCAAGTACGCTAAGAGCTTAAATATCTCTAAACAGACAGGTCACAATTGAAAGGTTTAAATATATGTAATAATAAATAATAAAAGAAAAAGAAAATACTCAGTATATCATCACAGTAACTTCAGATTTCAAAATCACAGGAAATATTTAAAACAGCATTGCAGGACAGTCTCAAATAAAGATAACATCTAAGCTGTACTTCACTATATTCCTTTCTGAATCTAAAAGGGTTACTGTGCCCTAGAAACATACTTATAACAAGGCAAGGTGAGTGGATGTTTCCTAGCTGATGCTTTCAGGTCAAAGACAAATACAAAGTTCACTTTCTCTCTTTCTCTCTCTCAGAGAGCTCTTAAATTAATATCAAATATTACTGCTGGATTAGCTTGGATGGCATCACTTTTTGTCACCTAACTTTAGTTCCCAAGCTAAAGTCCCATGGTCAGAAACTGTCAGCATTTTAGCATCTCCCTGTGAAAAATACATATCTCTCAGATCTTTTCATAAACACTTACAAAATAATGCAGAAGACACCCTAGTTCTAGACAGTATGTCGCTTTGCTGCAGTGAAACTAACTTTTATAACAGAATCATAAAACAATTTAATTTCAACTATTTTCTTGAAGTTTTACAAGTTAACCCTCCATGTTCTAGTTCCCACTGTTAAAGCATATACATTTACATAATTACAATAGTTTATATACATTCTGTTGTACGCCAGCAGGACATGCTGTGGTTACATTTTAGCTTGGTATATAGCATACAGTTCTAATTCATTTGTATGACGAACATGAATTATGTTGATATTCACAAATGTCATATGATTATTTACAAAATTCCAGATAGCTGAGCTGGCAGTATTTCCCTTTGTCACAGCTTATATGGTATTTTTTTTCACCATTATATTATCCTTTAGATGGTTCAGATGACCAAGAGAGGGAATAGGCCTCGTTTACCTCAGTCTTTTAGCTGCTGCATCCAGCACTGGGACACTAATGCCCACACGGTTTGCCATTCAGGAGGGGGATGCTGGTCTCTTAGTTGAGGTGACTCCTGTCTCTACTTGTCTGGAGGATGGTGAAACCTTCTTTCCTGTTGGTAGATATGATAGGGAGAGACTGCTGGTATCATGCCATCAGTTAAATAGGCTTATAACTGCCAAGTTGGCAACTGAATGCATACCTTGGCAACACATAGTTCCTTCTGTCTCATTTGGTAGAGTCATTCAACTGGCAGGCCCTACATTTCATATATCCAGAAGAGCAACTGGCTACCCATGTGAGTGATGCCAGGATTTGATGTCATACAGAGTAACATGCAGCAAATCATGCTAGAAGCTCAGTCTAGGCCCCTCCTGGTGGCTTTCCTTCCTTATGTGTCGTGCCCTATTAGTTTTCCATTGTATACCCCATTGTTAGCTGTCCACTCTCTCTCTCCTTTAAGTGCATCTTTTCATTACCCTTCCCACCTTTTGCAAGTGTGCCTCTGCCTGTGTTGGATGTACGTCTGCATGTCTGTGCAACCTGTTCAACTCCCTTTATCCCACCCCTTTGCATCTTTTAACCTATCCTCCTTTTATAGAAATTAGAAAAAGGGTACTAACCCTTCCAGAAAAATGCCCTAATTGTCTCTCCCATCCACTCTTGTCTTCTGGTTACTGTTTTGTGTTTACCCTGTACTGCCCTTGTATCATTTTCTACTTTTCTGTCTACCCCATTTCCTCCTCATTTGCATGCTGAAAAGGGTTGACAGTTTGCAGTGCCCTGTCACATCTGTCTCTTGGCTGGTGCTGCCTGCCACCTCATTACTAAATAACAATGTCAGTTCCACACTTTCCTTACCACCTACCCCTCTGACCCCAATACTCCTCCGTTCTCTCTTAAACCAGTCCCTACTAATTATTTACAAAACCTCCTAACTAAAATAAAACCATGTACTCCTGTTGCAGATCAGTGTCCTGGTGAATTTCTTAAACTTGCTGCTAAATCTGTCTCTTATCCTGTATCTATTTTTCTTAACCCCTCTATCTCTGAACAGTATGTCCCCTGCTTTGGAAAATATCTCATATCCATGGGACTGGACAACATCCCAGGCTGCGTTTTACATGAACTTCAGAACAAAGTGGCTCCCCACCTAAGCTCCATGTTCAATCATAGCCTCATGTCAGGCTTTGTGCCCACTGAATGGTGCACAGCAACAGTTATCCCACTCCACAAAGGGGGAGCCACCACTGATCCTGGGAACTATCACCCTATTAGCCTGACGAGCCTCGTCTGCAAGGCCATGGAACGTATCATCATGTAATTCATAAACAAAGACATTGGTAACCTCAAAATTCTGGACTCCACCCAGTTCGGGTTTGTGAAAGGCAGATCTTGCCTCCTGAACCTGGTTGACTTCTTTGAGGCATTCACCAAAGCGGTAGACGAGGGTAAGGTGGTTCACACAGCCTATCTTGACCTCGCCAAGGTTTTCGACACCATCCCCCAATCTGGAATTCTAGCTAAACTCACTAAACTAGGTATAAATCCCTATGTCACAAGATGGGTTGCCAACTGGCTCACTGACAGAACCCACACTGTAAAAGTTGCAGACTCCAAATCTGACTTCAAACCAGTGACAAGTGGAGTACCACAGGGTTCAGTCCTGGGACCTGTCCTGTTTGGTATCTACTTCTCTGAACTACAGGCTAACACAGAAGGCCTCTGGCTAATGAAGTTCGCAGATGACTGCAAACTAGGAGCTATAGTCAAGTCCCCAAATGATTGGACATCCTACAGAAGGGCCTCACTGAGACAGATGCCTGGTGTCAGAGGCATGGCCTCAAGCTCACTGCCAAAAAGTGCATTGTTATCCCCTTTGGGAAAAACTCTGTACCCATGAACTACCACATAGGTGGCAGTCTTCTTAACACCAAATGTGTGATAAGAGACCATGGGGCCCAGGTGGATAGTAGTCTTTCCTTTGATAATCACATTGCCACAGTAGTCAGGAAATCCTTCTACATAGCACACCTCATCACAAAATAGTTCTCATCCAGGAAAAAAGAGGTAATTGTTCCCCTCTACTCGACACTCATTAGACCTATTGTTAGAAAAATATGTATTAATGTATATGTTTAATGCTTATTAGAAGCTAAAAGGGTTAACACGTTCCATTCTATTTCATGCACAGCTTAATTTTGTATGAGATTATAAGATGCTTTTCAAACTGCAGTATGCTTTCTGAAATTGCAAGATGCTCTCTGACCTAGTATTTGCTAGCACAGCAAAATTCATGTTTATGCCTTCTGGAAATGTACTGGGAAGCAGGTGATTATCTGCTAGGTCAGGAAAATGAATGAATAGTGAATGAATAGAACAATACTGTTTTCTGTAATGTGATTGAATATGAACAATCAGCCCTGTTCGTGTTATGAGAACATGCACAGCTGCGGAAAAGAAGAGCTACATCAGACAAAAGACTGCTTGAAGAAATGAACTGTAATCTGTACTTGCTTTGTGCTTGAATTAGCCATAGTACCTTGAATGGTAACATTGCATAGTAAAAGTTGTATCTGACGGGTGGTCGTCAAGGCCACCTTGTTTTTCTCAGGAAGTTTTTCTTGTAAACTTGATATGCCAGCAGAAAATCATGGACAAACAGCTGCTGAGAAACAATATTGAAAGAACTTGTGATTTATTACGTCAGCTTAGTAGGCAATACCTTGTAAGAAATGTATAAAGACAGTCTCACTTCCTGATTCTAGTTAGACAAACTCTGTATTAGCACGTTTTTGTCTCCTTGCCGCAAGATTAAAGTGCCTTAACCTGAACCTGCCATGTGTTGATCATTTTGAAGTTATTTTTCCTTTGACAGATTGGTCCTTTGGACCGGAACTCTCTCTCTTTGCCTCAGGTCAGATGGGCCAGGTGGCATGAAACAGTATGGGGAAGAGACCACATCGGTTCTTTTGCTTTGAAAGACCTCCGACTGAATTGTCGTTCAAAAGAGGCCAGCCACTTTTCTGATCTGTGACTGGAGGACGAGTCTGTATACGAACCAGAGAGGATCAATCACGGAGGCTCAGGTAAGGTGAAATTTACCTTTTTTTCTGTTTCAGATCAGGGACTTGATTGAAAATATCTGTCAGGAGATTTGTATTGCACAAGTCAGGGACAGAAAGATTGCAGTCTTGTCATAGATCAGGGAAACAGAATGGGTAAGACAGTTATTCTAGATAAACTGTGAAATAGAAAATCGTGGTACCACGTGAGAATAAGAAGGGTTACGTAACATTTTTTAACAATCAGAACAATATGGGTAATAAGTGCGCAAAAAGTTCCCAAAACCCACCGGTAACCGAATATGCAAAATATATGCAATCACAGCGTGCCGACAATATTAGATACTATACAAAATGGGTTAATAAATATGAATTTGATGGCAAATTAGAAAAATCCTCGCTTATTAAACTTGTCAAACAGCTTAAAGCTGACGCAAAAGGTCAGGTAAAAAAGCAACGTCAATTGGGAGTTCCTCAGGCACATAGGTGGATTGAGGAAGCAAACCGTAGGGAACAAAAAAGTAATAATTCAAAAGCTATGTTTTTAGATAAAGAAGACAATAATCTGGTAATGGCATCAGCCCCTCCACCCCCTCCACTTCCTGCACCAGAATATGAAGCGAGTGGAAAAGCTGGTCCACCTCTGCTATACCCGGCTGTCACCGCAAAGCCAGGACCATATGTTAGAGATTCCATCGAGACCAGGTCTCGAACACGTAACTTAAGAGGAGATATTGAGTTATATGAAATAAATAAAAATTCACGAGCTATGAGTGAAGAAGAGATATATCCACTCATAGAAGTACCAAATCCACAGGCAGGACAGGACCCAACTCTTCTAGTATATAGACATCCGGAAAGCCACAGAGGGAATTCCCCATCCGAAAGTTAATTTTAGAAAATTCTTAGAAGACTTACAGGGCATGAGGTTAAATTATCATTTGAATGGAGAAGAAGTAGAAAAAGTAGTCAGACAGATCATAGGTCCAGATTGGCACATGATCAGTGGCAACTGGAATCCCCGTGGTGCAGAACATAAGCCACTCCCACATAGCAATGCAGAACTGGATAACAGAGTGAAAGGTCTAACAGACAGAATCTCTGAGAAATGGAAGCCTAGGGCAGACTGGACTTGCATTAATCAATGCATCCAACAAGAAGGTGAAACTGTTGACAGATATTATGCAAGATTATTAGAGTGTTTTAATAACCATTGTGGAATGCAGGTACCTGAAGACCAAACACGATTCCCCATATGAGCAGCAATTAAAGAATGCATTTTTGAAAGGCAGTATTTTGCCTATAAGCAGCTTTATTACAAAGCACATGGTAGACCATCGTACAAGTAGATTACAGTCACTACTTGAATATGCTAGGCATGCCGAAAGGCATTTTAACAGTAAAAAGAAAAAGAAAGCCCAAGTATTTGATGTAGAAGACGGAACAGAAGTTTATGTAGTACAGTCCAGAAAAAAGGGCAAGAAAAATGCAGAAACAAACAATCTGATAAGCGATCAGAAGAGTTTGAAGAAAAGAAAAGGGGGTGAATGTTTTAAGTGTGGGAAAAAGGGACATTTAGCAAGGGATTGCAGGCAAAACAAAAAGGTAGCCATGGAAGATAAGGAGGGTGAGGACTTGACTATATGATAGTCAAGAATCACTAGAAGGGAATAACCTAGAAAAGACAAATGCAAATGTGATAGAAGAAATAGAGGAAGTGAAAGAAATCACCGATGGTGAAGAAAGTGAAATTTTAGACTTGGCATTATTGAGCCTGGAGCTCTATTTAGCAGACACAAAACCGGAAGTTACACTTCTGGTAGAGGGGAGGGAAGTTAAATTCCTGTGTGACTCAGGGGCTTCATGGACCCTGATACATCCTTCCAAACTACCAGAAAATTCAGAATCACTTGATTACATATTAGTGAAAGCAGCTAATGGACAGCTGTATCGGGAGCCACTCTCCACAACATAGCAATAACTGACCCTGTTTCAGGGATGACCCAGAAAAGCAAAATTGTCATTTCTGCAAAATGCCCAGTAAACCTTTTGGGCAGAGATCTTATGCAGATATTTGGCATAGCAGTAGTACCGACTATGCAGGGTATGGAAGCACAGCGACAAATGGATACTTTTGTGGTGCGACCGGAGGGTGAAACATTTTATTGGTACAGCCAGGACTTAGTTACGACTGGTCCAGGGCAGTAATCAAGAACTGATGAACATAGCCATCAGTAAGTCCCCCTCCCTTGACACTGATAAACAGCATTTGTTGCACTGTACTCTGTATTATTGTAGCACACCAGGACCTGATAAGGAATATGAGCAAGAACTGTTTAAAAACCATGCGAACAGATTAGTATTACGTAACCTGTACTGGGACACAGAAGGGAACAGTGTAGTCAGCTGTTCATTGCCCCAGGAATTCTTTGCACTCTATAAATCTAATCGATTACCACATGTTAGTTTAACAAAAGACAAGAATGTGAAATGGGCAGATCTTGGAGAAAAAGTCACAAAGTGGGAAAAACAAACAGAGTTAGAATTATCAGAACAGGGAATACAAAAACAGAAGTTAAATTGGATAACACAAACACACCCAGCTGTACACTTGCAGTCTAGCGAGGACAGCTGATTAGCACTCTTACTAGAAGAGGAAGAAAAAGCTTTACAGAGTATACCAGAAACCCTCTGGTCAACAGGGAAATCAGATGTAGGATTAATCTGTACAGCAGGACCAGTTACTATTACGCCAAAATCAGCATTCAGACCTCAAAAGAGACAGTATCCCTTAAGAAAGGATGCAGAAGTAGGAATCAAACCTATAATAGCAGCCTTACTTAAGGAAGGAGTACTAATAGAATCTCCCGACTCGCCATGTAATACACTCTTATTTCCTGTTAGGAAAGCAAACGGGGAATGGCGTATGGTCCAAGACTTACAAGCTGTAAATGATGCAGTAATACCTAGAGCACCTACGGTGCCAGATCCACACACCCTATTGAATGATTTGAAGCCTCAACAGAAGTATTTTTCTGTGGTAGATATTAGCAATGCGTTTTTCACGATACCGATACACCCTGACAGCCAACATTGGTTTGCATTCACATTTCAGGGAAATAGGTATACATACACGTGACTACCACAGGGGTATTGTGAAAGCCCAACAATATTTGCACAAGAGATGGCAAGCAACTTGGCAGGATTTAGCCCACCAAGAGGCAGCCAAATTTTACTTTATGTAGACGACATCCTGCTAGCAACCCCCACCCAGCAAGAATGTAAAGAAGATACCATAGCATTACTACAATTTTTAGCCACACAAGGACATAAAGTAAACAAAAACAAATTGCAACTTCGGAGAAAGCAGGTTAAATACCTGGGATATGTAATATCCAAAGAAGGTAGAACATTAAATGAAGATAGAAAAATAGCAGTTTTGCAAGCGCCCAAACAGACTACCAAGAAGGAAACGATGTCCTTCCTGGGCACGACTAATTTCTGTCGGAGTTGGATTCCAAACTATGCCTTGGAGTCTGCTCCACTGACCAACTTGATATACAAAATGCCTATGGCAGCACAAGATTTATTACAATGAACACCAGAAGCAGAATCAGCTTTCTGCAAACTGAAACAACTGATGGCATCCTCATTAGTTTTAGGATTACCAAACTATCATAAACGTTTTTTCCAAACTGTAGATTGTAAACAAGGTTATATGACATCAGTGTTGACACAGCAGCATGGGGATAAACAATGCCCCATAGCTTATTATTCATCATAACTGGCCCCAGTGGCGCGATCCCTGCCCCACTGTGTGCAAGCAGTAGTTGCAGCTGCAATGGCATTACAGGCTTCGGCCTCAGTAGTGTTGTTCTACACTCTCACATTGAGAGTGCCTCATGCAGTCGCAATTATTTTATTGCAAGAAAAAGTAGCATATCTTTCTCCTGCTAGACATCTTTCTTGTATGACTATACTCCTGAGCCAACCTCATATGACAACTGAACGATGTACAACTTCAAACCCATCTACCTTGCTCCCGACACCTGCGGATGGCACACCACACAGCTGCCTGCAGGAAATTGAGCAAAAGACACTGCCTAGAAAAGATCTAACGGACGTTCCCTTGGATGATGCCGAGGTGACATATTACGTGGACGGCTCATGCAGAAGGGGTCCTACAGGACAGAATCTAGTAGGGTATGCAGTAGTTTCTAATACTGAGATTTTAGAAGCAAAGTCTTTACCACATAACTTATCTGCACAAGCAGCAGAATTGATTGCTTTGACAAGGGCATGTACCTTGGCAAAGGGTAAATGTGTGAACATTTTTACTGACAGCCAGTATGCTTTTTCTACTGTACATGTTTTTGTGCAGCAGTGGAAAAATAGAGGAATGATAACATCTACTGGTAAACCGATTAATCATGCGCAATTTATTCTAGATTTGTTAGAATCTATTCAGTTACCTCAGAAAGTAGCTATTTGTAAATGCATAGCTCATACCAAGCAACAGGATAGGATTTCAAAAGGTAATGCGAGAGCTGATATAGCTGCAAAACAGGCAGCTTCAGCTTCAGAAGTATTTCTTTTGAGTGAGGAATTACAACCTTCTGAGATTTCAGATTTAGAAATGTTAAAAACAATGCAGACACTTACTACAAATGTAGAAAAACAGAAATGGATAAAACGAGGAGCAATTCTTGAGAAAGGGCTGTACATCTCCAAAGAAAGAAAACCAATTTTGCCGTCTAACTTGTTTAGATATGCAGCTTTGTTGCGCCATGGGCAGTGCCATGTCTCAACAGGGGGGATGGTACAGTTAGTGAACCTTGTGTTCACTGCATATGGGTTTACAAACTACACAAAAAATTTTTGTGCAGCATGCCATGTTTGTAACAGGCATCATGCACAAGGGGCATTGAAGCCTAAGCAAGGGAGATGTTCTTCATCTCACATTGCTGCAGTCCTTACACTTGGGTAGTCCGCTGTCCTCGGTCGGCCCGAATATCAAAGTATTAGGCTGACGTCGGTCAAGGCGCTTAAGACTGACATCAGGATGTCAGGGTACAAATGTGCATGACCGACGTCATATCCTCAGTCTTTTTTGCCTCATGGTCCGATGCAGAAGCAGCGTTGCAAGTGCCGTTCGGCGTTCTGAAATTTTCGATCGGAGTTTCAGACCGAGTCAAAGTTGGCTAAGTACCCGTTGGGGAATATTTAAGTTTTTTCTTGCCTCAGTGGTTTACCGGATGTCAGAAAAAGTGAATAACTGTATTTCTTGTGGGAAGCAGATACCGCATAAGTTATCATACTTTGTGTATACCTTGTTTGGGGCCTGAGCACGACGTTGTAGGGTGTCGCTTTTGTGCTAGGTTCAATAAGCGCACTATTAGCGAAGGCTAGATTGTGCCAGGTTAGTCTTTGGGAAGCGGTGCAATTATAAGATGCCGTCGGACGCTCCGGCCCGCTCTTCGAAGAAGTGCAAAGACAAAAGCTAAACCCAGGCAAGAGTCCGTGCCCGGACGCCGGTTCTTTAGAGGCGTCAGTGGAACCGGTGGTTCCGCCGGAGGCTTCTCTGGAGTCTCAGGGGGAGACTTTGTTATTGCAGGATGTGGCCTCCCAGGAGGCAGGTCAGGCTGAAGGGGCTTCTCAGGTTACTGTACTCCCCTCCCTTCCTAAGGTGGTTAGGCCCTCTCCTTCTGTTTCTAAGGCTTCTCCCAGAGGCAGGCCAGGTTTAGCTTCTGTTGGTGTTACTCCTAGTTCTTCAGGTTCTGTGCCCAAGAAGCACATGCTTAAAATGGCAGAAGATTTAATTACTTTGATTAGAGGTTCTTTGCCCCCTCCAGATAAGAGGCCTAGGGTGGAACCAGAGTTGGGGAGTTTTGAGCAGCCTTCAGATGTTTCAGAGTCTTCGGCTGAAGACTTGCAGGAGTATTCTCCTTATTCTGATTCTGATGCAGATGATTCAACCCCTTCTGCTTCTCCTCCAGAGGATTTTTCTTTTTCAGAGACTCTTCATTCCATGAGGGAACATTTTAAGTGGGAAGGTCAGGAAAAGGCTTAGGGAGTTTTTGCTTTTACCCCAGCATAGGCCTTTGGCTATACCTCCTGTTCTGGATGTTGTGGAAGATGTGTTTGTGGAGGCTTCACTTAATCCTGATTCTTTGCCTCCTGCTCCTGTTAAACCGGATAGGTATTATAGGGTGCCTGAGGCTCATAAATATCTTTATAAGAGTCCTAGGGCGGACCCAGAAACTGTTAGTCAGGGACCTAAGGGTGGCAAGGCCTCTGCTTGGCCCTGCCAAGAAAAAAAAAAATAAAATTGAGAAGTTAATGCACTTTTTTTTTTTTTTGGGGGGGGGGGGTTAATTTAAAGAAAGCCTTCCTTCCCTCCTTGGTTTCTCTCACTCACCTCAGAATCTAAAAATATTCTGATCTGGATCCCAGTGATGGATTTAGATATCCACTCGTCATGCGTCTTACTCTGTCTCTCACAACTTAACTATAGTACAGCTAAAGTGCAGGAAGAGAATGCAAGAGTAACTGGACTAATCAGCAGCCATGTCACATACATAGATTATGTGACAAGCTGCTGACCCTAACAGTCCTGTTAGCTTCCAACTTCCTGCAGTTAAAACCGCAGTGACTTCTGGGCATCTTAAATCCACCAACGCTTGAATTAACAAAGACAAGCAAAGCGGGCAACACAATTAGCATTAGAAAAATGTATTCTTCACTTTCGTCTAAAGGACTTCATTAGAACAACCAACCATAATTCAACCATCCATTTAATACTTTGTATGCACACCGTTGTATTCAATAAACACCTCATTAACACCATTAATAATTCCATTAAAAACTCTAACCCTAATCCTGTTGCCTGCTCTGCTTGTCTTTGTTAATTCAAGCCTTGGCGGATTATTTTGTTTGGCTTGATTTTTGCCCCTTATTCATTTGGGAAAGTTTTTGGGACTTCTGGGCATCTTCATTAATGCCTGCATACTTTCCAGTCCGGGCTGTTTTAAAAACAGTCCGGTGACAAAAAGCTATTTTTTTCCACAGTCAGAACTCGAGCATGCATGGGTGCATCTTTGGCTTTCTGCACTAGTTAGCAGTTTGAACTGCTACTAGTATGTAAAATTAAAATATTAATTAATGTATTTTTCTTCTTTTATGGGAAAGTTGGGGGGCTGCAGACTAGCAGTCCAGTACCACAAGCCACCCCTGTCCTGTACACAACTTTGTACTCATAACCTAAAGCACAGTGTTTAGAGGGAACGATTCATAAACACTAGACTTTGTTCTTTGGAAGATCATGACAATTCTAATTTTACAGCATTATAATGACATAAATAACTGTATCAGACCTTTGTGAATACCAGATTGCCATTGGATTCTGAAAGTTTATATTATTTGTTTTAGACACTCTGTACAATGTCAGACCAGAAGTGCTTTGTTTTTATAACTAAGTTATTTTTTCTACTCCCAAAGCCAGCATTTATTCACATGATTCCACTGCTAATCACACCTTCCCCCCACCGATTCCCAGGGCTAGATGAATAATAGGACTGCTACTTCTACTCTCAATTTAGTCTGAAATTCTTGTATGACAGCTGACTTTACCCAAATATCTAAATAAATATGGCCCCTTATAATTGTATGCTCCAAACCCATGAGGCCCATAATCCAGCACTCCTGGAACAGGCTCCCCATCCATGTGAAGCAGGGTTCCTCCATAACCCAATTCAAGTTTAACTCAGACAACTGGATGGGGAGCAGGAAATTCATCCCTAATTTGGCAGTTGTGTCTCTAGTGGACACAGCCAGCCAATAAAGTGTTCTTCTCTCACGCCCCTGCTTGTAAATGTTTCATCTCCCAAGCCCCTGCTTACACTTACCAAGGGTACCAGAACTTGTCAGAGATTTGGGATGCATGGCTAGACATAAAAAGGTCTCAGTAGTCAATAGCCTAGTACATACCTATGAAACTATATCTGTGCATTGCTGCCTATGAGCATTGCACTAAACATACATATTGGTGTGACCTGTTCACATCATGTTTAGCATAAAGAATGAGATCTGCATGCTCATGCACATAGTATTTGCATGCACTTAGCATCACAGTGTACAGCTATTCATGTGTGTTCAAGCAAACAGGGCTGCCATATTGCTCCTTAAATGGACCTACTACATGGCTATGGGTGTCTCAGCAAGTGGGAAAAGCAATGTACTTGCATGGTATACCAGGAAAAGCAGGAATATCCCATTCTTCCTGTACTGGGACTTCAGGCAGTACCTGCTTGTTAACTGTGATGGCCTATAAGGAATGTGAATGCCTGATATAAAATAATAAGATGTAAACTGAAATTATAACAGCTGGATAATCGGACATCAGTCATTATGGAGAGCAATGTCATTGTCATGATGACCTGACCTCCTTCAACAGTAGGGGGCAGAGTTTCAGGAGAATGAAGCATTTAGGGGGGTACTACTATTACTTTGCACTATGTACAGTGTTGTGCAAGTCTGCTTAACAGTGTATGCTTTGTTTTGCACCTGTTGGTGAGCCCTTCCTTAACACAAGGCAGTAGCACCACTCGTAGTAGGAGGGTGTCTCTTCTGTGCCAGTGTAATTTTGTTTGTATTATATGCATATGTGACACCCCAACACTGGCCTAGTAATCAAGATGCCTCAATCCTCACCACTGGCAACAGTGGGGAATACACATACTGGGAGGATGATGAGTACACACACAGTAAAGTGCAATTTCCCTTAAGAGCACACAGAGACTGCAGTCAGTCTGGGGCTGATTTCTCCAGATCCCCCGTAAGACTTCTCACTGGCACAGCTATGGAGTTGAGATCTTAGCCAGGGTTCCAAGCCAATTCCTCTAACACTCTCTGTGTCCAACCAGTGCTTTGTGTCCCTGCCGGTGTAGCTGACACACACACACACACACACACACACACACACACACACACACACACACACACTTGGAGAATTGTTTTACACACATGCATGCACCTGGGAAAGGCTGGCACAGGTTTACTGGGTATGCACCCTTCTGCCCAGACTATAAGGTAGTTACCACTGCCAGCAATATCCCTTATCTGCTATTTTAAGGCAGTGGCATACCGCCTGCTCAGAGGCGATCTGTGCCTGACGTATAAAGCCATGTCCAACCCGGAATTAATGGACATGCTACACCTCAGAAAATCCAAATCTCATCGAGCTACGGCTGAGAGACTTGAACCTCAGCACTGAAATAAATAGGACATGCTGGAGGGACAGATTCATAACCCAGAGGCTCCCTTCACTCTGGAATAAAATCCCAGTCCAGGTTAGGCAGAGTCCCTCATTGACTCTCTTCAAGAAGAATCTTGATGAGTGGATGGGAGATCGTAGGTTTACCCCGGGTATCACTTCTGTGTCACTGTTAGACAGAGGCACAGTATACTAACCTCAAAAAAGGGCATAGCAAAATTAATTTAAAATGGGTGGCGAAAGCCAAACACACTCTGGCTAGGCTTATAAATGCCCTAGGGCAGATAGCCTAGTATGAACCTATGAACAAAGGGTGTCCAATCCTACTGTGTAATGTTACTATTAATCCAAATGGTAGTTTGACCAAGTGCCAGGCTATTAAGAGTGGCCTGTACAGTATCACCAAATAAATATGCAAGTACTCTAAGAGCTTGAATATCTCTAAACAGACCGGTCACAATTTAAAGGTTTAAATATATTTAATAATAAATAATAAAAGAAAAGGAAAATACTCAGTAAATCATCACAGTAACTTCAGATTTCAAAATCACAGGAAATATTTAAAACAGCATTGCAGGACAGTCTCAAATAAATAAAGATAACATCTAAACTGTACTTCACTATATTCCTTTCTGAATCTAAAAGGGTTACTGTGCCCTAGAAACATACTTATAACAAGTTGAGTGGATGTTTCCTAGCTGATGCTTTCAGGTCAAAGACAAATACAAAGTTCACTTTCTCTCTCTCTCTCTCTCTCTCTCTCTCAGAGAGCTCTTAAATTAATATCAAATATTACTGCTGGATTAGCTTGGATGGCATCACTTTTTGTCACCTAACTTTAGTTCCCAAGCTAAAGTCCCATTGTCAGAAACTGTCAGCATTTTAGCATCTCCCTGTGAAAAATACATATCTCTCAGATCTTTGCATAAACACTTACAAAATAATGCAGAAGGCACCCTAGTTCTAGACAGTCTGTCTCTTTGCTGCAGTGAAACTAACTTTTATAACAGAATCATAAAACAATTTAATTTCAACTATTTTCTTGAAGTTTTACAAGTTAACCCTCCATGTTCTAGTTCCCACTGTTAAAACATATACATTTACATAATTACAATAGTTTATATACATTCTGTTGTAAGCCAGCAGGACATGCTGTGGTTGCATTTTAGCTTGGTATATAGCATACAGTTCTAATTCATTTGTATGACAAACATGAATTATGTTGATATTCACAAATGTCATATGATTATTTGCAAAATTCCAGATAGCTGAGCTGGCAGTATTTCCCTTTGTCACAGCTTATATGGTATTTTTTTTCACCATTATATTATCCTTTAGATGGTTCAGATGACCAAGAGAGGGAATAGGCCTCGTTTACCTCAGTCTGTTAGCTGCTGCATCCAGCACTGGGACACTAATGCCCACACGGTTTGCCATTCAGGAGGGGGATGCTGGTCTCCTAGTTGAGGTGACGCCTGTCTCTACTTGTCTGGAGGATGGTGGAACCTTCTTTCCTGTTGGTAGATATGATAGGGAGACACTGCTGGTATCATGCCATCAGTTAAATAGGCTTATAACTGCCAAGTTGGCAACTGAATGCATACCTTGGCAACACAGAGTGCCTTCTGTCTCATTTGGTAGAGTCATTCAACTGGCAGGCCCTACATTTCATATATCCAGAAGAGCAACTGGCTACCCATGTGAGTGATGCCAGGATTTGATGTCATACAGAGTAACATGCAGCAAATCATGCTAGAAGCTCAGTCTAGGCCCTTCCTGGTGGCTTTCCTTCCTTATGTCTCGTGCCCTATTAGTTTTCCATTGTATACCCCATTGTTAGCTGTCCACTCTCTCTCTCTCCTTTATGTGCATCTTTTCATTACCCTTCCCACCTTTTGCAAGTGTGCCTCTGCCTGTGTTGGATGTACGTCTGCATGTCTGTGCAACCTGTTCAACTCCCTTTATCCCACCCCTTTGCATCTTTTAACCTATGTAGTATGGGGAAGAGACCACATCGGTTCTTCTGCTTTGAAAGACCTCCGACTGAATTGTCGTTCAAAAGAGGCCAGCCACTTTTCTGATCTGTGACTGGAGGACGAGTCGGTATACGAACCAGAGAGGATCAATCACGGAGGCTCAAGTAAGGTGCAATTTACCTTTTTTTCTGTTTCAGATCAGGGACTTGATTGAAAATATCTGTCAGGAGATTTGTATTGCACAAGTCAGGGACAGAAAGATTGCAGTCTTGTCATAGATCAGGGAAACAGAATAGGTAAGACAGTTATTCTAGATAAACTGTGAAATAGAAAATCGTGGTACCACGTGAGAATAAGAAGGGTTATGTAACATTTTTTAACAATCAGAACAATATGGGTAATAAGTGCACAAAAAGTTCCCAAAACCCACTGGTAACCGAAGATGCAAAATATATGCAATCACAGCGTGCCGACAATATTAGATACTATACAAAATGGGTTAATAAATATGAATTTGATGGCAAATTAGAAAAATCCTCGCTTATTAAACTTGTCAAACAGCCTAAAGCTGACGCAAAAGGTCAGATAAAAAAGCAACGTCAATTGGGAGTTCCTCAGGCACATAGGTGGATTGAGGAAGCAAACTGTAGGGAACAAAAAAGTAATAATTCAAAAGCTATGTTTTTAGATAAAGAAGACAATAATCTGGTAATGGCATCAGCCCCTCCACCCCCTCCACTTCCTGCACCAGAATATGAAGCGAGTGGAAAAGCTGGTCCACCTTCGCTATACCCGGCTGTCACCGCAAAGCCAGGACCATATGTTAGAGATCCCATCGAGACCAGGTCTTGAACACGTAACTTAAGAGGAGATATTGAGTTATATGAAATAAATAAAAATTCACGAGCTATGAGTGAAGAAGAGATATATCCACTCATAGAAGTACCAAATCCACAGGCAGGACAGGACCCAACTCTTCTAGTATATAGACCGTGTACACCGGAAGACATCCGGAAAGCCACAGAGGGAATTCCCCATCCGAAAGTTCATTTTAGAAAATTCTTAGAAGACTTACAGGGCATGAGGTTAAGTTATCATTTGAATGGAGAAGAAGTAGAAAAAGTAGTCAGACAGATCATAGGCCCAGATTGGCACATGATCAGTGGCAACTGGAATCCCCGTGATGCAGAACATAACCCACTCCCACATAGCAATGCAGAACTGGATAACAGAGTGAAAGGTCTAACAGACCGAATCTCTGAGAAATGAAAGCCTAGGGCAGACTGGACTTGCATTAATCAATGCATCCAACAAGAAGGTGAAACTGTTGACAGATATTATGCAAGATTATTAGAGTGTTTTAATAACCATTGTGGAATGCAGGTACCTGAAGACCAAACACATGATTCCCCATATGAGCAGCAATTAAAGAATGCATTTTTGAAAGGCAGTATTTTGCCTATAAGCAGCTTTATTACAAAGCACATGGTAGACCATCGTACAAGTAGATTACAGTCACTACTTGAATATGCTAGGCATGCCGAAAGGCATTTTAACAGTAAAAAGAAAAAGAAAGCCCAAGTATTTGATGTAGAAGACGGAACAGAAGTTTATGTAGTACAGTCCGGAAAAAAGGGCAAGAAAAATGCCCAGGGAAACAAACAATCTGATAAACGATCAGAAGAGTTTGAAGAAAGAAAGAAAAGGGGTGAATGTTTTAAGTGCGGGAAAAAGGGACATTTAGCAAGGGATTGCAGGCAAAACAAAAAGGTAGCCATGGAAGATAAGGAGGGTGAGGACTGACTATATGATAGTCAAGAATCACTAGAAGGGAATACCTAGAAAAGACAAATGCAAATGTGATAGAAGAAATAGAGGAAGTGAAAGAAATCACCGATGGTGAAGAAAGTGAAATTTTAGACTTGGCATTATTGAGCCTGGAGCTCTATTTAGCAGACACAAAACCGGAAGTTACACTTCTGGTAGAGGGGAGGGAAGTTAAATTCCTGTGTGACTCAGGGGCTTCATGGACCCTGATACATCCTTCCAAACTACCAGAAAATTCAGAATCACTTGATTACATATTAGTGAAAGCAGCTAATGGACAGCTGTATCGGGAGCCACTCTCCCACAACATAGCAATAACTGACCCTGTTTCAGGGATGACCCAGAAAAGCAAAATTGTCATTTCTGCAAAATGCCCAGTAAACCTTTTGGGCAGAGATCTTATGCAGATATTTGGCATAGCAGTAGTACCGACTATGCAGGGTATGGAAGCACAGCGACAAATGGATACTTTTGTGGTGCGACCGGAGGGTGAAACATTTTGTTGGTACAGCCAGGACTTAGTTACGACTGGTCCAGGGGCAGTAACCGAAGAACTGATGAACATAGCCATCAGTAAGTCCCCCTCCCTTGACACTGATAAACAGCATTTGTTGCACTGTACTCTGTATTATTGTAGCACACCAGGACCTGATAAGGAATATGAGCAAGAACTGTTTAAAAACCATGCGAACAGATTAGTATTACGTAACCTGTACTGGGACACAGAAGGGAACAGTGTAGTCAGCTGTTCATTGCCCCAGGAATTCTTTGCACTCTATAAATCTAATCGATTACCACATGTTAGTTTAACAAAAGACAAGAATGTGAAATGGGCAGATCTTGGAGAAAAAGTCACAAAGTGGGAAAAACAAACAGAGTTAGAATTATCAGAACAGGGAATACAAAAACAGAAGTTAAATTGGATAATGCAAACACACCCAGCTGTACACTTGCAGTCTAGTGAGGACAGCTGATTAGCACTCTTACTAGAAGAGGAAGAAAAAGCTTTACAGAGTATACCAGAAACCCTCTGGTCAACAGGGAAATCAGATGTAGGATTAATCTGTACAGCAGGACCAGTTACTATTACGCCAAAATCAGCATTCAGACCTCAAAAGAGACAGTATCCCTTAAGAAAGGATGCAGAAGTAGGAATCAAACCTATAATAGCAGCCTTACTTAAGGAAGGAGTACTAATAGAATCTCCCGACTCGCCATGTAATACACCCTTATTTCCTGTTAGGAAAGCAAACGGGGAATGGCGTATGGTCCAAGACTTACAAGCTGTAAATGATGCAGTAATACCTAGAGCACCTACGGTGCCAGATCCACACACCCTATTGAATGATTTGAAGCCTCAACAGAAGTATTTTTCTGTGGTAGATATTAGCAATGCGTTTTTCACGATACCGATACACCCCGACAGCCAACATTGGTTTGCATTCACATTTCAGGGAAAAAGGTATACATACACGCGACTACCACAGGGGTATTGTGAAAGCCCAACAATATTTGCACAAGAGATGGCAAGCAACTTGGCAGGATTTAGCCCACCAAGAGGCAGCCAAATTTTACTTTATGTAGACGACATCCTGCTGGCAACCCCCACCCAGCAAGAATGTAAAGAAGATACCATAGCATTACTACAATTTTTAGCCACACAAGGACATAAAGTAAACAAAAACAAATTGCAACTTTGGAGAAAGCAGGTTAAATACCTGGGATATGTAATATCCAAAGAAGGTAGAACATTAGATGAAGATAGAAAAATAGCAATTTTGCAAGCGCCCAAACAGACTACCAAGAAGGAAATTATGTCCTTCCTGGGCACGACTAATTTCTGTCGGAGTTGGATTCCAAACTATGCATTGGAGTCTGCTCCACTGACCAACTTGATATACAAAAAGCCTATGGCAGCACAAGATTTATTACAATGGACACCAGAAGCAGAATCAGCTTTCTGCACACTGAAACAACTGATAGCATCCTCATTAGTTTTAGGATTACCAAACTATCATAAACGTTTTTTCCAAACTGTAGATTGTAAACAAGGTTATATGACATCAGTGTTGACACAGCAGCATGGGGATAAACAATGCCCCATAGCTTATTATTCATCACAACTGGACCCAGTGGCGCGATCCCTGCCCCACTGTGTGCAAGCAGTAGTTGCAGCTGCAATGGCATTACAGGCTTCAGCCTCAGTAGTGTTGTTCTACACTCTCACATTGAGAGTGCCTCATGCAGTTGCAATTATTTTATTGCAAGAAAAAGTAGCATATCTTTCTCCTACTAGACATCTTTCTTGTATGACTATACTCCTGAGCCAACCTCATATGACAACTGAACGATGTACAACTTTAAAACCATTTACCTTGCTCCCGACACCTGCGGATGGCACACCACACAGCTGCCTGCAGGAAATTGAGCAAAAGACACTGCCTAGAAAAGATCTAACGGACGTTCCCTTGGATGATGCCGAGGTGACATATTACGTGGACGGCTCATGCAGAAGGGGTCCTACAGGACAGAATCTAGTAGGGTATGCAGTAGTTTCTAATACTGAGATTTTAGAAGCAAAGTCTTTACCACATAACTTATCTGCACAAGCAGCAGAATTGATTGCTTTGACAAGGGCATGTACCTTGGCAAAGGGTAAATGTGTGAACATTTTTACTGACAGCCAGTATGCTTTTTCTACTGTACATGTTTTTGCGCAGCAGTGGAAAAATAGAGGAATGATAACATCTACTGGTAAACCAATTAATCATGCGCAATTTATTCTAGATTTGTTAGAATCTATTCAGTTACCTCAGAAAGTAGCTATTTGTAAATGCATAGCTCATACCAAGCAACAGGATAGGATTTCAAAAGGTAATGCGAGAGCTGATATAGCTGCAAAACAGGCAGCTTCAGCTTCAGAAGTATTTCCTTTGAGTGAGGAATTACAACCTTCTGAGATTTCAGATTTAGAAATGTTAAAAACAATGCAGACACTTACTACAAATGTAGAAAAACAGAAATGGATAAAACGAGGAGCAATTCTTGAGAAAGGGCTGTACATCTCCAAAGAAAGAAACCAATTTTGCCGTCTAACTTGTTTAGATATGCAGCTTTGTTGAGCCATGGGCAGTGCCATGTCTCAACAGGGGGGATGGTACAGTTAGTGAACCTTGTGTTCACTGCATATGGGTTTACAAACTACACAAAAAATTTTTGTGCAGCATGCCATGTTTGTAACAGGCATCATGCACAAGGGGCATTGAAGCCTAAGCAAGGGAGTTTCCCAACACCACTGCATCTGCTCCATACTATCTGTATGGATTTCATAGAACTAAACAAATGTGAAAATAAGAAATATTGTCTTGTCATTATAGATATGTTTTCCAAATGGGTGGAAGCTTTTCTGACCAAAAATCCAGATGCAGCTACCACTGCAAAAGTCCTTGTTAAAGAAATTATTCCTAGATTTGGCATACCGGAAAAGATCTACAGTGACAATGGCACACGCTTTGTAAATCAAACCATACAACAGCTGAGCCGATATTTCGGAATTTCCTTAAAGAACCATTGTGCATACCACCCTCAATCTGCAGGATTAGTAGAGAGGCATAATGGGGTTTTGAAAAACAAACTTAGAAAGTTAATTAGTGAGACACAGAGGAACTGGGTGCACTGCCTGCCTCTGGCACTGTTGAGCATGAGAACTGTTCCAAATGCAGAGGGGTTAACTCCTTTTGAAATACTGTTTGGGAGGGCATATTATATACCTCAGTGGAAACCTCTCATGCCTGCGGACCACGAGGCTGACAGTTCACTTGCAGAAAACATGAGACGTCTTCTAAGTAATAAACAACTTCTGCAGTTGAATTCTGTTCCAGATAAAGAACAAACCAAACCATCGGAAGCAGCAGTAGTCCCAGGCACATGGGTCTGGGTGAAAGTTATCAAGAAAAGAAACTGGACCACACTGAAGTGGGAAGGGCTGTACCAAGTGCTACTGTCAACACCCACTGCAGTCAAGATCGCAGAGCGAGCATCCTGGATTCATCTGACACACTGTAAATTGGTTAAAAACTTTGAACTGGACAAAAAACTTGTTACTGTTGCACAAGAACAAAATGACCAGATACGGAGCAAGTAGAAATGCTGAACAACCTCAGAAGTATTGCATGATCATTTTGTTGGCCATACTGATAACATTAATCTTTTTGTTGTGGCCTTTCCTTTTTCCAGCCACACGAGCTGAACTGAATAAACGTGAATCATTCATAGACTGGCATCCGAACTTTAATACTTACCAAGCAATTAAATATGTGTATGCTGAAACTTTTAATGTTTCGAATTGCTGGATCTGCAAAACTATAGCGACAGCATACGGGGATTATTAATGACTGCTGTCCCCCTAGGGGTCAAGTGAGACCTGGGAATATTTGCTTTTTGATACTACAATTGTAAAATCACAAGACAAAATAGCATTGTTACCTACTTGTTACACAAAAGGGAATTGTATGTTTTTACTAAAATGATACTGTTCAGGTAGGTTGGAGTAATTGTAATGTGACTGTTCCTTACAAATGTTATACCAAAGCTAATAATGCAGGTTATATTTGTGATACAAACTATGACTCATATCTTGAGTCGATTCATAAGACTATTGATGACATACAACGTAATCCTGTTCTTTTAAAACAACTATTATTGATAAGAAAATGTTTCATGCAGGACAAGTGTATATTAATACTAAAGTAGAGAACTGTTATTTTCTTTGTGGGAAAAAGGCATACAAATAGTTACCTGAGAACTGGTCCGGCAGTTGTTTTTTTGGGTTACCTGGTTCCGGACATACGACACACTGCAGTTTTACCTCAGGGAAAAATCCGAAATGTCAGAGAGATCACCAAGAAAACCGGAAATCCAATCAGAAGGCCTGAAAATCCAGTGGGATGAATCGAAGCAGGCTGGAGAAACCATAATTCCATAAAAAACAAAGATAAACTGACACACATGGACTTAAGTGACACTATTATATCGTGGGCAGGTATAGCCCCTGCATATGGCGCAGTGAAATCGATTTGGGAGCTGAGAAAACTGTCCAAACTTCTTGAAGTAATGAGTAATGCAACTTTTTCCTGCTCTCGAGTTAATGACTGATGAACTGAATGCTATGAGAACTGTGGTGCTTCAAAACCGCATGGCTCTTGACTTCATCCTAGCGGCAAAAGGTGGTACATGCGCTTTAATAAAAGAGGAGTGCTGTTCATATATTCCTGACAACCAGCATGAGATAAATTACCATCTTGAGGTGATTCAGCAAGTGTCAACCATGACCAAACCAGGCCCAAACCCACTGACGGACCTTTTCCAGAATTTGTTTGGGGGGTGGGGTAGCATCCTAATGAACGTCCTGATTGCCATTTGTGTGGGATTACTCCTATTAGGAGTGTGTGTTTGTTGTGGTATTCCCTGCATGAAAAGATTGATCAAAGATTTCATAGACATGTCAGTTTCTGAGACTTTATATCAAAGTACTGAAATTGAAGAACTGCTGAAAAATGAAACACTTTCATAAGTTTTAAACTGAATGACTCTCTTAACTGCAAATTCTGAATGGAAAGAGGTTAGGAGAAGAAGCAATTGTTTATGCTTTTGAAAATAGAATAAAAAGTATTAACAGGGGGGAAATGTTAGAAAAATATGTATTAATGTATATGTTTAATGCTTATTAGAAGCTAAAAGGGTTAACACATTTCATTCTATTTCATGCACAGCTTAATTTTGTATGAGATTATAAGATGCTTTTCAAACTGCAGTATGCTTTCTGAAATTGCAAGATGCTCTCTGACCTAGTATTTGCTAGCACAGCAAAATTCATGTTTATGCCTTTTGGAAATGTACTGGGAAGCAGGTGATTATCTGCTGGATCAGGAAAATGTATGAATAGTGAATGAATAGAGCAATACTGTTTTCTATAATGTAATTGAATATGAACACTCAGCCCTGTTTGTGTTATGAGAACATGCACAGCTGCGGAAAAGAAGAGCTACATCAGACAAAAGACTGCTTGAAGAAATGAACTGTAATCTGTACTTGCTTTGTGCTCGAATTAGCCATAATACCTTGAATGGTAACATTGCATAGTAAAAGTTGTATCTGACCGGTGGTTGTCAAGGCCACCTTGTTTTTCTCAGGAAGTTTTTTTTTGTAAACTTGATATGCCAGCAGAAAATCATGGACAAACAGCTGTTGAGAAACAATATTGAAAGAACTTGTGATTTATTACGTCAGCTTAGTAGGCAATACCTTGTAAGAAATGTATAAAGACAGTCTCACTTCCTGATTCTAGTTAGACAAACTCTGTATCAGCACGTTTTTGTCTCCTTGCTGCAAGATTAAAGTGCCTTAACTTGAACCTGCTGTGTGTTGATCATTTTGAAGTTATTTTTCCTTTGACACCTATCATAGAGTATAACGCGCCCCTTTTGGAATGTACCTCACAAGACATCTGCAGCAGCTGGAAAGGCCAGAGAAGTACCTCACAAAGAGAATTACTGGCCTCAAACAGATGCCCTACACTGATCATCTCAATAAACTCCAGCTTTACTCTGTAGCATATCGCCTACTCCAAGGTGATCTCTGCCTAACATATAAAGCTATGTCAAACCCAGAGCTGTTGGACATGCTACACCCAAAGAAATTCCAATCCCTCCGAGCTACACGCTCTCGGGACCTAAACCTTGTCACCACAATAAACAGGACTTGTTGGAGGGATAGATTCCTGTCCCAGAGACTTCCCATACTCTGGAACAAACTACCCATCTATGTCAAGCAAAGTTCCTCATTAACACTGTTGAAGAAAAATATTGATGAGTGGATGGGAAATAGGAAATACACCCTGGGGATCACTTCTGTGGCTCTGCTCAACAGGGGCACAGGAAATTAACTTTCTTGGGTTGGCATAAGCCAGGGAACTTTGTTGGCTAGGCTAACTTAGGCCCTTGGGCTGATAGCCTAGTACCTATCTATGAACCTATGTCATACCCCTTCACAATGGAGGCCCCTCTCCTGACCTTTCTAACTATAGGCCCATAGCTATACTTTCTGCACTTGCCAAAATCTTAGAAAAATGTCCACAATAACAGACTCTAGACCACCTTCTAACACACAACCTTCTATCTTCTACCTAACATGGGTTCCACCCCAAACATAGTACTAGCACTGCCCTATTAAGTTTCACCAATACTGTAAACCAACTCAAAAACAATAACTGCACTGTCTGTGCCACTTTCCTTGATATGTCAAAAGCTTTTGACAGGGTATCCCATCAAATACTCCTAAACAAACTTGCCTCCCTGAACTTCAGCTCCAATACACTTCAGTGGTTCCACAGCTACCTCTTCAGCCATAAACAAGTCACCTTATGGGAACATAAACCATCACCCCTTTTGCTCATCATAGTTGGCATCCCGCAAGGCTCTGTCATAAGCTCACATCTCTTTATTATCCTTACCAATGATCTCTGTACTGCAGCATCACCTGCCTCTATCATTCAACATGCCAATGATGCTTCCCTTATTTGCTGTGCCCCCTCCGTAAATGAACTCCAAGTAAAGTCTCAGACTGCCCTAAATAACATTGAAAAATACCTCTCAGTCCACCGATTCTAAACCCAAACAAAACCAAACTTATATTTTCCAATCCCTCCAATAAAAACCAGCAAAAGCATCTCTCTGTCTTTGCGTGTAATGATACAAAAATTGAACCTGTCGAATACATTAAACTCTTTGGTGTTACCCCAGACTGTAACCTAAAATTTGACAGACATATCGCTTTAACAATCAAAAAAGTCCAACAAAATTAGGTGCTCTCTACAGGGCTAAACCATATCTTTTCTAACCATGCTAGAATATCTACAGCCAGAACCCACCTACTTTCCACCTTTCTGTAGTGTTCACAAATGTACACAAACCTTTGCAAATCTGATCTAAATAGACTAGAAGCTTGCTATAATAAAATCGCCAAATTTGCCACTAACCTTCCCCATAGAGCTCACTTTCAGACTACAGCCAAAGTCAAACAGGCCAACAAAAGACTTTACCTTACTACAAGAACACTACAAAATGTAAAAATATATACATAGAAGGGTTGCAGATTATGTAATGGCACTAAGTCAAACATTACAAGCTCTACAGAATGACAAGTTATTGAAAGTTATATCAAAGACTATAAAACATTAATCAAGTGAAAAGCTAAACAGTTATACAGGGTGTAACAACACTGATTTATTACATAGGGCCTAATAAATACAACAGAAAAAAACACAAAGTATAAGAATCTCTGAAAAACTGTGCAACATACATCACAAAGAGAAGGAGCTCTGCAACATGGCAAACTAATCTGCAAAAAAAAAAAGAACTAAAGCAAGAACATAGCAGCATAATATAGTTTGTTTACTTTATTCCATTACATAATTCAAGATGGCTGTGCACTTTGATTTCCTCAGTCTTGTGTTCCTGCATCCTGCCACTCTGGTTCTCGCTTCCTACTCTGATGACAGTGTACCCCTTACTACACAACTTATCTACCTTTTTAAAGATAATGTGGTTTATTGAAAAATCTGCTGTCTCTGGATTACTTTCTTCAGTGACCTGCATGTCTACTTTAGTTTATATGGCTACCACTCTCACTTTATTTTCTTTCCTTATGTTTCCCTTTTATTGCAAGGTATATCTCAGAATAAAACACATCACTTCTACCTTTTCATTGGTTTACCGATCCCTTTTTCTTAGATTCTACCTCATGTTGTAGTCCCTGCTTTACAACAGCTGAGGCAGACTCAGAACTCTGCATTTGTCTGCTTATCTCACTCTCTCTACTCTGTTATGAAGGTTGTCACTCAAGGGTCTTTCTTCGATTTTTATTCTATTTCAGTACCTACATTACTTGCAAGTTTGGGTATATTTTTGTACTATATTGGTAATTCCTTCAGCTGCTATACTAATGTTCCTTATAGTTTGGATTCAACACACTCATTTTTTGTCAGTTTAAAGGTAGTGCAAAATAACTGAAAACATTTTTTCTTCTGTGGAGAAAGTGTTCACTTTACTTGTAAAGGTGTTTAGCTCAAGGACACAGGGTACATGGCTTGATGTTCTCCTTTTAGGGAACTTGGCTAGGCTTAAAATGGTTTACAAGGGCAATTAATCTAGTACTAAACTATGAACCTATCTGGGGCTGGCATAGTGTTTTAAATTGCTGTTTACTGTATTTTTCTTTCGAAAAGTAACTTGTGTTGACTGATAGTGTTTACTGGCAATTGATGCTCGTCTTCCACTGGAAAGAGGCACCATTTTCATCTTGAGCATGGAACAGACTACTTGTCCCATGATCGGCTCTTCTTCCAGCCACAAAAATGTTAAGCAAACGACCTTTGCCATCATAGCAGGCTAGCTATTAGCCACAGGGGGCTGATTCTGTTCTGGCCATTTGTAACTAAGATCATTCATATTTTACCACAGATCCCTCTGGTGTACAGCCAGTATGGTCAGGGCATTAGCCACATTCTCTACAACCGTTAGGGCCCCTCAGTGGGCAAGGGAGAGCCACTGTTGTCAGTCTTGGGAGAGGAAAGAGGAAAGGTCTGTCTGTTGTGTCAAAATGCTGTTCCCATTCCTGCGGAATCTGCTGCTGCCCTTAGTAATACTGTTGATCCTATTTCTCCTGTCAAAAAGAGACAGAAAACTAAGCATGCATCTGCTCCTCCCCAAATTTCTTTGGATAAGCTAGTTTACTGTGTCTGGCTCAGGGTTTAATTCAGGCTATTGATCCTAGTAGTTTCTGGTAAAAGAAAGAGAATTTCAAGATTCTGAATCTTGAACAGGAAGACATGGACAGATAATGTTTTTTTCCCCTTGAATTTCTGATTCAGAAGATCTTAGTTTCTGATTTCTTTCTGTGGGGGGGGGGGTCTCTTTCTCTAAGACTATTCCTAGAATGTGCAAGTGTTTTCAGTGGGAAAAAACTGAGGTTTCTCAGTCCCTCAGAAAATGCTATGAGTTGTTACAGAATGATTTTCCAGAACCTACACCGATTCCTCCTGTTCTGCCTGCTTTAGATGATGTGTGTATTACTACCTGCAATTTTCCTGATAGTCATCCAGCTACCCTTAAAAAGGCAGATAGTATGTATAAAATTCCTCATTAGTTTAAATGTTTACTATTCCCAAAATGTGACCCAACAGCTATAGCTTTAGTTGATCCCACTGATCTTAAGCACTTAATTCCAATCATACTCTTTCTAATAAGAATTCGAACATTATTGATAGGCATGGGTAAAAGAGTGTATATTCCTTTAACTTTGATTTTCAAAATTTTGAATTTTTCAGCTCATACATTAGTTTGTTCTGACAAATTGTGAAAGTATGAGGAATGTTTTATCTGCAGTTTCTTGTGAGGAAAAATCTGCTTTCAATAACTTAATCTCTTGTATTGCACGGGTCACTATGTATTGTTTCCAGTGTGTTTATGACTGTGTTGATGCTTCTTCCAGGGCTATAGCCACTGGTACTATTCTGAGGAGGTTTGCTTGGTTGTTTCCTCAGAGCTTCCCAGATTATGTTAAAAATGAGATTTTAAATTCTCCACTTGATAAAGATTTAGTGTTTGGCCCCTCTGCTGCAAAGGTGATCAAAAAGTGTGGTGAAAGGGGCAACTGATCCAGGCAATCTCTTAAGATTTTTCATCTCTTGTTCAAATTTTCCAAGGGATTTTCTTTCTTCTTATCCAATTTTGGTAAAAAAAAAAAAAAAAAAACAGAATAAGCAGTCTTGGCAAAATACAGTTGAACAAATGTTTAAGAAGAAATGGCAAGGAGGGTACCAAAAAGAAGTCTTGAGTCTCCATATGCCAAGGACAGTCCAACAAGTCTTAATGACTGTTCAAGACCTAGTAACTCTCCCACCCTGGCCCCTTTTTTCTTCTAGAAAGTGTGAATATCCATTTTGCTGTTTGGCAGCAGATTTTTTCAGACAAATGGGTTCTGAAAATCGTTCATCAAGGTTACAGATGACAGCAGGAAGAAGTTCCTCCTTTCCAGGTATGGTCATTCCTCATTTTCCTGATCAGACTGTCTTGTTTTCATCTGTTTTTCATCACATACTGTCCCAAGAAGTGATAGAAACAGTTCCTCCTTCCCAGGTGGGGATGGGTTTTGTTCAAGGATGTTCCTTGTGCCAAAGGAAGAAAATGCTTGGAAGTCCAGTTCTGAATCTTTCTTTCCTAAACTTCTTTGTAATAGTACCCAAATTCAAACTGACTTTATTTCACAACCTATTACTTTTTGTTCCTCTTTCAAGTTTTCTGGCAACACAAGACTTAAAAGCTGCTTATCATCACTTTCCTATTCATCCAGACTTCAGAGATTTCTTAAGAGTGTGTGTGTCTGGATCACATTGTTCTCTGCCTTACCCTTTCGACTAACCACTACACCAAGAGTGTTCACAAAGTGTCTCGTTTCAGTTATAATTCATTGCAGGCTACAGGGTATCCCCATTTTTCCATAATTAGACAACTTGCTTAACTGTGCAGTGTGTCAGGAATCTCTCTCTCTCTCTCTCTCTTGTTGAGTGAGAGATCTCTTACACAAACTGGGATTCCAAGAGAACAGTCAAAAGTCTTTCTTGACTCCTTCACACAGGATTGGGATGTAAGCTAGATACCCCATTTCAAAGAGCTTTTCTTCCACATAAAAAAAAATAGACCTTTATCTAGATCTATTTCTAAGGTATTTCACTCAGACATCGGTCACTGTAATGGAATACCTCAGGATTTTAGGTCTCATGGCATCTGTGATTCTCATGATCCCCCTGGCAAGAATCGGTATAGAAAAGGTACATTGCTACCTGAAATCTCTTTTGTCCCAGCATCTTCTTCTTCTTCTTTCGGCTGCTCCCATCAATGTTACGCCAAATCTCTCTTTTGTCCTTATTTCTTCTTCTTCTTCTTTCTCTGCTCCCATTACCACATCCCACATACATGTTCTCCCTCACCACATCCATCACCATCCTCTTAGGCCTGCCTTACCCTCAACCACCTACATCCCTCTCCCTTCTTCATCCCATATACTCTCTCCAGCACCTTCCTGCCTCCCTGTTCTTCCAACCATTCTTCTCAACTTTTTTCTCAATATACTCCAAACCTCCTACCCTCATGTCCAAGCTAACATAATATTTGCCTCTGTCTCTTACTCCTCACCAACTAACCATCTTAGACCCTGTAATCAATCCTCTCCTCCTCCCATCCATCTCCACTCACTGCGGTTGTGTCTATCACACATTTAACTCTGCCCGCCCAGCTCTACCTCCTTACTTTCCTTTCACTCTCTTCTCCTTCTCATCTAACATACTCCTCCTCACTACCATATCAGACCACTGTATCCTCTTACAAACTCACCTTCGCCACCTTCTTCTCCACTTCCCATTACTCCACAACTCTTATCCCCTTCCATTACACGCATCCTCCTCCTTTCCCCTCTTCCCCCCCTTCATTCCTCTTCCCTCTGCAAGTTAAACTCCTCTCTCTTCCTCCTCCTACTCCCTCCATCTCTCTCTCCATTCCTCCTCTTCTCTTCACACTCCTTCCACCCTCTCTGTACTCTTCCCTGTCTGATCTCTACTCTTCTCACAAACATCCATCACCTCATCATAGTTCAATCCTCCTCCTGTCTGATCATTCTGTACTGTGTCATCTCTCCACTGTAAATTTCAAAGATCCCCCTGCCCATCCATCGAGCACTCGCCACCATCCTCACTGACACATCATGACCTCCCACTAACCGCCTCCCCTATCCTAGTCCATATCCTGTACCACCACTACCCCCTCTCTGCATCAACACCCTTTATCATATTTACACCAGTGCTGGGGATTGTGCCTCTCTGCATCAATCTTTGTATACACCTTCTCAATTGTCTTTGGGATCTCCATAAGATGTGTCTTCTTGGAAAATCCCCAGTCACTTTATCTTCATATCCCCTCTTCCAACTTCAGGTCTCTGTTCCAATAGGAGACAGTCACCAGGGGTAAGTGGACTTTACTAAAGATGCAGGCAGGGAAAGGGGCAATTGAACCACAATAGCTTTGGAAAGATGCAAGCAGTTTCACATCTGAATACCTCAAATAATAATGTCAAGCACATCAACAAGCAAGGGAGATATAATGGGTACATCAATGTGGACCTCCATCTTAGCAAACCCTTGTACCCTCTATGTCCCTTGTAGACTCTCATTGTATACATCAACAAGCAGCAGCAACTCATTGTTTCACCCTCTTTGTAGACTAGCCAGCTGTTTGGGATATAGCTCCACAGTATAATCCTTACTAGTTTTGGATATAGCTATACTAGCTGGGTTCATTGGGAATATAGACCATCCATATCTTGTTGTACCCTTGTGTTATAACTCCAGCTGCTGTTAGCATGGCTTGTCAGCATAACACTTGTGTCATTGTGTTTTGCCTTATAGCCAGCAGCTTGGGATATATTATTCACAGCATAATCTCATTGTGTTACCCCTTTGTAGACTAGCCATGTTAGCTTGGGATATTTCTCCAGCATAACAATCTCATCTCATAAGGCATTGCAAGTCTGTTTAGCTAATGCAGTAGTGATAGAGCATAGAGCCATTCTAGGACAGAGATCATGAATGATAAACTAGAAATCGATCTCTCCAAGATTCCTCTTGATCTAGGAGAGGAGAGTTTCTCTTTTACAAGATTGTGATCTTCTCTTCCCTGACAAAGAGCAAGTTCCTTGTTCCATGACAGAAGGCAATTTTCAGGATTTTTTGATGTCTTTTTTTTTTTTTGTCCCTTTCACTAATATCCAGGGTACATCTGAAGACTAATATCCAGGGTACTGAAGAAGATCCAAGATCATTGTAGGACTTCAGGGTGGGCACTTTTTCCATTTTTTTTTATTCCTTCTTTATTCCTGACCTTCCAGGCACCAGCATGCATCTTTTTCTGCATCTTAGGAAATCACCAGGGTGTTAGTTCATAAATTTCTCATTAAGTAGGAATAGGAGGGTTATAAACATCCAAATATCAAATATTTAAGGTTCCTGACTGCTGAAATTTAATATCTAAACTCTCTTAAATAGACGACATGCATAATAATGAGGTCTTAATGGAGGGGCAAGACCTGCTACTAAAATAATACTAGAAAAAAAATGGAATACAAGCAAAAATACTAGAAAATAATTAACCAGCAAATGGAAAGGGCTTCTTTTCAGGGCTATTTTTCACTTGTTCAGCTATTACTGTCTCATCCTATGGTCCTCTGTATATTTTCTATTTATCCTATATTATATATTGTTGTATATCTTCTATTTTCTTTGTGTCAGATCATGGTCAAATGTAAAAGGGAATTTGCATTGAAAGAGTAAGAGAGACCAAGAAGAAACCTCCATACCCATCTGATTTTGATTTTGTGATAGAGAAGCTAACACTTGCTACATTTGAACCAGCTAATCTGACTGACTTGAGATTATAACATGAAAAACGGTTTTACTACTGACTGCTCCAACCTCTGCAAGAAGGGAAGGGTATCTGAAAATTAAACTCTATGGTGAGTCCCCCCTCCTTTTTCAGGGAGGAACAGTTTTTTGGAGAACAAACCCATCTTAATGCCTAAAAAGTGTATCAAACTTACTTTAAGACAAACTGTCCATCTCTTCATTTACTTTCCTAAAACTAAAAATGAGGGAGAAAGGATGCTCCATACCTTGGATGTCCACAGACTACTCGGATACTATAATGATAGAACTTAATCTTTCTGATCTTCAGATCAATTGTTCATTCCTTGTAAAGGTAAGAAGGGACAACCTGTGTCAAACAGACTATTTCCAAATGGTTATCTAAGACTATTACCATTTATTATACTCACCGTAACAAAACTATTCCTGGCAGGGTCAAGCCCCACTCTACTAGGACCTTGGCTCCTTTGTGGCTTTTTGGAAAGGGTTGTATTCTAGAAGTACTCTGGAAGCTGCTGCTTGGTCCTCTGTATACAGTTTTACAAAGCACTATAAGCTTGATTCCTTTTCTAGGTCCAGATCAAGCTTTGCCAGGACCATTCTCCAGGGGCTCCTGGACTCTTTTCCTTTTACCTCCCAAATATAGTTAGTTAATGTGATCTATCCATATGGCTAAAGTGACTGCAGCAGTCAATATGATGAACATAGTATAGTTGTGCAAGTTAAACTCAACCATAACACTAGATGTTCGAATGATCACTTTTGTAGTAGCTGCTCCCTCCACCCCCTTGTTGTTTGGTGTGTTTTTTAATGCCAGGATGTGGACATTTATTTATTTATTTATTTATTTAATTTTTGTTCCTAGTTTTGTCCTTTCAGGGCTGAGCCTCACTGTCTTTGTTAGCATGAAAGCTCTGAAGGGCTTCATGCTCAAACTTTTAGTCAGCTCAATTGCCTGACATTTTAGCTACATGGAAGGTGCCCTGAAGATTTGGAAGCTGACCATCTGTTATATCCTTGGCAGGATATAACCCATATATCTAAGGATACTGTATCAGTGATCATGCTAAGGTAAGTTACTGTTATGGTAAGTTTAACTTGCACAACTTTATTTATTTAAATATTTCCTCTTGTATATCTCTTTAGCATTTGACACTGACCTTGGGATCCTGTTGGACCATATGAGTTTTGGAATGGTTTGACCTCCTACCTTTGTGGATGTACTTGGAGAGTGAAGCCAGGGTTTAATTCCTCCTCTCCATTCTGTTTCAACAGTGGTATCTCTCAACCTCTTAGAGCACAAAATCTGGACAAAGCCTAAAAATGATGGGGGGACAAATAGGAACAGATTTTAAATAATGCTCTTACAAACTTCAAAAGTTGATAGAATAATGAGTTTTGCATTAGCATGAATTTTCTGAAGGATGTGGAGTCTTAAACTCAAATGTTTGTCATTATTTAATGACTTTAATCCTCAGCTATTTGCCAGAAAGGAAGAGATTCTAGGAGGAACACACCAAAAATATGAGGCAAAAATCTGGACATTCTGCGAAAATGTGTAGAGTTGAGAAGTGCTATGGCTCAGGGATTAATTAAACCTTTACTGCAGTTACATGCACATGCTTTCTGTAAGACTTACTGTTTGACTGAGATGCATGCAGTACTACTACTATGCTGATGACATGCACCTGTGCCTCCACCAAGCATCTATCAGGTGTACTCTAATATCTGCAGGTCAGAAATGCATTCAGAATTGGAATATTCATCTGTTTTAGCTTAATACCTCCAAGATGGCTGCCATGACCATTCATGCTACCATAAGTAATTCATCAACTCACTGTTGCCTGCTGACATTATTGACAAAGGGATAACATTTAGGGGTGATCTTTGATCAGCTCACACTTAAGGACCAGGTATCCACTGTTGTCAAGTACTTCATCAAGGTGTATCACCCTCATCAAGCATTTTTTTCTACCTGCACATTTTCTGGTGGTAGTTTGTCATGCATGCTGGATGACACTAATGCTTTGCATCTCAAAGCTGTACTAGTTGCATTTGGTGCTGAACTCTGTAGTTTGGCTACTGACAGGGTTATCTTAAGACCACCATTCTGCACTGAGTGACTGGAACAAGCATTGGTTTCCACTGCATTTGCTTTTTACTTATAAAATTCTGGTTCTGTTTTTTTTTGGCTTTTCGTGAACTGATCCTCTCTTTTATCTTAAAGAGCTCCTGACTTGATATCTGTGCACTCATTCCACACTTCTCCTTCCATCCTGATGATGATGATGATGATGATGATGATGATGAAGATTCCAAAGGTCTGTGTGCATTCATGTGGTGAACATTCCCTTTTTTTTTTTACAGACCATACTATGGGAAGCTGTTAAACAGAGTGGTTGTGGATGCCCTTCATAGGTCCGGTTTTAAACGAGTTACATCTTTTTTGTTTCACAACCGAGGTGTGATATTTGTCTCCAATATCATTTTATATATTTTTATTATTTTATTTATTTTATTTATTCTGTAGAAATCAGTTCAGCATACGTAACCATAAATGCAGTAAATGCTGTTCTGAAAGGAAAAAGCACAACACTGCAGTCCATTGAAACAGGATCATAGGAGGTTACTGGGCTAACAGCCCTAGAGCCTTTTTCAGCCTAGCCATTCATGCCCCAAATTTCCCATTTATCAATTCTCACTGTCCAGAATGGCTTTGGTATATGCCTGTGACAGATGGCATCTACAAACTGCCCCTGTCCATAAGGGCCACAGGCGACAAGCCAGAGGTAAATTTGTGATTTTCCACCTATTGATTCATATTGCAATTGAATAGGCTTAGGGAAGAGCTCTGTTTCACATTAATGGGGAGTCTGTTCCAGAGAAGGGGTAATCTCTGAGTCACATACCTATCCCCTCCAACATGTTTTGTTTGTCACAGATGAGATTTAGATCCTTAGATTGGGTTATACTAGTGCTATTTCTTTTCTGAATGTGTAGCAGATCCATCAGGGCTGGACTGGAGAATGCCTTATAGGTTAGGCATAGATCTTCCCTCAGAATTCTGTAGGAGCCCTGAGTACATAGAGTTTTGAGGCAGTCTGCATTGGATATATTTACACCCTGCATTTTTTTAGTGAGGAACCTCTGTGGCCACTCCAGGTGTTTCAAATGCACGGACAGGTACATGCCAAAGGGTGCTTTGTCCTCGATTATTGGGCTAATGAAGGCTGGGTATCGTGGGACTATGATCTCCTTATAAGGGCATGACATCCAGATCTAAGTTGTCCCATTTAGGATTTTCTCACTACCATGTACACATGATGATCAAAGTTCAAGTTACTGTCAACCTGAGTTGCCAAGTCCCTCACCACTGGGTCTACTGTTAGGGGAATGTTATCAGTGGTGCAATTTCCAGGGTTGGCAGTCTTCCCAAATGGTGTAATTATGCATTTTTTTTCATTGAATTTTAGGCCATGGTTCTGCTACCAGTTATTTGTATGTGCACATGCCCTAACAACATTAATGTTGTTCTGGAGCGTTTCTCCCCGGGCCTCCGCTGAAAACAGGCTCTGTGGAACCTAGTCGGACATTCCCGGTCAACAAATGTTAAATAAAAAAATAAATAAAATAAAAAATTAATCATCACACCATCAATGTCCTGCTTCATATCTGACACTCTTTTCACCTCCAAAACACTCTTGACATAATGTTCCTTCAGGATAACCCTTACCCCATTTCCCCTCCCATCCACACCATGATAGAACAATTTGAGCCCACCTCTAATACACTTGGACTTGCTCCCCTTCAATCTGGTCTCTTGCACACACAATATGTCAGCCTTCCTTCTGTCCATCATAAGAGCTAGCTCTCTCCCTTTACCAGTTATACTGGCAATATCGAAAGTTCCTACTCTCACTTCCACACTCTAAACTTTCGTTGTCTCCTCCTGCCTCCAGGTATGTCTTCCTCCTCTTGTTCTCCTTTGGCCAGCAGTAGCCCAGTTTCCACCAGCACCCTGTTGTCTAACATTATTGGGAAATGAAGGGTTTTTGAGTATACAGCCTGTCTGCTTGCAGCAATCCGGTCTTATCACACTCCTTGGTAGCTGTTTTTCTCAGTAATATTCCCCACTGGATGATGTTGCTTACATGCAGACCTACATGCAGACCTACATAATGTATAACTGCTATGCTAGGCTCTACCCTTGTAAGTAGTTTAAATATTTAAGAAAGAAGAACAATAGTCTCTTTAGTATGACATGTACTTTGGGGTACATCAGTACTTTTGCTACTTAAACCTGATACGTCTTCATTTTGTTCCTCTATGCTGATTAATATGTTATCTGTGATGTTTACACCTTCTCAAGCATATTCAATTACGGTATGCAGATAGTTTCTGTGTGCCTTAATCCTACGCATGCAATTTTATTTTTCTGTTTATGACCTAGCTAACGTAATAAAATCTCTTTCAGTGGACTTAATTTTTTAATCTGTCATTTAATCATTTCAGGTTCTTTCAAGTTTGAGATCTCACCTATAAAAGAGGGCCCAAGCTTCTGTCTCACACCTGAATTCCTTGAGGTTCAGACACAGTCAGATCTTCAAGGAACAGCACTAGAAATCCTAGAGTTTCCTGTCAAAGAAATGTATACTCCACACATGGCGTACAGGTAGGGAAACTACATTTTTACAACAGTATACAAACAGGGTTACAACCACTTTTACGTATATCATGTGGAATTTACACTTGTCTGACAATTGCCTCCTCTTAGTGTGTTCTGGAAAATTTTGAGTGGGGCTTCTCTGGTTTCACTGTAACAAATTATCACTTTCTTTCTCCAAATAAATCTGAATGTTTTTGAGGACAGACTTCACAAACTAGTAGATAGTTTCCACTGTGTTCTGATACACAATTACATTTTCTGTTTTTACTTACATAATGCAGACAATGAACTCAAACAACACTCCATTACCACAAGTATTTACAGTAGACCGAACACACTGTGATCTAATAACAATACTGTTACATTTTCTAATTTGTACATGAATGTCTTCAGCTCAGGACCCCCCCCCCCCCCCCTGCAGTTGACAGTTTTGCTGCAGTATCCACTGGTTGCATTTCTTGGGCATCTGCATTGAGAAATAGATGTTTTTTCTTTATTTCTTTGAATAAGTGTAGGCAGGGATACATGCTACTCTGGAAGAACATATCAATATTTTCTTAAATTAGTAAAGTGTTTTAGCAGCATAACTGAAATACGTTTTTTATGTCTTTCTCTATGATTGATGACAGTGGGGAAGAACAATATGGAAAACTTGACAGATTAATTAAGAGGCATGAAACCCTGATTGGCCAAGGCATGTTTTTTGCCATGGACTTCATGATAAGACTACAAAGGATTATACAAATAAGGCCAAATAACTGTATTTATCATTATTCCAACTTCTCTGTTCATCATTCAGAAGGCAACCACACTCTACATGCACTTACCAGAAAAAACATTCTCAGCTGCATCAAAAACCCTTGTAGATTTATTTCAGATGGACTAGTTTAAACAGTAACCTTAAATACTTAACACTTTTCAAGTTTTGAATGTATATAGTATGCATTTTTATATACATCAAATCCAATAAATGGAGTAGTGAAGAACACAGCTCTTGCAAATAAGCAGTTTATTGTTCAAAACCAGCAAAAAAAAACAGGTATAGCATTCTCTTTAAATTCTTTTTATTTTTGTACCTAAAACAAAGTATATCCCCCACTATTTCCCTCACTTCTGCTTCTGATTTCAGAATGAACCAATTTTTATTTACAGTGTCCCTAACCCTATAAAAATCACTAGAGTATTCTAACCTAAGTGGAACTCTATTTTTCCTAACTACATTGCCATTAAAACCAGTGGCGGCATTACTTAAGTTACCTTCACTATCTTCATTCATATCTAATAAATATGGTTTTGCTGTTGTCTTCCTTAAATCCATCGCTAATTTAAGGTTATCATCTATCTCTTTTGATTTATATTTACATTCAGACAACTCATACTTAAAATTGTTAATATAATTGAGAAAAGCATCTTCTTCTTTATTCAATCTAGAGATGTGCATTCCCTGTCCATTAATTATATTTTTATAAATATATGATGGATGCATACTATCACGTGACAAAACATTATTTCTACAACACTATTTCCTATGCATCCGTGTAGAGAAGATACCATACTGATCTTTAATTACAGTGACATCTAAAAAATCTACCTTATCTATGGATATTGTGTGTGTAAACTTTAAAAAACTTGTGCTTCCATTCAAATACTCAGTAAACTGTAACAACTGCTCATATGAACTGGTCCAAATCCAAAAAAGATCATAAACAAAACGCTTACATAGAAAAACATGTTCACTATACTTTTTATTTTCCAGAGCTTCATATTGTTCCCAGTATGCTAATACCAGGTTGGCAAAACTATTTGCTGTTTTTGTTGTATTTCTACTAACAGTTCATTCTCAGAGGGTTTATGGAACTCTGTTAGTATAAATACAACAAAAACAACAGAAGTTACATGATTTAGTTCCTAGTGCAGTTTTTGAGAGAGCCGTAAACAGGATATGTGATAGCGTTAGTTCCTATGAGCAACAGCTGATTAATCAAAAGAAGAAGAAAATCGATAGAGATTTAAGGGACTTTCACGATGGTAATGTCTTCACTTGGCCAAGACAGCCTCATAACTATGATCATGTTAATGACAACAGTTTAAATAAAAAACTGATGAAAACGTAATAGTGGAACTTGAAAAGAATCATTCAACTCCACTGTTAGCACAGGGGTCACTTATTAGTCAACTGAGCAGTCCTATTGCTGTGGATTGTACGACTGCTTCCAATTCTAGTAATGGGTGTATTTCCATTGTAAGTACTGATTTCATGAACACTCCTACTGTTTTAGTAGGTACGCACACAGCTGACCCAGTAGTGAGAAGAAAGGGAATAAAATCAACTGAAAATACATCTGCTCCATCTTCTCCCCCTTTACCCATTCGTCAAATGGATTGGCCCAGGACAGGTCATTCAGCAAGTCGAGGACGGAAGCAAAGGCTGCCCTCGCAGGAAAGAGGTTCGATTTAGACCATAAAACGGATGTTGGAGAAAAGGATGACTTAAGAACACTTGTATTTAATTTGTCTAAACATTTGTTAACATACCATGAAAAGACTTTACTTGAACGTAGATTATCCTTTATACCAGCAGCTGAAATGCAGTATGTAGACACAGTGTTAGATCTAAAAAGTTTTGCTCGCAACATAATGCTTAAAACATTGTATAAAAATGACGGCCCAATGAATGAGTTCAAAAAGCCAAGTACGTTTATGCCAGAACTAAATGCTACTGTAGAAACGTTTTGTAGAGTATGTGAGAATGACATTAAGTTGATGTTGACCAATAATGATAAATGCATGCAAAGAAAGTTTCATAACTTATCAGGCAATGAATACAAAGCTTTATCTGATTTGCGTAATGATACATCTATATGTATCAGACCAGCTGACAAGGGAGGGGGTATTGTGATCCTAGATGCTGAATGTTATAAAAATGGAATGCCTAGTTTGTTAGATGATGGAAAAGTTTATAATGTTATAACACTATCAGAGGTGGATCTGTTATGTGGTTATGTGTTTAAAATGTTAAATGACTGTTATATGAGTAACATCATTTCTAAGCAATTGTTGGAATATTTTTTAGTTTTGCATCCTGTTATTCCATTGATACAAGGTCAACCTAAAGTACACAAGGATGTACAAGTTCCACCATTGAGACCTATTTTGTCCGGCCAAGGTTGGGTCACTCACCCCCTATCTGTATATGTTGAAAAGTTTTTGAGACCGATATTAGATAAATCTAAGTATGTACTGAGAGTTACAAAGCAATTTATATGTGATTTATCCTTAATGGTAACAGGACACGAGCAACAACTTAAAGAAGCCTTTTTAGTTACCTTAGATGTCAGTTCGCTTTTTACTGTGATACCGCATGAGCATGGCATAGATGTAGTGAAACAGTATTTATGCATGAACAGTACTTATGATATCATATATACAGATCTTTTATGTATGTTATTGAAGCTGATTTTAGAGAACAACATGTTCATGTTTAATGATAAGTATTACCTACGAGAACTGGGCGTTGCCGTGGACACACACTGTGCGAATAGTTTTTCCAGTCTGGTATTAGCATACTGGGAAGAATATGAAGTTCTGGCAAATAAAATGCATAGTGAACACGTTTTTCTATATAAGCGTTTTGTTGATGATCTTTTTTTGATTTGGACCAGTTCATATGAGCAGTTGTTACAGTTTAGTGAATATTTGAATGGAAGCACAAGTTTTTTAAAGTTTACACACACAATATCCATAGATAAGGTAGATTTTTTAGATGTCACGGTAATTAAAGATCAGTATGGTATCTTCTCTACACGGATGCATAGGAAATCGTGTTGTAGAAATAATGTTTTGTCACGTGATAGTATGCATCCATCATATATTTATAAAAATATAATTAAAGGACAGGGAATGCACATCTCTAGATTGAATAAAGAAGAAGATGCTTTTCTCAATGATATTAACAATTTTAAGTATGAGTTGTCTGAATGTAAATATAAATCAAAAGAGATAGATGATAACCTTAGGTTAGCGATGGATTTAAGGAAGACAACAGCAAAACCATATTTATTAGATATGAATGAAGATAGTAAAGGTAACTTAAGTAATGCCGCCACTGGTTTTAATGGCAATGTAGTTAGGAAAAATAGAGTTCCACTTAGGTTAGAATACTCTAGTGATTTTTATAGGGTTAGGGACATTGTAAATAAAAATTGGTTCATTCTGAAATCAGAAGCAGAAGTGAGGGAAATAGTGGGGGAGATGTACCTTGTTTTATGTAGAAAAATAAAAAGAATTTAAAGAGAATTTTATACCTGTTTTTATTGCTGGTTTTGAACAATAAACTGCTTATTTGCAAGAGCTGTGGTGTTCACTACTCCATTTATTGGATTTGTTGCTGCTATTTTTCGTTGCTGGAGTAAGTGAAGTTTGTCTGCAGTGGCTACAGTCTTTCTTTTCTTCATTGGAATATTTTTATATACTTCACCTTCTGTGTACAGTAAAAAAGTACTTCTGTTAGGAAGTGTGGAAGGTCATACACAAATATGACTTTTTCTTTATGTCTGTCTTGCTTCATATCAAGCTGACATATATCTCTTGTTCTAATCCTCATGTTCTCTATAATAAGACCGCACTGGCTCTCCAGTAGTAAAACATCAAGGACAAATAAAAAAACAGATGTGATGTGAATGCAAACGATTACTTTATTACAAACTTCACGAGTGCTAGAGAAACATTTCAAAGTCATTTAGTACTACATACACACACAAACTTGCCAAAGGAGGCTTCCACTTAGATTTCTGTTTGCAAAGCTTACGCAGACATTATTTGAGGTGCATGCACTGTTAAAGTACTGTGCAAGCATAGCTTACCATTACAACATAGACAGTTAGGCCACATGTTCATAAGATTTTACTAATCTGAGAGCCAAGAAGACCATTGAGAAGCTCAGCCTTACAACTCTCCTAATGAGAGACTAACAATGTCCCTCTATTAAACAGATTTCCACCACATATCTTAGTTGAACATTTGTGGTCATCCAGGCTGTTTTTAAAAAGGCTGCTAGCAAAGTAATCTGCTTAATACATAAAGGGAGTCTATTCCAGAAGTGGGTTAGGTTCCTGTTGTACCAGCTGATATTGCTGATATGTGAAAGCAAAAGTGCATTGTCATTCATAGCGCAGAAGGCTAAGTTAGAGACCACCTCTCAGGGGCCTATAGTAGACTTTCAATTAATTTAAATCTGAGCAGACAAATAAGAAAATGTTGCTGTTAGAGTATCTTTTCTCATAAAAATACAGAGAAAGCTTGCACATTGTCTTAGTTTCATAAGGAAATGACTTGCATTATTAAACAGAATTTCCATTTGTTTCATTTCTTTCTTTGGCAGATCTGTGAATATAAAGAAAGACTCAGGTTTTTCTTTTCTTTTTTTGTCCCATGCTTGCCAACCATCATGCATCTGCCAATAGATTCTGCCCATTTATTTCTGTCTAGTAGAAAATTATCCCAGTAATATATGGGTAGTAAGAAGAATCTGGAGAGGGCATCATAGAGGCAGCCGTTAGGGTTGTTAGTGCCCTTGCTGGCACCCTGGCAATGTAAGCCACTGAGGCTGTCAGTTGGTGGAAATCACAGATCTCTGTGGACATGGAACACCTAATCACATTTGCCTAGTTCATTATGGAGTGCATGGACATGCATTGGGCTGATCCTGCTTCTTACTTAGATTTACTTTGCAATTATGCCATGACTTACTGTCTTATCTGTGTAGTCCTATTCCGAATTACTGAAACCTTTTCCTTTCCCATTTAAGAAGGTTTTTCATGTAGTAGTTTCTACATCCCTGTCATATTGCTTCATTGTTCTGTTTGATCTTGGTAATACTGCACTTTGTTTGATGTGCTTTTCTTCAAGTCAGTAGTTTGAACTGCACTATTTTAATATGACATTTTATTGGGAAAAGAACTCTATCAGCATTGCATCCCATTTCTAAATGTCTACTCTGTGTATATCTATAGAAAACACTGTCATTGCAGTAAGTCTCGAATGAAATTGAGATTTCATATTTTTTCACAAAGGGTATTGGTTTGTGCTGAACTAAACCAGGCATAGCTTGAATTCAGGTATTAGATTTCAGCTTCTGAAGCCTCCTTTTAATAATAAATGTGACACCATTTCACGGTTTGTCTTTCATTTCCAGCATAGTATATATCATGTGTTCAGCAGATTCGAAGTGTACGATACCGATCCATTTCAGTTCACTGATATCTAAAGCATCTGATACCAGTCTGTTTCAGTAGACTAACATTCAAAGTATCCAGTACCAGTCTGTTTCAGTACACTAACATTCAGAGCATCAGATAGCAGCCCCTTTCAGTTTACTAACTCCCAGAACATCAGGGTGCACACATTCTATTTCATTATCTTTTTTTCACATTCCATTTCTTTCTTGGCTACAGACTAGTTTGTATGTTCCAAGTCCCAATATGTAACACACCTTTGTAGCATTTAACCCTCATTTCATACACAGCAGCAGTCCTGGTCTGGCACCTCAACTAAGACCTGTCCACCTTAAAAGGTTGTGCTGGTACATAAACTACCAATGGTATGGCTCTCAGCATCCCTAATGTATGCAAGACTTAGTTGCGTGACAAGCTACAAAGTTATATTATGCTAAATATTTGGAGTTTTTTTTTTCTTTTGTGCTGCATAATAAATTGGTGAGGTATAACAAAAGTAATTATTTTGTCACTGCATGCAATACCTCAGTCTAGATTTATTCACTGTAATGTTCATGTCTGTTTCCGAGAAGGTGGATATGATTGCTTTGTTTTAAGGCTTCTGTACATGGGTACAATGTGGCAAGGCAGATTGCAGTTGTACCAGATGTGTATCCAGGATGGTCAGTTGCTGATTGGATTTTAAACCTGATCATCTCTTGCTGCTTATATGCAGTGGCTCACCTTACATTATCACCTTGGGCAGCTTGGCAGACTTCAAGGCTTGTAGATGGTTTATTTGAGCCTTACGAGGTTGAGGTCACATGTCTTCAGAGTTTGCTTTTGTGCCAGACTCCATTTAGCTATTGACTGCATTTAAAGCAAATGAAACGTTTAATTCTGACTCTTTGACTGATGTGGGCTTGGTTGCCTGAAGGTGTATAGCTTTGTTGATTTAGAACCAAGATCAATAACATTATGGACTGATTTAGGTTAAAATCATCAGACTTTTATACCTACTTCTTGTTGAGATATATTGTATTAAATTTGTATTTACATATCACAGACTTTAAATGCAGCTAATACACTGAAGTAAAACTGTCTATTTGAGTAAGTTTTTAACCTAATGGTGGTGTTTATATTTCTTACAAATCTTTAGATAGAACATATGTAGTGTAATAGGAGAATATTAGAATTGTGGTGCCTTGAAAGTGTTCATGTTTATTATTAATGCTATAGAACACAACCCCATATGTGTTTGTTACTGGAGATTATTTTATGTCTGGCAGATTTAGACTGTAAAGCTAATTGTTAATTTGTGATCTGTAAAAACAGAAAAATCAGCATCAACAACCTGAACAATGCAGTGATTTATAACCGTTTTCTTGGGCATATAGAGTAATATTTTAAATGAAGAGTCTGACAGAAGAGTTTGAATATATAAACTGTTTTGCTGTCCAGTGCCAGTTAGAATATTTGTCCATCCTTCTAACTGATGCTGGGTAACTCACATTCAGGCGTGTTGCTGTGCCTGAAATGTTATGAACCACTAGGAAAATGAGAGCCAGATATCACAGTGGTACATTTTATTTACACTGACAATATATTCTGCACATCTCTAACAAACATATATTTAGTAAACTGCATAATTAATCAGTAGACAACTGTCCTTACAGCAGCATTTGAAAACCTGTCTGACCTTTATATCTGAGAAGAATATGCAGCACTGCAGGTCGTCTGAAAGCAAACAAAATGATGACAATTTAATTTTTTTTTCTTGAAGATGTAGGTAGGATGTCTTATGGGTACCTAGATGACTGGGCGATTACATTTACATGTTTTTCAATTCCCATTTGTCAGATAGGTACTTTTGTTTTACTTGCTGTTACAGAACCATCATCTGGTGAGGTCAATTTTAATTTAATTCAGTTTTCATTCCTCTGTGAGATAATCTTGACAGCTTCTAAGCACATTTGACAATATTGATGTTCTTCATCTCACATTGCTGCAGTCCTAACACTTGGGTAGTCCGCTGTCCCTCATTCGGCCCGAATATCAGAGTATAAGGCTGACGTCGGTCAGGGCGCATTTGACTGACATCAGAACGTCAGGGTACAAATGCGCATGACCCCATATCCTCAGTCTTTTGCCGCATGGTCCGATGCAGAAGCAGTGTTGCAAGTGCCTCTGAAATTGTTTCAGACCGAAGTCAGAGTTGGTTAAGTACCCGTGGGGAATATTTTGTTTTTCTTGCCTCAGTGGTTTACCGGATGTCAGAAAAAGTGAATAACTGTATTTCTTGTGGGAAACAGATACCGCATAGAGATTATCATAATTTGTGTATACCTTGTTTAGGACGGGAGCACGAGGTTGTTGGATGCCGCTTTTGTGCTAGGTTTAATAAACGCACTATAAAGCGGAGGTTAGATTGTGCAAGGTTGGTCTTTGGGAAGCGGTGCACAAAATGCCGCCGGATGCTCTTCCTCAAAGAAGCGCAAGGACAAGGCAGTTAAACCTAGGTTAGAGGAGTCGACGCCAGTTCTTTAGAGGTGTCAGTGGAACCGGTGGTTCACGGAGGCCTCTCTGGAGACCCGGGAGAAACTTTGATTTTACAGGATGTGGCCTCCCAGGAGGCAGGGCAGGCTGTAGGGGCTTCTCAAGTAACTGTACTCCCTCCCTTCCTAAGGGGTCTAGGCCCTCTCTTCTGCCCGAGAGGCAGGTCTAGTTTAGCTGGGTGTCACTCCCAGTTCTTCAGGTGCTGTGCCCAAGAAGCACATGCTCAAAATGGCAGAGGATTTAATTACTTTAATTAGAGGCTCTATGCCCCTCCTGATAAGAGGCCTAGGATGGAACCTGTGTTGGGGATTATGAGCAGGCTTCGGATGTGTCTGAGTCTTCGGCTGAAGACTTGCAGGAGTATTCTCATTATTCTGATTCTGATGTGGATGATTCTACTCCTTCTGCTTCTCCTCCTGAGGATTTTTCTTTTCAGAGACCCTTCACTCCATGAGAGAGCATTTTAAATGGGAAGGTCAGGATTTCTCTGATTCCAGGAAAAGGCTTAGGGAATTTTGTTTTACCCCAGCATAGGCCTTTAGCTATTCCTCCTGTTCTGAATGTGGTGGAAGATGTGTTTGAGGCTTCTCTTAATCCTGATTCTTTGCCTCCTGCTCCTGTTAAACCGGATAGGTATTACAGGGTGCCTGAAGCTCATAAGTATCTTTTAAGAGTCCTAGGGCAGACCCAGAAACTGTTAGCCAGGGGCCTAAGGGTGTTAAGGCTTCTGTTGTCAAGAATCCGGTTCCTGCAGATAAAGAGGCCAGGGCCTTGGATAGATGGGGAAAGAAAGTTTATACTTCTTCCACTCTAGCCATGAGAGCTTTGAATTGCCAGTTTCACATGTTGAAATATCAAAATTATCTCCTTTCTCAGTTGAAATCTAAGGTTGATGCCTGGCGGAAGGTATTGACTGTAAAGAGTTACAAGATTTAGTGCATGTTTCTGAGCAGGTGGGTAAGCATTCTTTGCAATGTGGTTTTGATGCTGTACAGGCCTCGTCTAGGGTGGCTGCCACTGGGTCAGTTCTTCGCAGGCATGCCTGGCTGAGGATCAAAATTTATCTGACCATGTTAAAACTAGGATTTTGGATGCCCCTTTGCAATCTGATGTCTTGTTTGGTTCTCCTGTTGAGGCAGTTTTAAAGAAAATGGAGGATAAGGCTAAGTCTATGCAGACTGTTAAAGATTTTTTGCAGGTTCAGCCTCCAAAGTTTAGTAGAAATTGGCCTACTAAAGGGTGGACGTATCCTTCTTATGATTCCCAGTCTAGGGGTAGATCTAGGCGTGGCAGGGGCAGAGGTCAGGGCTCTTTCAGGCCCAGAACAGGGAGTTCTCCTGCACAGTCTTCAAGTGAGGGCAGGGGTCAGTCCTTAACAGACCCAATGACCTACCTTTTCAGCTGCCAGAACCTTCTCGCCTGGCAGCACCTTTGGGAGGAAGGTTGGCACTTTTCAAAGAAAATTGGAGTTTGATTACCCAAGACAAATGGGTATTGGATATCATACATCACGGTTACAGGTTTTATTTCCATACCTTGCCTCCTTTCAAAGGCATGCCAGACATTCCTCCTCAACAAAGAATAGAGGCTCACAAGCAAATTTCACTGCTACTCCAAATAGGGGCCATACAGTCGGTTCCTTTGCCAGAAAGAGGCCTAGGATTTTACTGTTCCTAGTCCCAAAGAAGGGGAACACGTGGAGACCAATTTTGGATTTGTCTATCCTCAACACTTATCTGGACATTCCCAAGTTCAAAATGTTGACGTTGCAGCAGCTTTTACCTCTGCTGGGCAAAGATCATTGGATGGTAACTTTGGATCTCAAGGAGGCTTACCTTCATGTTCCTATCAGACTAAGTTGCAGGAAGTATCTGCGTTTTGAGCTGGGACTTCTCACTATCAGTTCTCTGCATTGCCCTTTGGCTTATCTACTCGCCCAGAGTGTTCACGAAAGTTCTGGCTCCAGTGATAGCTTTCTTTAGGCTAAAAGGAATACAGATCTATCCTTATTTGGACGACTGCCTGATTCTGGCTCAAGGAAGGGAAGAACTTCTTCATCATTTGGAATATGTGATAGCAGTGCTAAGATGCCTGGGGTATTCTGTGAGCGAAATAAAGTCCAGTCTAGTACCCTCTCAAGACATGTGCTTTCTGGGTGTAAGACTGAATACAGCATCCCAGATGGCCTTTTAACCCCGGACAAACAAAAGAGTCTATCCCTTTACTTCCATCAGCTATCTCATCAGTCCGGGCTGACTGCAAGGACAGTCCTTCAAGCCTTAGGGTTCATGGCATCTTGTATTCTGGTGCTTCCCAATGCCAAACTGCATATGAGGAAGCTGCAATGGTATCTCAAAATGTATGGACACAGCACTGCCAGGATCTGGACACTGTCATTCAAATAATACCTTGCATTCAAAAGGAATTTTTGTGGTGGGCTCAGGAATGTCACCTAAACAAGGGACTCTCTGTGACCCGGCCAGAGGCGAGTCAGATTTTAACGACAGATGCCTCAGACATAGCTTGGGAGCTCATCTAAATGGAAAGTGGATACAAGACAAGTGGCCTGCCAGACTACAACATCTACATATCAACATGAAGGAGATGTTAGCAGTCCAGTTTGCATTAATAGCTTTCAAGGAGTTACTTCTTCCAGGGCAGGTGTTGATTCTAACAGACAACACAACTGTCATGTGGTACATCAACAAGCAAGGGGGAACACATTCTTATCCTCTATACAGGCAAGCAATGATTTTGTGGGAGACTGCTCTCAGTTTACAACTAAGTCTTCAGGCAAGGTTTCTGCCGAGCACAGAACTCCTTAGCAGATGTGTTAAGCAGACAAATCATGGATCCCCACGAGTGGAAACTGGATCTTCATGTATTTCAGAAATTGACAGTGTCCTGGGGAACTCCAGACATAGATCTGTTCGCTTCTCCACTAAACAACCAGCTGCCAAGGTTTTGCACAAAGGTTTCATCACACAGCTTGGAAAGTGGATGCTCTTTCTTTCAGTTGGAAAAATCTTCATGTGTATGCCTTTCCACCTCTGCCTCTCCTCCCAAAGGTACTTCTGAAGGTCAGACAGGACAAGCCAAGGATGATTTTGATAGCTCCAGATTGGCCTCGACAGCACTGGTACCCACTACTGAGAAGTCTAGTACGGAAGCCTCCATGGCCTTTGCCTTTGATTCCACATCTGTTGTCCCAGGAGGACAGTCATTTGCTCAATGTCAAACTTCACTCTCTTCACCTAACAGCATGGCATATTCTGTTTTAAACCATAGAGGGTCTCAACTTCCACAACAAGTTTTGAATGTGATTTTGGAAGCTAGAAGGCCTAGTACAAGGAAAGTGTATGCAGATAAATGGAAGAGATTTTTATTTTGGAGTGCAGCTAATTTGGATGTTTCTGAGCCTGATTTAAGTGTGGCTCTTCAATATCTTACTGAGTTATTGGACAAAGGTTTGTCCTTCTCTTCTATTAATATTCATGCTGCAGCAATTTCAGCTCACTACGATTGTGACCCACCATTGTTTTCTCATCCTTTATTCAAGCAATTTCTCAGAGGGGCAAAGAATATAAGACCCCACGAAGAGCTCCTACTCCTGCTTGGGATCTCAATTTTGTGTTGGAGAAACTCACTCTACAACCTTTTGAGCCTGCAGCTACTGCGGAGTTGAAATATTTGTCATGGAAGACTGCTTTTTTGTTGGCCATTACCTCTGCAAGAAGGGTTTCTGAATTGCAGGCCCTTATGGCAGTTGAGCCTTTCTTAATTTTCACAAGGATAGGGTATCTTCCGTACTAATCCCTCCTTTATGCCTAAAGTGGTTTCTAGTGTGGCTTTAAACCAAACTATTCATTTGCCTACTTTTTATGCAAATCCCCAAACTAAAGGGGAAAAGATTTTGCACACTTTAGATGTTCACAGGCAGTTGCGATATTATTTGGACAGAACTAAAGGGTTCAGACAATCTCAGCAGTTATTAGTTTCTTTTGCTTTGTGCTCTCAGGGCAAGCCCGTGTCAAAACAAACTATTTCTAAGTGGATTGGATTTTGCATTGCTTTCTGTTATTCCCATCATGGCAAAGAGATTCCAGCTGGGATTAGACCTCATTCCACTAGGGCTACTGCCACTTCAACAGCTTTTTGAGGGGTGGCTACTAAGGATATTTTGGAGGCAGCCACTTGGAGTTCAGTGCATACCTTCTCTAGGCATTACCACCTTCCTTTGTACTCTAAATCCAGGGCTGGTTTTGCCACTGCTGTGTTGCAGGGCATTTTGGCAGCTCCTGCTTCATTATAGTTTAGCCATCCTCCCTTACCTCTGCTTTGGGATTCTACCCAAGTGTTAGGACTGCAGCAATGTGAGATGAAGAACATAGTACAGTTTTGTACCTACCATAAATGTAGATGTTCGAAGATCCACATTGCTGCAGTCCAATTTACCCTCCCTCCTTCCCCTCTGTTGTTTGAGGTGGTTGTGTGGGTTGGGTTATCCATCTGAGGTAAGCTGCATTTTGTATTTTGCATTTTGTATGTATTGTATATATTATACATATTTTTGGTGTTAGGCTAGTTGGTTGTTTAGTTGTGGTCTTTGGGTTTGGACCTTTCTTTTTAGGGTCTTCTGACATCTGGGGCAAGAAAAGACTGAGGATATGACGTCGGTCATGCGCATTTGTACCCTGACGTTCTGATGTCAGTCAAATGCGCCCTGACCGATGTCAGCCTTATACTCTGATATTCGGGCCGAATGAGGGACAGCGGACTACCCAAGTGTTAGGACTGCAGCAATGTGGATCTTCGAACATCTACATTTATGGTAGGTACAAAACTGTACTTTTTCCTCCTTTGGGGAACCTGATTTATTTAGAATACCTTTCAGTTATTGCTAAAAAGTTGTAGAAATTTATTTCTGAAAAACAAGATGGTGTTTATCATTTTATTAATTATCTTGAACTTTATTATATAAAAGCTGGTGACTAGCAACCATTTATACCTGATTGACTTCAAAAGTAGTTAGTAGATGCTTGTGTAAGTTATAGCCTTGTATGTTCAACCAGTTCATAAGCATACCTCTCAACCATCCAGATTTTTGCAGAATGTCCAGATTTTTGCCTCAAAAAATTTCGGTCTGTTCCTCATAAATTTTTGATTTTCTTGAAAACACTGGGATAATCTGAGGAATTAAATTAGTAAGTATTGTCATACATTTCAGTTTCAGACTTCATATCCTTTAGAAAATTAATTTTTATGCATACCATGTTATTTTAGCAACTTTCTAAGTTTATAAGAGCACTGTTTAAAATCTGTCCCTATATTTGGACCTGTGTTACCCCCATTATGCCAGGCTTTGTCCAGATTTCTTGGGATAAGTGGTTGAGAGGTTCACAGTAACATAGAAGTTTAACATATTAAATACTTGGTGGATGAATTTATTTAATACAAAATTAGTGGGTTAGTAGGTGTTTTATATTTATATGAGAATGTATCTTTAAATCCAGCAGTTTGATTAGTGATGTCATGGTTTTATTCAGTATTTAAATGTGATTAGTTGAATTGTTCTGTTTCTGATGAAGTCTCATTTTTGAGATGAAAGTGCTAAAATGTTACAATAAATGTGTTTTGGTTCGCTGAATCTAATTGCTAACTTGTCCTGGTTTGCTTATACAGATTTCGGTTAATTTATTGTTTGGTTTATTGTTTTGTTATAGTTTGGTATTATTGGTTGAGAGGTATGTTCATAAGTATAAACATATGCTTTCTATATTGTGTCTTTTGATGATTGATATTTGTACAATTTTTGTGGTTGGTAGATATGCTGTGACAGTTGAATAGATCAAGATTTGCATTACAAAATGCAAGCCTATGATGCCTTGCATCATAAGACATTTTCTAGACATGTTTAAGAAAACGTCTATAGCTTGCTGAGTGTTCCTTTTCACACCAGTGCCCTGTAAGAATTGAATAAACAAAAAAGCCGGTTTGAAAGTGTCCACAGGTTTTGCGTCCTCAGGAGTACTAAATACATTAAAAATTATATTATTTTATGTTGAATGTAATTAGTTTAACTTGCTACTGTTTAGCAAAATGCCTAACTTTATATTTTATTAGTTTATATATGTTCATATTTTATGAAAGAATCTGAGATCAACTTACCATATTTTATGTAATTTTTTTCCTTAGACTGGAGTAGCCTTACTATGTTTAGGCATTAAGAAAATCAGATATACAACTATGTTTTAAGCTATGGGACAATTTAGGTGGTTTGTAGTCTAGAGTAAGCAAGCTATTTGTATTCAGGCAAAATGTACATTTTCTAATTTATATAAATGAGCTTCATACTGTTGAGAATGCTTTCCCTGTGTCCCACTGAGTCATTGCAAAATGAATCCTGCTTCATGACGTTTTCAAAACTAAGAGGCATAACACAAAAAAAACACTTTTTTTGTGGGTTGCTTGGCTCTCCACACACCCTCACTTGTAAACACCAACCCTGCAGCCCCACTACAGTGGGAAGAAACACGTTTTGCTATGGGCACCCGACATTTACTCCTTACTTTTAGATATTGCACTCTTTACCCTGTGGAGTATGGTATGGTGAGGTACTCTAGACCTTGTATATCTTCTCCTAAAAATACCATGAGGGAACTTTGTCTTCATTCTTTCTGTCTTTTTCTGGCACAGATTTATTGAAATTTGTAGCAAAACAACTCAAAGAGAAAAAGAAAAACAATCCACAACTGGCCACAGTAAAAAAACAAAGAAATGGAATACAAAACAGCACTTAAAACCACTCTGGCGCCTCGCCTCACAGCCTTCCAGGAGTAATACAAAATTAAAAATGTTACACAACTTATATATAATCCATTCATTAATAACAATTATTCAATTAATTAATCAATTACACAACAATTGTTTCCAATGTCTAAATTCAAACCCACAGGTACATTGTATGAAACTTTAAAATGTAGATAGATTCTTTATAAGGCACTTTATCCTTAATATTACACATTTCCCCAGCCTGTATGAAAATTTGTTCCAAAACACAACCCTACAGCAAGGAATAATCACCACTGTGTCTTTCTTTAAATTGCATGGCAATATTACTCTCAACTTGGTTCTTTTTTATGTCCCTAATGTGTTGTTGCAATCTTACTTTAAATTTTCTTTTACTTTCCCTTATGTAATATAAGTCACATGGGGCACCTTAAGGCATATATAATGCCTTCACTGTCACAAAAAAAAGCTATCAGTACGTAAAAAACGATCACCATTTATTTTAACAAAACTTGTAACAATATAGGGACATATACTACAACCCCCACAGGGGTGTGTACCCATCAAAGAGGGACTCACATACACCCTATCACTAGGGGAAATAAAAAAAAAACTTGAAGTTAAGAACTCTTTTAGATTCCTACCCCTTTTGTAGGAAAAAGATGGATAGTGAGAAATTAAATTCTTAAGTTCACCAACCTGCATCAAAAACTTCCAACAATTATTTAATATAGGTTCATAGGTTCATAGGTAGCTACTAGGCTATCTGCCCAAAGGCATTAATAAGCCTAGCCAGAATGTGTTGGCTTTCACCACCCCCTTAGATTAGTTCCCTGTGCCTCTGTCCAGCAGAGCCACTGAAGTGATCCCCAGGGTAAACTTTCTGTTTCCCATCCACTCGTCAAGATTTCTCTTGAAGAGTGCTAGCGAGGAGCTCTGCCTAATTTAGACTGAATCTTGTTCCAAAGCATGGTAAGTCCCTGGGACGGGAATCTATCCCTCCAGCACGTCCTATTTATTGTTGTGGTGATGATTAGATCCCTAGAGCGTGTGGCTTGAGGGGATAAGGTTTTCTTTAGGTGGAGCATGTCCATCAATTCTGGGTAGGACATGGCCTTGTCAGGCAGAGATCACCTCTGAGCAGGCGGTATGCAACCTAGTACAGCTGGAGTTTCTTCAGTCGAGCTGCATAGGGCATCTGTTTGAGGCCAGTGATCCTCTTGGTGAGGTACTTCTGTGGTCTTTCCAGCAGTTGCAGGTGTCTTGTAAGGTACATCCCAAATGGGGCGTTGAACTCTATGATGGGTCTGATGAGTGATGAGTAGAGGGGCACAATGACCTCTTTTGATCTGGATGCAAACCCTTTTATGATTAGGTGGGCCACATAGAAGGATTTTCTAACCACTTTGGCAATGTGATTATCAAAGGAAAGATCTACTTGGGTCCCCAGATCCCGTATTATGTTTTTCATATTTAGGGGGCTACCACCTATGTGGTAGTTTGTAGGTACTTTGTTATTTCCAAAGGGAATAACTATGCACTTTTTGGCATTTAGCTTGAGGCCATGATTTTGTCACCAGGTATATGTCTCAGTGAGACCCTTTTGCAGGATGTCTGTGTCAGCCGGTGAGTCAGTTATAGCCCCTAGTTTGCAGTTGTCTGCGAACTTGGTCAGCCATAGCCCTCCTTTGCTTGTGTGTACCTCTGAGAAGTATATGCCGAACAGGAGGGGTCCTAGGACTGAGTCCTGGGGAACGCCACTTGTAACGGGTTTAGAGTCAGACCTAGCTCCCGCAACTCTCATCATGTGGGTTCTGTCTGTGAGCCAATTGGCAACCCATCTTGTGACATAGGGGTTTATGTTCAGGTTGGTGGGATTGTCTATAATACCAGAATGGGGAATGGTGTTGAAGGCCTTTGCGAGGTCTAGGTAGGCTGTGTGTACCACCTTTCCCTCGTCTATAGCCTTGGTAACTTCTCAAAGAGGTCCACCAGGTTTAGGAATTATGATCTGCCCTTGACAAAGCCGAACTGGGTAGGGTCCACTGTTTGGAGGTTCCCAATGTCTCTGTTAATGAGTTCCATGGTGATGCGCTCCATAGCCTTGCAGACCAAGCTAGTCAGGCTTATAGGGTGATAGTTCTCGGGGTCTATTGTGGCTCCAGCTTTGTGGAGCGGAATAACCATTGCTGTCCACCACTCTGTGGGTACGTAGCCTGTGGAGAGGCTGAGTTTGAACAGTGTGTTTAGGTGAGGGGGTTAGTTCATCTTTGAGCTCGTGTAGGACGCAGCCTGGGACACCATCCGGTGCCATTGATGCTGTGTTTTTGGCTTTGGGAAGGCTATTTTAACCTGAGTGTCTGTGATTTTAGGGGCTCTAAATTCTTCTGGTATGGTTATGGGCCCTTTTGGGGGTGAGAGGGGGGTTAAGTTTGCACTGAACCTGTCTGCCAGGATGTTGGCAATATCCGTTGGTTCAGTGTATTTTGTGCCATTCTGCACTAACTCAAAGCAGATCTGAGCATTGCCACTTAGATTCTTGACATAGCTAAAGAATGCCTTGTGGTTATCTTTGGAGTCCTTGGCAAGTTTTCTTTCAAAGCTCGCCTTGGATGATTTTATGAGGGATCGTAGCTTCTTGCTGATACTGATCAGGGATGTCTTCCCTTCATGGGATTTTACTCTTTTCTGTACTCCTTTCCTTACTTAGGCTGTTATATACCGAAACAAAATATATTTGTTCATTCGCCTTAGTTAAACTTCCATTAATACTTATTTCCTTATTACTTGTTCTATTACAGAATGAATCTATACCTAATCTATGTGAAATGACCTTGGGTAGACACCTTTTAACTATATTATAATTGTACCCTCTATTAATGAACATCTGAGAAATTTGTGTACACTGCATCACAAATAGAATCTATACCTAATCGATGTGAAACTACCTTATGTAGAGACTTTTTAACTATATTATAATTATACCCTCTATTAATGAACATCTGAGAAATTTGTTTACACTGCATCACAAATAGAATCTATACCTGATCTATGTAAAACTACCTTATGTAGAGACCTTTTAACTATATTATAATTGTACCCTCTATTAATGAACATCTGAGAAATTTGTTTACACTGCATCACAAATAGAATCTATACCTGATTTATGTAAAACTACCTTATGTAGAGACCTTTTAACTATATTATAATTATACCCTCTATTAATGAACATCTGAGAAATTTGTTTACACTGCATCACAAAATCGCTACAAATCTTTTGTATACAAAGAAATTCTCCATAAGGAAGAGATTCCAAAAGGTGTTGTGGATGAAAACTAGCCCCGTGTAAAAAATGGGCATTATTTATACATTTTCTATGAACAGAAGTTTTAATATTTCCACAATTCATTCCTTCCAAAGCTAAATCCAAAAAATTTACTTCAATACCACATTGTATCCAATCAAAAGTTAAACCATGCATGTTCTGCTCTAGATCATAATGGAAGCTCTCAATATTGTTTTTGCTCCCTCTACAAATAAAAATTAAATCATCTATGTATCTGTAGTATGCAATAACATGATTTTAACAAATTGTTGTTTGTACAAATACTTTTGTATAAACATCATAACGGAGGTTATAAACATTCGCATACTGTTTCGTTTGGTTCTTCAGACGGGCTGACCAGTGGTGGAAGCTTGTGTTGTGTTTTGGAACAAATTTCCATACAGGCTGGGAAAATGTGTAATATTAAGGATAAACTGCTTTATAAAGAATCTATCTACATTTTAAAGTTTAATACAATGTTACCTGTGGGTTTGAATTTAGAAATTAATTGGAAAAATTGTTGTGTAATTAATTAATTGAATAATTGTTGTTAATGAATGTGTTATATATAAGTTGTGTAACATTTGTTAATTTTGTATTACTCCTGGAAGGCTGTGAGCCAAAATTATTAAAATTTGTACCCTGATCACTAGTGTATCTTTCAAACAATTTAACTCCAAGAGGGGCTGGATCAAGTCAGTTATGTTCTTCCTTATTCACTTTTGCGGTATTCCTTCCTATAGAGATATCCTGCCAAGCATAATCATATGTTTGGCCAGCATTCCAAAGTGTGGGCCCTTACATGCGCTGTACATCAGACGTATGTCCTGCGTCTGAAACTTAATACTGTTTACTGAGCCTTGGGCCTGTTGGCTCAAGGTACTATTCAGCCAGTGCCTCCTTGCCCAAAAGGCAAGGGTTTCTATTTCAGGATTCCTATTCACCTTCTTTTCAGAAAGTTTTTTACAGTTCTCTGCATCTTCCTAACATTATCAGTTCTCTGTTTTGCCATTTGCTCTTTCTACAGCCATAGGATATTTACCAAAGATCTAGCACTAGCATAGCTTTTTGCAGGCTTCATATCCGGACAAGTTTCTCAGTCAAGCTGTTTCTCAGCAGGGCGTGGAACTCACAATGCTCCTGCTTCACAGTACAGAATTCACTATAAACGTTTTTGAAGTCAGTTCTGATGCCTTCTCGGGACCAGGTTTTCTTAAGGTCCTATCTTTGACAGCTTTTTTTCAGTCTCTTCTTCCTTAGTAAGAGACTTCAGCAAGAGAATTTCTGAGAGCCCTAGGGGTCATGGCATCCACTATCCCTATGGTTCCCTTTGCTGGACTCCATATGAGGAAGTTCCAGTGGTATATGAAGACAATTTGGTATGTCATCCCCTGGAATTCCACACTCCTCACTTGCCTCATCTAAGGAAGGAATTACTTTGGTTGATCAACTGACTATCTAAATCCAGTCTTCCCTTTCTGATATTTCCCTCCTCTCAGGAGCTATTTACAGATACTTAATATCTAGATTGGCAGACTTGTTCAACAGCATCAGAGTCTAAGGAGTCTGGTCTCCCCAAGAGTTGAAAGAGCATATTAATGTCAAGGAAATGAAGGCTTTGATTCTGGCCCTGCATTACCTTGGGTTTCCAGGTGCACTCAGGGTCTTTACAGACAACACTACTGTTCTGTAGTACATAAAAAGGGGGGAGGAACAAAGTCTTGCCACCTTTGCAGATTCTCCCTCATAGCATGAGATACTGCCATACACCATCAGCTGATTCTTCAGGTAGTCTGTATTTTCTCAGAAAACAATGTAGTGGCAGACTGAACAGATCCTCACCAGTGGATGTTACACAGACAGGTTCTCCTGGACATTTATCATCAGTGGGGTACTCAGATGCATTTATTTGCCTTCCTTCAGACAACTCAACTCCACAAGTTCTGTTCCAGAGTGCCAAGTCATCTGGCTTGGAAGCTGGATGCCACATCCTTCTCTTGGAGAAGGATGTTCCTGTATGCATTGCTCCCTTCTTCCTGTGTTGCTAAGGGTCCTACACAAGATCATGTCGGACAGGCCCAGAATCTTGTTGGGATTCCCTTTTGGCTCAGGCAGCATTGGTTTCTCCTTTTTCACCTGAACAGGTGCAGTCATCACCAGTTACCTCACAGGATGGATTGACTCACACAGGACAAGACTCTGTACTTCACCCTCATCTTCTACCCCTACAGTTGACACTTTGGGTAATAAGGTTTTGATTCCTTTTAGGCACCATTTTTCTGGGGATGCAATTCAGGTTTTGCAGAAAGCAAAAAAAAAAAAAACACTAATAGAAAATCTTATGTCGCTAAGTAAAAATGATGATGTTGATGTCACAGCAATAAACAGGACCCTCTCTCGGTGGGTATTCCTACTGTTCTTTCTATTTGTGTGAGTTGCTCAGTTCTGGTCTGGTATACTCTTCTAGTAACAATCATCTGTAAGCCATTTATACCCATCTGCCTCTGGATCTATTACTTTCTTCTAGATTTGAGGTCAAACAGTTCCTGAAGACATCCTTCATATTAGGCCTCCAAGGAAACTCATTCTTCCTTCTTGGGATCTAAACTTTGTTCTTGAAAAGTTAACTTGGTTACTTCTGTTTGAGCTCTTTCTACTACAGCTGTTGCCTCTTCTGGAGCTTTTTAGAGAGTCTCGATGCTTGACCGATTTTGGAAGCTGCTACTTGGTCTTCTGTGCATACTTTTACTAAGCACTAAAAGTTGGATGTGGTTTCAAGGGTCAGACCAGGTTTTACTAGCTCGATTCTCCATGTTTTTGGAGGGTTCCTCAGTTCCTTCTTCCTCCTCCAATTCTTTAGTACTCTCCCAATAGTAAGGAATACAACAACAGTGATTTCAGTCAGGATATAGTACAGTTGTGTAAGAACTTACCATAACAGTAGATGTCCTACTGATCACTGTTGTATTCTGTCCCCTCCTCTTTTGCTGTGTTGAGATTTATTTTTCCTCTTGCCTAGGGGACTTTTTTTTCTGGATGTACATGTACCATATTCTTTATTCCTCAATTGCTGCCCCTGTTCTTCTGGGGTAATTCACTTCTGAGGGTTTTATACTCGTATATCACTTATGTACCTTATGCTCCAAACGTAGGATATATGTCTGATGTGCGGTGGATGGAAGGGCTCATGCTTTTGTATACTGGCTTGGGCATAATGCTGTCCTCGGCAGGATACCCCATAGTAAGGAATGCTACAGTAGTGATAAGGAGGACATCAACTGTTATAGTAAGTTCTTACACAAGTGTACTTTCCTCATGTTTGGCCCCATTCAAACTCTGTTTTACTATCAACCTCCTGTGTAAGGCTGAATCAAAGGCATCACTCTAGTCCAAGCAGAGTATGTTTATTGGTATCCCATGAAAAGTAACCCTGTCATAAAAATGGATTAGGTTTGTCTGAGATCTCCCTTGTGGTAATGAACCCATGTTGCTGGACACCTTAGAGCTTATCGTCCTTCACAAATGCTAGCAGCTTTATCCTCCGCACAGTGTTACCATCTTTGCTGTCTTCTTGTCCTCTGGCACATTTCCTGCAGTCACTTATCTGTTCGGGTGGGTCTGACACCACACTGCCAGGATTTCCGAGGACTCTACAAGGTAGCCCATCTAGTTGTGTTTCTTCTTCCCTCAAAGCAGTCATCTCTAGCTCCACCTCCTCTCCCTGTGTCACAAATGCATTCCATTAATTTCCTATTAATTTTTCCCACATAATGTGCTTCACGTTGTTGACACAGTGCAATATAGACTATATTTGTGGTGTTAGAATTCACAGATATTGCAAGACGATGCAAATTCTTATGTAGGGTAACAAAGTCTTTCCTTTGTGTATATATATTTACAGAACATGCAATCAATACATGGACATATCCTTATCTTCTGACTTACATAAACCAATGATAAAAAGTTTTTTTTTGCCTTGTTTGTATAAACAGTCGTCTTGTAGTTGTAGATTTACTTCTACTCATTTCATTTATTGTGTTTTTCATTTTCTTATCCTCCTCATCCCTCCCCCACTTACTGTGTCTGGTGGGGTGTTGCACTGTATTTTGATGCCCTCACCAATTTCCTGTACCTTAACTGCATGGTACTTAGCTTCTGTCCTCAGTTGTATCCTTGCCCCATTCGTGGTTTGGTGTTCCTCCTCCTCTTAGGCATCACATCTGATACACACTCTTTTATGTGAACTGACACTGCACAACTATTCCATCTCTGCCATTTGTGAACATACTATACCAAAGCACCTCCATGTCCCATCCCCTTTTATCATTGGCCTATGCTTGTCTGTTACCAGCAATGTCCACCCTTCCCTCCTGCATCACTGTTTAAAGCTTCCCATCTTCCCACCCAGACTCTGTGCATTGTAAAGTAAAACTACCTGTCCATAGTCCAAGTCATCCTCATTTGCTAACAATATTCTGCATTTTTTTTACTTCTGTTTGCTTCTTAAATAGCCCCCATCTGCTTTTGTTATCTCTCACCTTCCAGCTCAGTTTAAAGTTACAGTAATTGAGACGCAACCAACACTGCTGTCCCTTCTGGGTTAAGCTACAGAATGTCCCTTGATTTGAGCTGGTCAGTCTCCCAGATCACCTTCGCCATCCTCCTTCCTGCCCCAAGCCCTCCGCCATTGTCTACTGCTGTTACAGCCAGTCAGTATACCCCCTTATCCCCCCTCCTGTGTGCACTGATGGTCCATGTAACATCTCCTCCTTTTAAAAAAATCAACATAAATTTGATGTCACTACAGCTTAATCTAAAAAGACATTAAATCAGATGTTTAGTATTTTAAAATCTGTAGATGAAGTGCATTATGGGATTTTCTGGGATTCTACCACTACAATACAGCTCACCTCCACCCTACCCGAGAATTAGGATGGGGTTTGTCTGTAAACATACACACAACTGATGGCTAATGTCTGTTTTGCTAGTCCATGCTTTTAGCCAAAATAGCCTACAAAAGAGCTAATCTGATGTTTAGTATTAAATCTGCTGATGAAGTGCATTGCAGGATTTTCTGCTAAATAAACCCCCACTATCAGCCTCTCAACTGTCCAGGTTTAGCACAATGCCCAGATTTTTTTGGTCAGTTCTTCAAAATGTATAGTTTTCTGGCAAGTCATTAAGAATTGAAATCACTAAATAATGAGACATTACAGTTTCAGACTTCATATCCTTCTGAAAATGTATGATGATTCAAAACCTGCTATTCTATCAATTTTTGCAATTGTAAGGGTTTTGTCTTAGCCAAGTCATCAGTTCAGAATATAAGACATTAACACATCACTGACACCTGAAACTATCTGACATCAAGTTTCAAGAGAGAGTTGAATAAACGATTCAGTGGCAGCTGTTGACACTTCACAAATTAGTTGTTTCCAGTTGTGGCTAAAAGCAGTGCTTTTAACTTATTAACAACCGTTTCATGAACATGTCAGGATATGCTTGAAGTAGTAAGTGGCCTAATTATACACAATTTCTTACTTACATTTAGTATTTATTCCACTTACGGGGCACAGAGCAACTTACAAACTGAAGTGGTCATCCACAGCTATCATTATTTAAGTTCAGAGGTCTCCAAAAACTTTGGCAAAAATCTCTGGAATAAACTACAGTATTAGCAATGCAGGATACAGTCCCACATGCTGTATAAAATCCTGCAAATATGGGCCCTGCAGCACTTGAGGAAGTATCTATCTGATGTGTGTGATGTGAAACACCAGCTGGTCTGATGCTGTCACCAAACCACATGCACTCTTTCATATGTTCATACTAGGCTATCTGCCCTGGGGCAATTATAAGCCTAGCCCGATTCTGTATGGCTTACGCCACCCCTTGATTTGAGTATACTGTGCCCTTTTTAAGGTTTAGTTTACTGTGCCTCTGTCTAATAGTTACACAGGAGTAATCCCTGGGACAAACCTACGATCCCCCATCCACCTATCGAGATTCTTCTTGAAGAGATTCAGTGAGGTGCTCTGCCTCACATGAACTGGAATTCTATTCCAGAGCGAAGGGAGCCTCTGGGTTATGAACCTGTCCCTCCAGCAAGTTCTATTTATTTCTGTGCTGAGGTTCAAGTCCCTCGAGCGTGTGGCTCTAAATGATTTAGATTTACTGAGGTGGAGCATGTCCATTAATTCTGGATTTGACATAGCTTTGTATGTCAGGCATAGATCGCCTCGAAGTAGGCGGTATGCAACTGAGTAGAGCTGGAGTTTTTTTAACTGAGCAGCATATGACATCTATTTGAGACCCTTGATCCTCTTGGTGAGATACTTTTGGGGTCTTTCTAATTGCTGCAGGTGTCGGGTAAGGTACATCCCAAAAGGGGCATTGTATTCTATGATGGGCCTGATGAGGGATGAATAAAGGGGCACGATTACCTCTCTTGATCTAGATGTGAAACCCTTCATGATGAGGTGAGCTATGTAGAAGGTCTTTCTAACCACTTTGGCAATGTGGTTTTCAAAGGAGAGATTGCTATCAACTTGGGTCCCCAGGTCCCTAATAACTTTCTCTGTACTTAATGGGTTTCCGCCTATGTGGTAATTTGTGGGCACATTGTTTTTGCCAAAGGGTAGGACTATACATTGTTTGGCATTTAGCTTTAAACCATGGTGCTGGCATCAGTCATCTGTCTCTGTGAGACCTTTTTGAAGGATGTTTGTGTCAGCTGGAGAGTCGATTATGGCGCCCAGTTTGCAGTCATCTGCGAACTTGGTGAGCCATAGTCCTCCCACATTTGCCTGTACCTCGGAAAAGTATATACCGAACAAGAGTGGTCCCAGGACAGAACCCTGTGGGACGCCACTTGTGACTGGTTTCGAGTCTGACATGGCTCCAGCAACTCTCACTCTGTGGGTTCTGTCTTTGAGCCAGTTTACGACCCATCTTGTGACATAGGGGTTTATATTTAAGCTGGGTAGCTTATCTATGATGCCCGAGTGGGGTATTGTGTCAAATGCCTTCGCAAGGTCCAGATAGGCTGTGTGGACTACCTTCCCTTCATCTATGGCTTTGGTGACTGTTTCGAAGAAGTCAACCAGGTTCAAAAGGCAGGATCTGCCCTTGACAAAGCCGAACTGGGTAGGATCTAGTGTCTGTAGGTCCCCAATGTCTTTGTTTATGAGCTCCATGATGATCCTCTCCATAGCCTTGCAGACTAAGCTAGTCAGGCTTATGGGGCGATAGTTTCCAGGGTCCGTGAGGCTCCACCTTTGTGGAGTGGGACCACTGTTGCTGTCACGCCATTCTGTGGGCACATTTCCTGTAGTGAGGCTGAGATTGTATAGCTGTTTTATTTGAGGGATTAGTTCCTCTTGGAGTTCATGTAGGACGCAACCTGGGACGCCATCTGGTCCCATGGAAGCAGTGTTTTTTGCTTTGGAGAGGGCAGCCTTCACCTGAGCATCAGAGATGTTTGGGAGGCAGCCCTCTGCCGGGACAGATACTTGCTCTTTTGGGGTGGAGGGGGTGGAGATGTTTGCACTGAACCTGTCTGCCAGGATATTGGTGATGTCTGTGGGTTCAGCGTATTTTTTGTCATTTAGAATCAACTCAGAACAAGTCTGGGAGTTGCATCCCAGGTTTCTAACATAACTGAAAAAAGCCTTATGATTGTCTTTGGTGTCCTGTGCAATTTTTCTCTCGAAGCTGGCCTTGGAGGATTTTATGAGGGATCGTAATTTTTTGCTAGTACTGATCAGAGATGCCTTCCTATTAGGGATTTTGCTCTATCATGTAGTAGCTTCCTCCTTTTGTTGTACAGTTTATTTATGGCAGGGGTCCACCAGACTGGACGCCTGCTTCATCTGGCTAGTGAAGGGACAGCAGAAGTAGATGCTGAAATACAGTCACTCATTAACCAATACTCACTTTTTTCCTAATCAGATCCTGAGAGACCAGATCTTGCGTTGAGAAGTAGTAGGCATAAGGCAGACGACCAGTCCTGTTTAGGATACTGGACCATAACAAGACCTGTTGCTACACTGACTTACACTGCGTACACATCTGCAGGCAATTTAGAGGATTCACTTAGCAGCACACTTATTGGATGTGGGGAGAGACTGGTGCACTGAGTGAAAACCCCATGTGGATACAGGGAAGCCATGCAGACGCCACACAGAAGGCATGCCAGTCAAGAACCAAACCAGAAACTCAAAGAGTTGTGAGGTAGCAATGCTACTAACTGCACCCCCTATGCCACCTTGTAATTTACAGCTTTCCACACGGATCCAGAGAAGTGGGTTATCTCTGGCTTGGTCACAAGACATTTGTCAACAGTAACTTTGTTTGACTGTTTCATTAAATAGTCTTAACTGGTTTAGCAGTGAGCAACAGGACACCACCAGACTGTGAGAGAACAAACTCTTGACTGAGAAATATTGTTTCTTCATCCTCTGGGTTTTTAACATGGAAGAGCAAAATAAAGTCATAACACAGCATTTTAGCTTGCAGAATTTAATCCAATACAATTGTTATATAGTGAGAACTACAAAAAAGACCTATACCAGACTGGTGGGGTAGCTACTTCAGTTGCCAACAACGGATCTGAACCACAGCAGTATCAAACCCTTAAATATCATGGCTAAAACAGGTAAGGTCCAACCACTGGGCTACACTGGCTATTATAGTCGAACTTAAGGAAGCCACATGACTAAGAACAATGGAAGTGTTGAAAATGTTTCAAAATGTGGTTGGCAGTGGTAAGATGTTAAACAGTACTCTGAAACATATTTGTACCAAGTGTCGACAACATTCAGGTCTACACAAATAATACAGTCAAAATATTTTTATTGTAAAGTCACCATTTAGAAGAAAATATTTGGCCTTTAATAAAAAAGTGCACTTTGACAAATGTCAAAGTAATAGAACATTGGTAATATATATATATAACTCTTGTAACACAAAAATATTTATAAATAACATTTTAGTACAGTATTTTAAATACAGAAACAAATTAAAACAGTTAACACTTCATTATAAAAAAAAACTAACATTCTGAACAATTACCCACTGTGGGCTGATTTACTAAAGCTTGCACGAAACAGTAAACGTGGTATTAGATATATAATGAAGTCCCCCCCTCCATAGTGCATTTTCAGACAAAAGTTTTGCCATCTAAACAGTAAGGTGATGAATTTTGTTGCAAAATTCAAAGTATTTTTCTTGTTGCTACAAAAATTGAACCCATAAATTCAGAACAAAATCAATGTCATAAACATTACTCAAAAACAAAGATTTTTTTTTTTTTTTACATAACAATTTTTAGGGGGAAATGTGATCTATACAAATAAATTATAGCTGTGTACACTATAAACCCTTGTGCTTTTTTAATTAAAAGTATCCCATCTCAGTTTTTCTCAAAACATGAGGGGACATGGCTAATCATGGTAGAATGACAACAGATGCAGGTTTTCTGACTTAAGTGCAAGTGTGCTAAATCTCTAGTAAATTTGGCCCAACCGTTTAGCAGCTAATGTCAGCTATAAAATACAGTCAATATGACTTAAAAATGGATCTGCCGCACACTGCAGCAGCATAAAACTTGGCATGTAATATTGTGATACTTTACAAATGAATTCTTGTTCCCTGATCTCACAGTTCAATAATTTCTCTCAATCTCCGGAAGGCAATCACACATACTCTACAACTTTTAGGTCTATTATATCCAGCCTGCAAAGCAGGTAAAACATTTGCTTCTTTGCACAATAAAAACTGAACAACAAATTACAGTGTTAAACCGTTTCTCTTCACTTGTCACCAATTTTCATCATTTGTTCCAGCAGCTTGTAATTCAATAAGTAACTTCATTTGAAAACCTCATATCATTTTGCAGTCTGCTTCATAGTAACTTTACTGAAAGTATTCCTGACATACAAAAGCCTGCTTATTAGTTAGTGACACGATCATAGCTCACAGATTTGGTGGCAATGGTGCCTTTATAAGTGAGAGATAAAGTACACTGAAAGTATAGCTCATATGTCAGTTCCTTCTTGTTACCTTACATACTTGGAAACCTATAAATATATCATTAACAGTGACCCTGTAATATTGTGATCAAAATACTTGTCTGTTGCCAGAAAACCACTGAGAGAGGTGTTGAATGCCCAGTCTACAAAGTTATGGCAAGGCAGCAAAATCTCACCCAAGTGACACTGTCCTATCCCTACATGGCATAAACAATGAGAAGAACACACAAACACACAAATTTAAACTGCTGTTAATTATGCAGTCTGCCAGTTTGCATGTATGTATTTAAGAGGGGTAGTGTAATGTAGTCTATCATATCCTTCTCTGTCAGCTGCTGGAGCAATGTGCTGAAAATGAAATACGAAACAAAAGGAGCAAAGCCCTGCTTTTGTTCAACTAACTGTCAACAGTATGTTTCTGATGCCCATCAGAACAAAACGGCTTGCTTTTAACTATACGCAGTAATCATATTTTATCAGACTAAAGAAGCTACCAAAAACAGATGTTTGCAGCAGTCTATCTAAAGATATTATGTACTACTGCAAACATTGTGTCACTATCTTATGTTTATGTTATGTGGTTTTGTCTAACTTCTGACTGGGAACTGTTTTAATTTTACCAGAGCCAAAACTAACAGAATGTTGGCATATGGATCCTACACCATCATAGTAAATGACTTATCAAGTCAGTGTTCTGAGAACAGATTCTAAATATTTTCCATTTTTAACTGCTGCTGTGTAAGTACCACAGTCTTTGTGTAAAAGGACAAGACCAAAACAATGACTGAAGCAACAGCTGCAAAGAAAAAATATGGGACTGTAAACAGAAAAAAAATGAATAGCAAACTGTAGCGAACTTTGATTTGCATTGCTAAAAATGCCACAGTGTGCTACCCACCTTACAGTTTAAATGTTCTGATGCAATATTCTGCCTAGTCAATTATAAACACATTAAAATGATCTACATATTATTAACATACAGCAAAACAAATTACAAGAAAAAAAGGAAACTGCATTACTCCGTTGCATAAAATAACTACAGAAACACACTGGAAATGCTTCTACTGTCCTCCTTCCAGAACATACTTTGAACAAATGCCAAATTTCTTCAGAGCATGTAAACACCAAAAATAATAAAGTAGTCCCACATTTGTAATAAAGTCAAGTAATGTTTTTGGCATTTGCCTGGACTGCAGGCCTCATGACTCTGGTTCCAGTTCTGCAGGTCGGATTTTCATCAGAGTTGACTTGAGAGGATAATATCTTCCTTTCCATGTCTTCCAAAAGATACCCTGCTTTCTTTCATGCCGCATACGAGGAACAGCAGTGAAATATTTCCCATTAAGATTAGAGTGACCGCAAGCAGTGAACCACCAGCCTCCTGAAAAATGAGTGACATAATAGTTATTGTAAGAAGGCACTAATACTATCACTTTTTGAAGTATTTTCTACACTGTCCTAATTTTTCTTACAGTTTGTTAAAACACATTGTCTACCACAGTGGTACAACATGAGTCACCTGAATAATGAAGTTGCTCTCTGGATCATTAATAAAAAAGGCAACAAAAATTTCTCTGTAGTGTCAGTAATCCTTCTGCAACAGCTGTGTGCGCCAATAGGCAAACAGACACAGTTAACTGTCAATGATAGAAAACATGAGCTAATGAATTAACCGTGTAGGAAGGTTGGCAGAGTGCAATTCTAGGGGGATCAACATATTAGATCAGTACCTGAAGGGCCCTGACTTTGGTCAAAAGCTACAGATAGCTTCCTGCCACATGGGACAAAAAAAAAAACTCTAGTCATTGTTGTATTCAGAGAAACATTAATTTACCATGGAGAGGTTATCAGGTAAGTACTAGGCTGGCTGCCTTCCTGGGCCATTTTAACCCTAGCCAATTTCCCAGAGATGAAAATCAAACCCTGTACTTTGTGTCTGTGGGGTAAACAACTTAGCACCTCCAAATGCTCATCCCTAAATTCAGTGAAATTTTATTTTTTTGGCATCTACTCAGCTCTGACAAAACCAAAAGAGAAACAGCAGGTCATGAACATTATGACCAAATGTAAGTCTCACCTAACAGATGAGGTTGTGACACTATTATGAATTGAGAAAACTGTTTAATATAGTATCTGGTCACTGTCACATAATTCTGCTCACAGGCATCAGTGAAGATCTGAAACTTACTGAAGTTCAGCGCTGCTGGCATATTTGTTCTCCGACAGCTGAGCTATAGGTTCAGATTGTCTCACCTACACCTAGGCGTGCTGTTTTGTCAGGTACTGTAAAGCATGCAGCGCTCAATGAAAACAGCACTGCAAAAAAGAATGCTTTTATGGAAAAGATTTGGTCATAAAAAATGTACACCAGTTTGTTTTGGATAAGTCTGCGCTGGTTTCCATGCACCTTATACAGATTAGACGGGAAAAGGTGCCACTGGCTGAGTCCATCTCAGTAAAGTCTACAAGTTCTTAATGGGCATGTGATATAGGGGGTCTATATTAAATCAGCGAATGCTTAAAAAAGCGAACGGTGATTTATCTACCCCCATGTAAGCAAAAGCTTACAATCCTGAACACTTAGAACAGCGATTTTTTCCAAAGGAAAAAAAATCGCTGTTCCACAAAGGAAAAAATTTTTTTTAAAACAAAGTGGGGGGCTGTCTCCCCCCCCCCCCACACTTAAATATACCAACTCCGAAATCACACTACAGTGACAAAACGGCAAAGTAACGGAAGTGGCCAAGCAATTTCTTTTCAAGGGAAAGAAATCGCTTATATACCATTTCAATATTTTGCCGTTTCGTGCTTTCAAGTTCGATCAAGACACATTCGAAAGACTGCGTCTTCGATCACTTAATAGGAACCAGATCTAGGAGAAGGAGAAGCATAAGCTAATTTCCCAATTGCTCCAGAGCACAGCTTATTTAAGTGACCTGCTGAGAAATATGCATAGTGGGGGAAAAATGTAAGCTGAGGGAATCAAACCATGGACTACAGGAATCAGACTGCTAATGGCCAATTGCCTTAATCCTCTGTGCTAACTGCCAAATGACGTTGAATTCTATGATCACTACAATAGAAGTGTGTGTGTGTGTGTGTGTGTGTGTGTGTGTGTGTGTGTGTGTGTGTGTGTTATGCTGAATTCATATAACCAAAACGATCAGTATCTACCATTCTATCTCATAAACCATGCACTCCAAAGTTACAAAAAAATTACAAATAAGACTATTACTTTTAGGAGTCATGTGTTCCATAGAAGACTTATTTTGATGTCATTATGAAATGGTATGGAGGTCCTCTAGGGTCCAGTAGGTATTCTCTACTAGTTTTGCTGACATTGTTTATATTGAGCACTACGGAGCAGAACCACTATGACCTCTGACCCCAGTTCAGTTACTCCAGCCATATTTAAAATTATGGGTGGGGCAGGGGGGTTACAGTGACATGCAAATACCAAAAACCATAAAGTTTTACAGAAATTGCTACAAATCCTATAAAGCTAACAGTAGCCTGCCCGCCTTCCTCCAAATGTTATTGATTTACTGCTGTGTTACTTACCTGACAGGTGCTTTGCACAGTTCATATCCGATTTCAGGTCTTGGTCCACATCCTGTGTAGAGAAACGCACCCCTCTAGTGTGACCAACAGCATTTTCCAGCTCTCCTGATACAGGGCTCTGCAAGTCAAGTGTGTAGCCTGATCCCTTTGCTCCAAGATGGAAAGGGTACTCAATGAACTGACTATTATCCTCCCAATCGGTTAACCGAATATGCAGAATATATCCACCTTGTCTGGCAACCCTGTACATTTTGTCCAGACCCAACCAAAATTCTCCTAAAAATAAACAGACTTTGATCAGTTTCAAAGTAAAAGGCATAACTGGAAGGAAATAAACAGCAGCTGAATATATATATATCTTTTTTCTACTGGCTAGCAGGTCTAATATGAGCACAGATCTAATGCACACTGTTAAGTCCTTGTTGGCCTGGCAGTTTAACAAGTGCATGATCTGTTAGGAAACATAATGGTACCATGTTATATAAAAAAATTTCTGCAAAATTTCTAGGCAGCAATTGGTCACTACAATGATTCACTTATATGCAGCGTAAACCCTGCATGGGTACCAGAAAAATGCCTACAACTCTGAAAGTTTATTTTCCAGCACCGTACACTCTCTATACAACCTCATTGTACATCATTTAGATAGATAATTTACTTTTGTTGACACAGTCTAATGTTTCAGCAGCACAATGGTACGCTCTGCAAGTATTCTTAATGCCTCAACCTACATCAGTCATCAGAAGTAAACCATTTTACTACAACTCCATGTGCAGTTAGTGGAAAGATTTGGATTGACTCATTGAAAGCAGGCCCAGATGCCTCACTGCCTCTGAAAGAGCAATAATTAAACTACTGACCACCTCTGTGCCTTGCTGCTCAAATTACTTGGCGGAAGCAGGGAGAAGAAAAAGGTGAGGTATCACGGAGTACATTGATACTAATATATGTATACTAAATATACTGATACTAGTATAGTCACCAGAAGTAAAGACATAAAAAAAAATCCATGTTTAGCTTCATAGGTAATTTCTAAGATACTGATCTGTGGGAATCTCAAAGATGCTTAGCCTTACATTCCCATGGTCGGGTGCAGCCCTTATATTTTCTAGATGACTGCAAACTGGGCGCCATAATCAACTATCCAGCCGACACAAGCATCCTCCAAAAGGGCCTCATAGAAACAGACAACTGGTGCCAGAGCCATGGCCTCAAGCTAAATGCCAAGAAGTGTATAGTCATCCCCTTTGGCAAAAACAAAGTGCCCACAAATTACCACATAGGTGGTAATCCATTAAGTACAGAAGAAGTAATTAGGGACCTGGGGACCCAAGTTGATAGCAATCTCTCATTTGACAACCATGTGGCCAAACTGGTTAGAAAAACATTTTATATAGCCCACCTAATCATGAAGGGATTCACATCTAGATCAGGGAGGTCATCGTGCCTCTTTACTCATCCCTCATCAGGCCCATAATTGAGTACAATGCCCTTTTCGGGATGTACCTTACCAGACACCTGCAGCAACTGGAAAGACCCCAAAAGTACCTCACCAAGAGGATCAAAGGGCTCAAACAGATGCCATATGCTGCCCAGTTAAAGAAACTCCAGCTCTACTCAGTGGCATACCGCCTGCTCAGAGGCGATCTGTGCCTGACGTATAAAGCCATGTCCAACCTGGAATTAATGGATATGCTGCACCTCAGAAAATCCAAATCCCATCGAGCTACGCGCTAGAGACTTGAACCTCAGCACTGAAATAAATAGGACATGCTGGAGGGACAGATTCATAACCCAGAGGCTCCCTTCACTCTGGAATAAAATCCCAGTCCAGGTTAGGCAGAGTCCCTCACTGACTCTCTTCAAGAGGAATCTTGATGAGTGGATGGGAGATCGTAGGTTTACCCCGGGTATCACTTCTGTGTCACTGTTAGACAGAGGCACAGTATACTAACCTCGAAAAAGGGCATAGCAAAATAAATTTAAAATGGGTAGTGAAAGCCAAACGCACTCTGGCTAGGCTTATAAATGCCCTAGGTCAGATAGCCTAGTATGAACCTATGAACCTATATGAATAACCCAGAGGCAGTCAAAACCTGGGATCTGTTTGGATACTTACTTGTTGCTTCTTTCCATGCAGGACACAGATGCCAAACAAGGAGTGAATTTACAGTAGCCTGTCGAATCATTCAAATTGTATGAATTAAATGAAAGGGGGAAATTAAACTTCTCTAGCGTAGATGTTTGGTTGTCCTTAAGTTCATTGGTAGTAACTAGGCATGCCGTCCAGGAGACCATAAAGGAGCATAACCCAAATTCCCAATTGCCTTAAACCAGTCTGGAAGTGCCTTGCTCAAGGTCTCACAGTAGACAAAAGGTAGAAAGATTCAAACCCTGTACCTTTGGCACAAGAAATGACTCATTAACAACTCAGACCTTTAGTCCTCTGTGTACATATTATTTATAATAAAGTTTGAGTTTATAGTAATTCTTGTGAAACAGCATATCTATTGTAATTCCTGTAGAATATATGTCTGGAGCTTACTATTAACACCACTAGACTTAAAAGATTAATATTAATCATTACTGGCCACCAGGCTACTACCTTTTATGGGGTATGAAGTGTGAACATGTTAAACAAAAATGAAGCAGCAGCAGTTTTTTTGACTGTAACATCTCTTTTTCATGAAGTCACCAAAAAAACCTGCTTCTGAAGGAAGAATAAAACATAAAGCTGGTACTTTCTGCTTCTCTGTTGACCCTCACTTTCTCTGTTTTGGTTGTAGCCAAATGCAAACTGCCAAATACAAAACTCATTGGACAGTGACATAGCATATCAGTAACTAGATTCACTATCAGCAAAAGCATTTTGCAAATTGCTGCAGTGTTTTTCACCATTATAAACAAGCCTGGAAAGACAGCTTATTTTACTAATGTGTGTGTGTGTGTGTGTGTGTGCACAACTGTAAATCAGCAGTACAGTGACACTTTTTCTATGGTAAAAAAATAAAAATGGACAGTCAATGCCGCAAGCAAACTAAAAAATAGATACAAAATGAAGTCACTAATACTTACCATTAAGATTGCCAAATCCATTCTCATAACTGTCCCAAAATCTGTCAAAATCCACGGAGCCATCCAAACGTCTCTGAAGAACAGTCCAACCACCATCTTTTGCAAAACAAGAGTAAACAAATATTACCTACAAGTTTAACATTGTAATTTCTAGTAGGATTTATTTTATTAATCCAAAACTTACCTGAAGTCATTTCACAGTATACTTCAAAAGGCTGAGACTGCACAGGTTCAATTCTATAAACCCCACTTTCAGTATGACCTTCTAGAAAGATCTGGTGGCAATCTGAAGGAAGCCCTGAAAAAAAAAAATCATCTTTTTAATGTTTAAATAGAACCAAACCATGAATCTCTGACAACAGTCACATAATATTTCAAAATGCTATGGGATCTACGAAGGTCGATAAATGTCACATATAATAAAAATCATTTTATTGCACCACACTCAATTCAGTGAAATGGCCTCTGACAACCACATATTACATAACTGTATTGATGAGGATATTGACTTTGTTAAGACAATGAAATTTCATTTTTAGTGACAGAAGATGCAGGAATTACATCCATGAATTTTAAGTATAATTTCTTGTCATTACTATAATTTCAAAGTAATTTTAGTGCATCTCTACATGTGCATAAGTAAAACAGATTGTTGGTACGGAACACTTACTAAAATAAGCTAACAGCATTAAAAACAGTAAATATAAGAAAAATACAGGATACACTGAATGAGTAGTTGAAAATTCCATGTTTTGTCTCCACTCAGACCAGTTGTATGACTTTCCTGGTATTTTTCATGGAAAACTGGAAAACCAAGTTGCCCTTTGGATCATTTTGTGCAAATGCACCTGTCAAAGCAAAGGTAAGGGCCATGGATATACTACAGCCTATTTTTGGAGGCATTCTGGTAACTTTAGTGCATTAATGTGCTATGGTTAGTACCCAGGTCTGTGAGAGGTAGACTTGTATTAGTTGTGAGGTGTTCAACAGCAACTGATTAGAAATGTGGACTTTTATACAGTTTGTTTGCTTACAGTGAAAGCGCATAGTTTGAGCACCATGCAATTGTTGGACTCTTGTTCTCTGGAATGATAATGGATGCCAGCAAAACAGAGCAGTTGAAAGTCCACTTCTGATCCATCCTTTTCAGCTACGTGCATCCCATACACCCACTATTGCAAAATCTGTGACCTCACATGCAGAAAGATTCAGTGGGCTACCCTTTGGACCCTGTACTAAGATATGTCTGAGGCTGCCAGCATGTCCTGCCATAAACTGTAGAGTTGAAAGTCCATGACTGAAAAGTGCTTGAAAACTCCACCTGCTAACCACTGCCACTCCCCGCCCCTAAATCTGGCTTTAAATACCATTTGAAAATAGGCCAAGTGCATGATTTACTAGTATTTTTCATGGAATATTGGAAAAACAAACAGTCTCCCCTTTGTATCACTTTGTGCAAATGCACCTACTAAAGCAAAGGATGGGAGCATTTTTATGAGAACTTTCCCCTACTTTCAAATGAGGGGCAGTTAATCAGAAACTTGGATGACGCAAACCATCTTCAACTGGAAGTGTATGTTTTGAAATGCAGTAACACCAGTACACTGACATAATCTTCTAACACAAGTGCATACAAAATACACAATTTAAAAACCTTTTCCTCAGACAGACATGAAGAAACTGCTTCAGGATTAAGGAACAAGTAAATGTAGAACAATTTGCGAAGCTGAAATTATTTTTTGACTGGGTCCCTGAAATGTGCCCCCCCCAAAAAAAACTTTTAAACGCTGCACATCAGACCCATCATTGAGTACAATGCCCCCTTCACCATGTACCTGACCAGACACATGCGTCAGTTGGAATGCCTACAAAGGTTCCTTAACATGAGACTCCAGAGTATAAATACATTGTCCTATATAGATCACCTTAAAACCTTGTCTCTATACTCTGTCTCCTATAGGTTACAGAGAAGTGATCCATGGCATACAATGCGTCCTTGGATCCAGCTCTGATGGACCTTTTGCACATCCGCAAAATGACTAACATCAGAATCACTAGAGCCAAGGATTTAAATTTTGTTTGTGACACAAATAAAATATGTTGGCCAGACACATATGTGTCTTATGCTATGGATCAGGCTCCCCATCCACGTGAAGCCGAGTCCATCCGTAACCCTAAGCATAACATTGGCCAATGGCTAGGAAATCAGAAATTCACACCAGGTCTGGCCCCCATCTTTCTGATAGACAGAGGCAGACAGTAATGCCCAAACATCCCCCACATATAACCTCTAGAAACTTCCTAACATTTCCCCCTTCTAAAAAATGGCCATGATACATAAAGAAACATTTGGGTTGGACTGCATATCTAGGCTTATACAGGTCCTGGTGGTTGTTGTCCTAGTATACAACTATGAACCCATGAACAAACCAGTTTGATATGGGACGTTTACAAAAATGTCCGTTCTTAGTGACCAGTAACATTTTACACCATTCAGATGGCATCAGACAATGCATCTGTTGAAAGAAAAAAAGTCTTACAAAACTATGTATTTATGATTCATCTCCCACCCCATGCAGAGTTCCCTGTGCACCTTTATTCGCCCCAGCATTCCCCACCCCAATAAAAAAAGGGATGGCTACCAACTACTGTTGAGTACGCTAGCCTTCCTCACTGGCTGGCCATACAACAAAGTAACTACTCTTAGTGTCACAAATAAGCAATTATCTGAAATGCTGGTGGTCCAAAACACAGCAAGGTACTGATGCTGAGAAGCCAGGCACTACAGAAAGGCAAATGGATTTTCCTAGGACAGTTGTCCTTTCAAAGGGACATGTAGAGGGGCACTACAGTCAGTATTAAATGTTCACTAGTGGAAAAACCAGGAGCACAGCAGAAAATGTGTCACATTTGGCCAACAAAAGCATAGGAAGATCACAGTACCATTGCACTGTGGGATAAAAAAATGGAAGGACCAAATGGTGCCCCCACAGGCTAGTTAGAGTGATCTGCCATGAGGCACACTATATTTGCAGAATATGCTACATTTGAAATATTCGTATACGTTAATATTTTGAAAGTTAGATGTTTTTGTATTACTATCATTTCTTGAATGCTGCACCCCAAATCCAATTATTTTTTTCATCTCTTTGTATTTCATAGTGTACAGTCCCTCACTTTTACACAAAACATATGTAAATGTGATAAACTGAGGCAAAATAAAATACGTCTTTTTCCTGTAAAGACTCTCTATGTTTGGATGAATGTTATGATGATGATCCCGCTACATTTAGCACACTTTGCTATTGCATCAGCTTGGCCAAGACCGAAGTAGGAGAAAGGTTACTATGGGGGATGGGGAAAGCCGTAACACAAAGCTCTGATTTCATAAGCCTTTGTCAAAATAATTATGCCTTGGAGGCTATCAACTTTCACCTACTTCACTGGATTTCCATTTCTTGGAGACAAAATACAATAATTAATTCACAGATGACCCTGGGTAGCAAATGTAATAAAACAATCAGTCCAAGAACAAGTTCAACTTTTACCTACTTGGCTGTTTGCCTACTGCCTTCTCTTTCTTGTCTCTACAAGTGATCCTTTTCTTGCCTTACACTACAGATACATACAATCTCTGAAACAGTGTTATACTTAGCATTCAGTGTTATCATTTAACTGACTTTATCCTGTATCTCACTTATAAAAACTTTCAAAGCTAATCGGTATATTTATATTCTTAGATAAATATTGTCATTTGTAGAAAAATCCAAAACAAAACAGCCCAGACAACTAAATTACTGACACTTCCAGGAAGCAGCTGTTTAAATCTCACTAAAAGGATTATAGATATATATATATATATATATACATATATATATATATACATATACATATACATATATATATATATATATACACACATATATATATATATATATATATATATATATACACACACCAATTGTAGTAATTTTGTGTTCTGAATGTTTAACTTAGACACAGATGGTAAAAACAATACAACAGACACACAATGTTTGCTTACTGTCAGTTTTATATATACCTCGAACTTTGTTGTATTGCTTAGACACTACCCAAAAAGGTCACTTTGGATAACCCCCCATCCATTTAGTAAATTAATAATATATACCCAATATATTAGCACTTACTAGTACAAAACAAAATAGTCATTTCCATGACCAGGCACACTAAAAACATGTTGTAACGTCTTCTGTACAGTTTTCATAGTTCTGGTATCCAGTTCTAAAATGTTAGGAATATGAGCACTAACGGGATTAGATACAAATGTGTCTTGTAAATACCTCTACAATCCTGCTAAGTGCAAGCTACGCGATACATGGTTTCAAAATGTAACCTGAATATAAATGTGTGTTCTGTAGCCAAGGGTTTTACAATGTCTACAAAACTCTGCTTCCTGAGTCTGAACATGTTAGCCCACGTACTTTAAACAAGAAGAAACTGCACTTTATTAATAAATCCCACCTAACAGCACATGTAGAAGTTCCCTGGTGGTCTAGTGTGCCCCCGCCCGCCAGCCAATTGTCCTAGCTGCTAAGAAGCAATTAACATTTAAGTCTACAACAATCTAAGCAGGGTTTCACCCTTCACCTACTTGGCACTTACTTGGAAAAGGCGGGAGACATTCCAAGAGTAAGTTGTAAATGAAGTGGTGTTTACGCACACGTACTATGCATTCACTCCCACTTACTGTGCAGCTACAAATGAAAATGCATGCCAGCAGGCACTTAGCACAGGCCTTGCTATAACTGTCTCATGTGAACAGGCAAAGCTTTTCGTTGCTACTCAGAACTGGGGGTGTGGCCAATAGGCTTAACAGGCAGACTTACTGTATTGTACATTTGGTGTGATGCTCTGCTTTCTGCTAGAGCACTTTCACTTTCTAATCAAGAATGCTAGCAGGCTAACACAGTCTATACTTTAAAGAAATTAGAACATTTTGACAGTAAAATGATATAAGACTATATGAACTACTAATAAATGTCACCCTATGCTCTGTGTTTGCTTTCTTTGGTCTGCATTTATGACAAATGTGATTGAGTAATTAATGTGGCAGCTTACAACTCTTGACAACAGGTCTTTATGCCTAGGAATTTTCAAACTAAGACAAAAAAAAGAGCACTGCAACTCAGTAGTACTTGTGTTAAAATGGAAAACATCAGTTTCTGCAATATTATACCATCTACCCTATTATATACAGTTTAAAATGTCATTTCTGACCAAAGGCCTGTGTGGAAATAGATGGCTCTTAATATGTAACATTATTTTGCAATGTAGCCGGTCACAAGGTTTTCACCTGATTTGCAAGTGTGAAGTTACATGGCCAAAATAAAAACACAGTGTTGCTTTAGAAATTATCTTTAACTTGCCAAGCATAAACCCAGTGGTGTGTTACTAATCTTTCAAAGATTACTTCACTGAAGGAAACAACCTGGGTAACAGGATTCAACTTTACTGCAAGCAACACTCTTGACATGGTACTACAGCAATACTTTTTTTTGCTCTTGAATGTTCTTGGCTATCCTATGGCATGACTTGGTATATTAAAGCTACCTAACTAAGATATTCTAAACTCTAGAAGATGCAACTCACTTTCTGATTCAGTAGACATGCTGGTGATGTTCTGGTCAAGAATGGCATCTTCTACCTTTGGTGCAAAAACTGCTCTCCATTTTGGGGTCTTGAACTTGTTTTCAACCTAGAAGAAAGAAACATTTTAGTTTATATTACCCCTCCATGACTGACTGTACTGCATTATTAAAGGTACATTCTGCATTCTGAAAACAGCTTTGCTCCTGAAAATCCAAACAACTTAATAAGTTCAATGGTGAACCTGCCCCATCACTCTGTTCTGCAGGGTAGTCATGTGTGTACCTGGTTATATTTACCCAGCCATGGTGAAGAAAAAGGTTTGCAGTTCAGCAAATCTTCCAAACCTTGGAGGAATTATGTTTTACCTGGTTCAGACAGTCATGGTGTTTCCACTGCAAAAATAACATGACTGAAATCAAACCTCGGCTCTTTGGGACTCAAGAGTTACAGGTGGTTCTGCAAAGATCCCAGGAACATATGTGAGAAGAACTTGGATAGGACTACTGAAATATGCTTAACAAGATATAGATATACAGAAATAGTAGTGTTTAAAGTCCATCTGCAGTGGTCCCATGGTCCAGAGAACTGAAGGAAGAAGTGTCAAGAATCCGGAACATGAAAGACGGGGAAGTAAATACTGCATTGTCAATAACTCTCTGGATCAAGTGTTGACAGTGGGATGGGAGTAGCAGTTAGGGTAAAATTCTATGTACCCAGGAATTCATAACGAAGACAAATATATGGCTAGTAAATGGGCCAGTAACTTGCCCTATGACAATCAGCACAGTCCATATTCCCAGGTGTTTGACTAACACATTACTAGTTTATTCAGCATTCTGTACATAAACATACAAAAAAGCACCAGTTTTTACCTGGCTTTGAAGACTTTGTATTTGTACATTTTGTTTGTCCAGTTTATGTTGCTGCAGTCTGACCTTGTCCAACAGCTCATCAATCTTCTTGTTCTGTGCTTCCACTATGGACTGTGAATCAACAAAATATTTCAAATTAAACAGATGTCAAGAAATATGGCAGTCATAAATGCAAATACCCAAGATTAACAATTATATGTCAAATTACTTTTCAGTCTGAACGTGTGCAGTTTGTAAATAACACCATTATATTTTTTAATAATTTGGACATTGCGAGGTTGTGTTGCTGTCCGCGGGAAAACAAGATTTTTAATCAGCTATAATTGTAGCATGTGGCATGTTCAAAAGTGGAGACACTACAACAAACAACCCACACATGAACAGCAACAGTAATAGAAGGACATAGATCTGTCTCCAAATGCCAGCTTACTACCTACAATAACTTCTGTAAAAACACACAACCAAAAGCAGACAAAAAAACAAATATGTAAAGTAAAATGTTAGCCTAGTACCAATCTATGAGTGTATTACAGCTGTCGTTTAACGTTGGTTTCCCCTGACACCAGCGTGCGTTCGCTGAAGGTTGGGCGTCGGGCTGGCAACTCGGCACCATAAAAAAAATCTACTGCCAATCATTAGCGGACCGGAGTTCCGCTGTGGCGACCCCTTACCGGGAAAAGGCAAACAACAACATACATACTCAGCTGAATTATCTGCTTTACCAAACTATTTTAAATGCTGTTAATTGCGTATACTGCAGGGATAATCCAAAAGCACATGCAGTTAAATGGCTGGCTGAGTTACTTACACCATGCGGGTGAAGAGACTTCCATGAAAGCAGAAAGTGGGGCAGCTAATACGGTTACTTTTTTAAATAATCAAAATATAAAACAATGTGAGTAGAACTGCAAACGCTGCAAACGGTGTCATTCCTACTGCAACGGTTTGAATGAAATTTATATATTTTAAAATAAAAACAATGTCGTTCCAACGTACTACTACAAACGGTGAAAAACAGGATTTAATAATGTTATTACTGAAATGTAAAGCAATGCACGGGAAACCAGCATACCTCTCAACCTCTTAGAGCAAGAAATCTGAACAAAGCCATAAATAATGGGAGGGGGCAAGACTCCCAAAATGGGGGCAGTTATTGACCATACAAACTTAGAAAGTTGATAGCGTAACATGTTTTGCATTAGCGTGAATTTTCTTAACGGTATGAAGTCTGAAACTCAAATGTCTGTCATTATTTTCTGACTTCAACCCCAAAGATTTACCTAAGATTTTCCAGAATTGAAAACCATAATTTTATGAGAAACAGACCAAACATATGTGACAAAAATCTGGACGTTCTGGGAAAATCTGTACAGTTGACAGGTATGGCTACCAGAAGGAAACAACGTGGAAAAAGAAAAACTGCAGTTTGTATGCCCGCCGCCCGGATATGTGAGTTGAGATTCCCAACATCAGATCTGAGAGTAAAGACGTGTATATTGTGTGTGGCATAACTTGCTGTGCAGATGAGGCAGTAACATTTGCTCACTGCCTGCTAAGGAGTGCATCTGCAGAGCTGCACGTAACCTGAGCTTTGGACGAGCAGCTACTTGCAAGAGCCAGACTGCACAGTTGCTCCAGCTCCCTGATTGTTACAGCATGTGTAGGATGGCACGTACAGGCTAACGTGCAGCAACCCTGCTCTTCTTTTGTTCCCCATGGTCATTGACAGATGGGAGATCGTCACCCATTACGAGTTCAAAAGCAATCATCTTAATTTTGTTTCTCACATCGATTTTAAGTACATGAAAACTGTACTGTAGTTACTTTTGCATAAAAGGAATGGACGCGCTTTCTTGTGGTTGTATGTGCATAATACAAACGAGGCAGTAACCTTTTTGTTTGCACTTTTAAAAACGACCCCCCCCCCCACGATGCGTTAGTACCCAACTTACATGTACTTACTTGGATCATGTTAATAGAATATGCGCTTTCGTTCTCTGCAGCTTGACCCCACGTATGTCCCTTCACCTTGTTCTCGAGAGCTTTCAGGCGCTTGGCTTCATCCATCTGCTCCCCCTGCAGCTCTTGCACCTTTTCTTTCAGCTCAGCAGAGAGGTTAACAAAGTAGGCATCTTTACGTTCCAGTTGCGTTGCTTTTGAAACGAGGTTTTCGTTTTCATTCCGCACCTGTTTCACCTGATTCAGGAGCTCAGACAAAGTGCTATTGTGTGCATTGAACTTGGAGAAGACTTCTTTCATCTGCCCTTTTGTCTTGTCCACATGCTCCTTCAGCCCATGTCCAAGCTGCAGTAGACCATGGGCAAGCACGTTCAGCTCATCCCAGGAGGCATACTGCACCTTCTTTTCTTTCCCCGTTGTACCTTTGCGCTCAGAAGGAAATGCAAAAAGTAGCTTAATCAATAGAACTAACACAAGAAATTCAAATGTCTTCATTTTCGGAAGCAATTTTTGTAGGTAGTTATAACGGCCCAAAATGTTTAAGCAAGTCCACTTTCTCTTCAAATTTTACTGAAACTTCCTTATATACAGTTAGGATACTGCCGGCACCGTGGCACCGCCCTACTCACAACTCGTGGGGGGCGGGGGTACGGAGAGGCACGCTTGCAAGGGCAGATTAGTCTCTGCATTTGTGCAGGAGTTCTAAGACAACTGTAGTTACTTAACAGCGTTGGACTGAAAACTCAGCTGGGGTGCTGCATCCATTACCCTTTACATAAAAATTAAAGCACAACCCCAAGTTTGCCTCATTTTTACCCAGTCCCTCTTAAACGTGTGGATGTTTTGGTAAAAGGATTACAGTTAGCCAGTAACGCCAGATGTTGAAGTTTCATAGTTCTCACAGTTTAGAAATTGAATGTCGATGCAAAACCTGTACTATGCAGAACTTCACTGTATTAACCAAAATGAAAATTATATACTTTATGTAACTTGTTAGGTGGAGCTTTTCTCCCCGGGCCTCCACTGAAAACGGGCTCTCGAGCCCAGTGGACCTCCCCGGTCACCAAACTGGAATAAATAAATACACTGACCATTTAAGTGCATTAGGCTTCTGTTTAAACTGGTCCCTGATTTGGGGCTTATTTCTGTGTTATTTTTATCTTTGTCCAACTTGCTGAGCCAAAAAAGCGGTATGATTTCAAGACACAGTAGTTGTACTATTTATTTAGAATAGTTTTACACAGTAGTTTGGTAGTCTTAACGCAGTGCTATAAATTCTTTGTCTCAGAAAAGTGGAACTGGGCAGATTGCAAAAACAGAACCATACACCCGTGCAAATGTTACTTTTAGTAAGTCAGTAGGCGCGTAAACCTTTGGGAGAGCAAACATACCACATTGTAACTGTAAAATCTCAAATGTAGGTGAAAGGTCAGTACCCCCCCCCCCCCCCCCACACACACACACCATGCTTTCCTGTACTGTCACCATCCTGTCCTAGTCTGAGAAGATCCATTTAGTCACTAATACTGATTGGAGTCCCGGGGAATTTCCGAGGTGGGCTGGGGCGCAAATTAAGCTGTTTTAATAACTTGCTGTGCATCTACTTATCCGGCAATACAAACAAAGAAACATGAAGTAACCCATTTTAAGCAAACTTTAATCATAAAAGAACAATGCAGTGGTAATGTGATTCTACAAAACTGAGATCTCTCATACAAATAGAGGCACCCAATGTGGTAACTTAAAACAACTGTTGTAAACTTGGGTAGGCATACCTCTCAAGTGTACCTCATTGAGGAACGTTCCTCATTTGGGGTCTTAAAAAGCCCATGTTCCTCAAAGTTCCCCATTAAAAGGGTCTGTCACTTATTTAGTGTTAATTATTTTTTAGTATAAGTAGCACATTTTAAACATCTGTGCGCTTCCTGTTTGAAGTTGTTAGAAAGCTGTTAGTAGGTGTTCCACATTTTGCCCGTTTGTTCCACATTATTAGAGGTAATGTTCCTCATTTTGGAGCTGGGAGGTTGAGAGCTATGTCGGTAGCGCTAAAATGCACAGCTATGGCTTGGTTATGCTGTCTTGTTACTTGCAAGTTGTTAGTGCGTGTTTTAAATTATAAGCATTCGCAGTTGCAGTTCGCAAAAAAAAAAATTAACAAAAAGTGTGAAAATGTGTATCTCCCTCTCCGTTTATGCTTCTGGTGGGACTGTTTTTCACTAGAGATCATATGCTGGGTTAGGGTACCGTGTTCTAGTCTGGGTTCCTCTAGGGTCAGGGATATGCATGCGATTATGTCGCATGAGCAATTAAAATGCACTGCAAACATTGAAATAAAGCGAAGCAGTGAAGGAAGTCTTGAACTACGACGTGCGATGACTGTTTCAATTTTTAAACACAACGATTGGGTATTTACTGAGAATGGGAATCAAATCTTGAAATTCCCCAAAAATCGATAAAGTGAACTGGGATGAACCCTGTAAAATGCAGGGACTTTCTTGGACATTATTACGGGGTTTCATAGTTTATAGTTTTACAGTTTAGTACTAAGCTAACTGCCCTTGCGAGCCATTTTAAGCCTAGCCAATTATTCATTGTGAAACTCAACCCCTGCACTTTGTGTTTGCAAGGCAAACACCTTAGCCATTAAGCCACCCTCCCAACCCGTTTAACTTAAGCTTCAGTGTACTTTGGTGAAAAAGTAGGACAGTAGTCTGTTTTTCATTTCTCCAAATCTTTTGGGTTTCTAGTACTATGACGGCAATGGACCACATTCCTAAGTCAAAGTACTATTAAAACTTCATGAAATTACTAGTGTTTCAATCTTTGATGTCAGCTTGGGCTGCCAATATTAACAGCCAAAAGTGCTCTTCGCAGTGTGCCCAGTAATGCAATTCCTATGGGGTTATTTGGATTGGTAACATATCTAAATACGATGGTAGATTATTTTTTGTAAGACCCGTTACTCCACCAACTACTATTGGAACTGTATGGGCATCTTTCTTCCACACTGCTCTCGTTTCTGCCTGCAGATCCTGATATTTTATGACTTTGTGTCTCTCTGTATGCAAGACACTGTAGTGACCGGAGTGTAGCAATTTCAATGATCTTTTGTCTTCTTTTCTTGAACTACTATATACAGTTTTCTAGCATCTGTCTTTTGAACTGTTGGTAATGGGTGATCCCATGTGATATAAAACTTCATCATTTTCCATGATGCTTTGTGGCTCATGTTTCCAATGTTTTTCAGGCACTTCAGTATCATAAGGTTTGCACAATCCCCAGTGCAACAGTTTTGCCACATTATTATGCTTTTCAGTATACCGTACTTCTGCCATTATTATGTCACAACCAGCAACTGTTCCCAATTCGTTTTTACAAAACCTACATTTGTCTGTTTCTCCCACATGTTCAGTGGAATTTGAAAACCATCGTGTAGGCAGCCCACTATCTTGGGCTGCCGATATTAACCCTTCATCTCTTGGTTTGAATTTGCCTCTCCTTGCTTTAACCATTCCTGTGTTCATTCCTGATCAGCATGAGATTCTTCCAGAAGGTTTCTATGCTTGCAACTATATTTATGCTTTTTCCACATTTCTTGCCATCTCATCTGCTCCTTCACCTTATATTCTTTCTTTTGTTTTTTTGGCACATTCAATTGCTGTGTGATTTATATCTACTTCTGGTTTGATTTCCATTCCTGCTTGACGTCGATATGTTTCTGCTAAATTAAGCAGAGAAGTTTTCATCATTGATTTATTCTCATGTTTCAAAATTTTCACTACATTTGGGTCTTGTGAGGTCAGCAGATATGTGTGGAGTTCCACGATTGCAGATCTGTGCATGTAATCAGTTTCAAGGAGACCCATCCGTCCCTCGGAATGGGGATTGTATAATCTTGGTATATACTGATTTTTATAAATCATTTGGTGAGCATGAAACATCCTCCTTGTTTTCCTATCTAATCTATCCAACAGATTTTGGGGCCAGTCATTCGCTCCAAAACTATGTTAGAAGATGAAGAATAAATTGGTTTCTAGCTTGGATTTTGTTCCTGGATACCAACGCTGTTTTCAGAATTAAGTCTTCTAAGTAATCCTTACTAAGTTTAATTCGCATTTGTTCATGTTTTATTGTTGATCCTTCATCAATTCCCAAATATTTATACACTCCCCCTTGCTTAAGTTCTTTTATATCACATTTTTGTTCCAAACTGATGTTTTCCTGGTACTGCAGTTTTCCTGCTTTAAAGGTTTCTTTTGCACACTTATCAAGACCAAATTACATTCTTATATCATCTGAAAAAGTTTTGCCAACCTGCAGCTGTGCTTTCAGTTACTCATCTGATGAGCTATACAGTTTTAAATCATCAACAAAGAGAAGATGAGAAGTCTTTACACTTTGTTGTTTTGGTACTCTTCCGTTATCGGGGCAACAGTGTTAATGCAGTTGCTGACTTCCGATTTCAGCGTCAAACCGTGTATTTGTGATGTTAGTCTTAACATTATGTGTAAAAAGTAGAAGTTACAGATTTTTTTGTTGCATTGTATCCATTTCATAGATTTACACACAGCTGTTAACATTAACATCCAAAATACATGGCTTGATGTTGGAGTTGGAGCTCAGCACCCACATTGAAAGTGTTTGCCCGATAACAGAATACTAAAAAAAAAAAAAAATACTACTATTACAGCTTTAGGGAAATCAAGCATAGTAGAAAATGTTTTTTTTTTCAAAAACTGCACCTAGGCATCTTTAATTATACTTACTTGGCTACTTTAAGCCGCAAGGATGCGATTACAATCAGTAAACAATGATCGTTTGTTTTTTAAGAGTGTCAGTCGCAGATTTAGGAAGACATCACTGAGGCCGGAAATAACCGTTTTTAGGATGTATACATCTTTTGCTATTGTACAAAGGTTTTACATAATTAATTCAAGTTGAAGCCTGATCTTAACAACTTGTGTCTTTAAAGCCCTTCACGGCAAATATATACATAGCAATTTCACTGTCTTTTAAACATCATTTCACATGCTTCACAGAGAATTGAAAACTGTCTGATTACAAATGGTCAGCATGAGTACGTCTTTGTAAACTGTAAGCACAGGCAGTTACTTCATGTTAGGCATTTAATGTGGTGTACATATCACTATTTCATGACTACTTAACAGAAGAAAGAAATGTTATCTTTTTTGCAAGTATTTCCTTATTATTGATTTTCTATCTGTGTGACTTACACTTTACACTTTGCAACACTTTAATGCGATCGCACTGCTGTAATGTAGTACCTTAACAAGTCTGTTATGTAGATGTGTGTGTAAAAGTTAAAGCAAATTTTTTTTTAACATGTAATTATTAACACAAGCATTTTTTACTGACGTGGTCAGCAGGCATGTTAATGAGCTGGATTACAGCTGACCGATCGCATTACAGTGTTGCCCCGATAACGGAAAAGTACCGTTGTTTTTTAGGAGCCAAATTGTAGCCATGGCCTAAGTTGTTAAGTAAACAGCTTAATGGGTTAATGGCTAGGCAGAATAGCAACGGTGACAGTCATCCTAGAATATCTCCCTTTGAATTTTTATCCCTAGGATAATAATCTGACCTTTATCATGGCTTAATTGCAAAGTGGTCTGCCACTGTTTCATGGTCACTGTAATGGAGTCTATCAGTGTAGGGTGTATCTTATACATTTTTAATCACTCTTTTATCCATGAATGTGCAATACTATCAAATGTTTTTTTTATAGTTAATCCATGGCAAACTTAAAGTCTTCCCCGTCTTACATTTCTCCAGTATGACTTTCTTTAACAACAAATGATCTTTTTTTTCCATATGACTTTCTTTTATTGCTCTTTTGTTTTACTGCCATAATTGAGCTTTCTTCTAAATTACTGTAAACTCTGTTGGTATCAATTCCTGTGTGTAGTTTATACGTCGTTGGAAGGCAAATTATTGGTCTATAATTTTTAGGGTAGTTTGCAGGTTCACTCTTAAGAAGGAGCATTGTTTTGCCTGTTGTTAGCCAGGTTGGTGTCAGTTCAGGGTGCGCATATAAATAGTTCTTACTCATGGCTAAATCCTCATGCAAAGATGTTAATACTTTTAACCAAAAGTTAGGTACTGCATCTGAGCCTGGGGTTTACCAGTTAGAGACTTTTCTTAACTTTGTCTTAATTTCTCTGCCTGTTATTTCATCCCATTTCATATCCTGCACCTTTAAATTTCTTATTCTTTCTTTTACTTCTGTCCATTTAGCATCTTTGTTATGTTCCACAGGATCTTCATAGATACTTCACCAAAATGTATCTACTTCCTCTTTTTTTGGTGGTCTTATTTCCCAATTCTCTGTAAAACCTTTTTGGTTCATCAATAAATTGTTTATTTTGTACTATTCCTTTGTATTCATCTGTGTATCTTCTAAAATTTTCCGCTTGTGCTGAAATGTTTAGTTTGTTATTTACAATAGTGGATTGATAGACCCTGGTCTGTTCTAATACTGTGCTTTGCTTTAATCACATATATCTTTCTTAGTATTTTTAATGATCTATTCCCTCTTCTATAATTTTCTGAGTGACATTTCTTGGCTTAAATTATAGGTTCATAGGTATGTACCAGGCTAATGGCCCTGGAGCCTTTACAAGCTTAGCCTATAGGATTACCCTGGCATCGTACCACCCCACCTTAGTTCCCACTGCCTCTGTCGAGTAAATACACTGGAGTGATCCCTGGGGTGAATTTTCTATTTCCCATCCACTTATCAAGATTTCTCTTGAAGAGGGCCATTGAGGTGCTCTGCTGGACATGTATGGGAAGTCTATTCCATAACATGGGCAGTCTGTGGGTTATGAACCTGTCCCTGTTCTGTTGATTGTGGTAATGAGGTTGAGGTCTCTGAAGTGTGTGGTGTGGAGGGATTGGGATTTCTTTAGATGTAGCATTTCTAACAGAGCTAGGTCAGACATGGCTTTGTAAGTCAAGCAGAGATCGCCTTTAAGTAGGTGATATGAGACAGAGAATAGTTGGAATATTTTTAGTCTGTCTATATAAGACAAATGTTTAAGGTCTTGGATCCTCTTTGGGAGGTACATTTGTGGCCTCTTCAGTTGTTGCAGGTGTTTACTGAGATACATGCCAAATGGGGCATTGTACTCAATGATTGGCCTAATAAGGGAAGAGAAGAAGGAGACAATGACCTCTTTCTTCCTGGATGCAAAACCCTTAGTAATGAGATGTGCCACATAGAAGGACTTTCTGATCACAGTGGCAATGTGGTGGTCAAAAGAGAGGTTGCTGTCAACCTGTGTTCCCAGATCTCTTATAATGCCTTCTGTGTTCAGTGGACTACCATCGATGTGGTAATTCATGGGAACCGGGTTTTTTCCAAAGGGGATGACAACACATTTTCTGGCATTGTCTGACACCAGTCGTTGGTCTCAGTGAGGCCTTTCTGTAGGATGCCAACATCACTTGGGGAGTTAATAATAGCTCCCAACTTGCAATCGTCTGCAAACTTTGTCAGCCAGAGTCCCTTCATGTTGGCCTGGACTTCAGAGAAGTAGATACCAAATTGTTTTATAATTTTCTCTATTCGATACTTCCATGATGGTATTCCATTTTTCCCCTTCCTTTCCCTCACTAACCTGTGCTCCTGTGGTAGAACTTTATCAGTTATTAATTTAGCAGCACAGTAATATATCCTGTTTAGTTCTGTTATATCACATGGATCTCTATGGACGGTTCTAATTACTGCATTCGTTTTGTCAGACTTCGGACTTTCTGGGTTTTATTGACCTCCTGCAGTCTATTTCTCTCATTGATCTTGATATATCTATCCATGTCTATTAAATCAAGCAGCTCTTCTCTTAGCTCATTTTCTTGCAAACTGGGGGCACATCCCTTGTTTTCCATTTCCTGTGGGCATTCTATAGAAAGTTCTATAGCATCTTCGTGTGGCACCTTCTGTTCAGTTTCATCCCGTGTCATCTGTTACTCTGTCATATGGGAACTCACTGGCCTGTCACTCCTCAACATTGACTGCATCAGTTTCCTGTTCCTTCCCTTGTTGTCTAGCTTCATGTAAATGTTTATATTGATTTACTGTGGAAGGCTCCAAAATATCTTCATATGGCACCTGACCAATTGCTTCCTATTCCACTGATTTCCACTTAATTTGGATGTCCATTGCTCTATCCTGTTGTGGTGCTTTCTGAATTAGATTTTCTACACTGAATCCTTCACTTCGCAGGTACTCCATAACCTCAGTTTCTATTTCTTTAACTTCTCCATTACTGATCTCCTTTTCTACTTTTTTTCCCTCAGTAGACTGCTATATTGGTAATCTGATGATGACAGAGATTATGCTGGTGGGAAGCTTCTGTGTTTTTTGTAACAATAGAAATGTCCCTTTTATATTTATATTTATTTATTTAGTTATTGATATTTGATTACTGGGAAAGTGTGACTGGGTAAGAGCCCATTTTCAGTGGAGACCTGAGGAAAAGAGCTCCAACAAATATTTGTATGTACTTATCCTTCAATTTATATATTTATCCATTAATTTATATCTATAGAGGTGGACTGGTCTTGTGACCACCTGAAACCTCCCCAGTTACACTTCCATAGTGCAAATATTAAACTGCTTAAAAAGAGTTCCCAGATTTTAGTACTCTTAACTTCAACTGTTTGCAACTGACAAAACACTTATTTTACATTTCACAGGCTCGGTCTTTATATTCTTTTTTCAATGTCTTTCAGGTTCATTGTTTTTGGTTTCATCTTAATTCCCTGAACCATATTTTTATGTGAGGTGGGTATATACAATTCATTGCCAATAAAATTAGGAGTGCATTTTAGTAAGAGAACTTATCGTGCAGAGACAATGTAGTTGCTCTGAGATAACTACAGTCAAGTAGGTTAAGAAATAAGTAGCGTTCATAAAGCAGTTACAGGAAGCTTGGTTATTTAGGTAGGGAACACGGCCTTATCATGGGAGTTTCTGAAATACATGCTAAGGGAGTTCCATACTTAAAGACTCAGCTTAAATTTCTCCAGGACCTATTGCAAATTTATGCTTTGGGAAAAGTCTCCCTGTTGCTTGTGACAATGTGTAGGAGAGGCTACTGGTTTGTGTCGAGTTTAAGGTTGTTCACAAGTCAGAAAGATTGCATACATTTATACGTTTACATAGTAGTTTGGAGAGAAAGAAAACTAAATTTTGTTCTTTTTGTTGGCAGCTACTTTTTAAATAGGTTCACATGTGTGTACTAAGCTAATGGCTCTGGAGCCTTTACAAGCCTAGCCCAACAACTTGCCCTGGCACAGTGCCACCTGATGTTAGTTCACAGTGCCCCTATCCAGTAGGAAAACTGGAGTGATCCCTGGGATGAACTTTCTATTACCCATCCACTCGTCAAGATTTCTCTTGAAGAGGGCCGATGAGGTGCTCTGCTTGACATGAATGGGAAGCTTATTCCAGAGTATGAGCAGTCTTTGGGAGATGAACCTGTCCCTCCAGCATGTTCTGTTAATTGTGGCAATGAGGTTGTGATCTCTGGAGCGTGTGGCGTGGGGGATTGGGATTTCTTTAGGTGTAGCATTTCAAGTAGAGCTGGGTCGGGCATGGCTTTGTAAGTCAAACAGAGATCATCTCTAAGTAGATGATAAGAGACTGAGAACAGCTGAAGTTTCTTGAGTCTGTCCATGCAGGACATGTGTTTAAGGCCTAGGATCCTTTTTGTGAGGTACTTTCGTAGCCTTTCCAGCTGTTGTAGGTGTCTGGTCAGTTACATGCCAAACAGGTTGTTATATTCAATGACTGGTCTAATGAGGGATGAGTAGAGAGGGGTGATGACCTCTTTCTTCCTGGATGCGAAACCTTTGGTTATAAGATGTGCCACGTAGATGGACTTTCTGACCATAGTGGCAGTGTGGTGGTCGAAGGTGAGGTGGCTGTCGACCTGGGTGCCCAGATCTCTTATGGCCCCTTCAGTGTTCATTGGACTCCCATCAATGTGGTAATTCGTGGGAAATGAGTTTTTTCCAAATGGGATGATAATTAATATTTTGGCGTAAAGCTTCAGGCCATGCTTCCGACACCAGTCATTGGTCACAGAGGCCCTTTTGTAGGATGTCTGCATCACTTGGGGAGTTGATAATGATGCCTAGCTTGCAGTCATCAGAGAACTTGTTCAGCCAGAGTCCTTCTCTGTTGGCCAGGACTTCTGAGAAGTAGATGCCAAACAGGAGAGAGCCCAGGACCGAGCCCTGTGGAACTCCACTTGTGACTGGTTGACAGTCTGACTTGGAATCCTCAACTTTCACTCTGTGGATCCTGTCTGTGAGCCAGTTTGCAACCCACCTAGTGATGTAAGAACTGATGCCTAGTTTGGTGAGTTTATCAATGATACCTGAGTGAGGAATGGTATCAAAGGCCTTGGCCAGGTCGAGGTAGGCTGCATACACTGCCTTACCCTCATCCACAGCCTTGGTGACTGCCTTGATGAAGTCAACCAGGTTCAGCAGGCAGGATTTCCCCTTGACAAAGCCAAAGTGTGTGGGGTTAAGAGTTTGGAAATTGCCTATATCTTTGTTAAGCAGGTCCATGATGATGTGCTCCATAGCTTTGCATACCATACTCATCAGGCTAATGGGGGGATAGTTCCCATGGTCTGTAGTTGCTCCCCCTTTATGGAGCAGGATGACTGTAGCAGTGCACCATTCATTAGGGACATAGCCTGAGGTAAGGCTGTGATTGAACAGTACACACAGATGTGGTGCTAGTTTATTTTGTAACTCATGTAGGACACAGTCTGGATACCATCAGGTCTCATGGACATTGTATTCTTGGCTTTGGACAATGCAGCTTTTACCTGTGCCGCAGAAATGGTGGGTATCAGGCTTTCATCTGGTATTGTGATAGGGCCCTTGAGGGGAGGGAAGTAAAGTTGGCACTGACTCTGTCAGCCAGTATGTTGGCTATATCTGTTGGCTCAGTATAGGAGGTGCCATTGTGCAATAACTCAGAGCAAATCTGGGTATTGCCTTGGATGTTTTTGATATAGCTATAGAAGGCTTTGTGGTTGTTTTTGGTGTTAGCTGCAATTCTACCTTCATAGCTGGCTTTAGAGGATTTGATAAGGGATCTCAGCTTTTTGTTGAGACTGATAAGGGAGGTTTTCTAGTCTTGTGACTTCCTTTTTCTGCAACAGTTTCTTCCTTCTATTGTTGAGTTTATTGATGGCTGGGGACCACTAGATTGGCTTCCTATTTTTGGAGGAGAGCATCCTAGTTCTGTTTGGTATGGCAAGGTCCATATATTTGTGTACTTGCTTGTACAGTGCATTGGTGTATGATTCGGCAGTCATGCAGCTATTTTCCATTGACATGGGTGCTGAGAAGTTAGCCACCTCTGTTTTTAGGAGCCCAAAATCGGCTTTAGAGAAGTTTTACAGGGTGGTCACCTTAGTGGGGGTTGTAGGTGAGGTGGAGATTTTCATGGTGTTCAGTTTGTGGTCGGATTTAACCAGGGATGAATTGACTATAGGTGTGGAGCAGCGGTCTCCCATGTTGGTAATAACCAGGTTGAGGATGTTGTTTCCTCTAGTGGGGGTCAGAATGAGCTGGTCCAGGGCATTGGAATTGATAAATTCCCAAAAGCATTGGGCATGTACATTGGTACTTAAATAGTTTTCCCAGATGATGGAAGGGTAGTTGAAGTCACCCAGTATGAAAGTATTGGGTTGGACCTTGATAGATTCCAGGGTGCTTAGGAACTTGGAGTGAGAGTCTAGGGACATGTTTGTGGTTGTGTAGCATGCTATGACTTGTATCGCTGCCTTACCCAGTGTTAGTTGTACCTGAAGTATCTCGGATGCATTATGCTGGGCTACCAGTCTAGAGGTGTGCATATCCTATAAGAATATGGAAACACCACTGCCTTCGGAGCTTCCAGACATATTCTGGGGCCAAAAGGTATGGAATGAGTTGTAGCCTGGGAGTGCAGGGGTGCTTTCTGCCTCTTTAAACTAGTCTTTGTTACAGCACAGATGTCGGCATTCTCCATTTCGAGGAGAGCTTCAAGCGAGTACATCTTGAGATTTAGACTTCTAGCACTGAGCAGCATGACCCTCAGATTGCATTTGTTTGTAGCTGTTACTGTGGAATTTTGGTCTTTGGAACACTGACTAAAAAGGCACTATGGGGTGGCAAGAGCCTTAGCCCATACCTGAATCCCAGGGGTGACAGATGCAGGCCGTCTGTGGTAAAACATCGAGGTCTGTCAGTCATGTCGTCCCAGGCAGACAGATACTGGATCCCCTTAGAATGACAGCAGAAACTTAGCCAGTTGTTGAAGTCATTCATTTTCTGCTCGTACTGTGGTATCATTATGGGTCATACCTGCCTGGGCCACATAATCCGAGAGTATTCATAGGTAAGTAGTAGGCTAACTGCCCTTGTTGGCCATTTTAAGCCTAGTCAGTTTCCCTTTTTGTGCTTGAATGACCCAACCCCATTTGGTTATAGAGTGGCATTACCCATCCCGTAGTCGACAATTATATAGTAACCCTAATGAGAATAACTGGGATCATGCCATACATGCCATAGATAATTTGAGGGGACCCATGCATAGGATAAAGTATTTAGGAGCTATCTCTGTCTGTTAGTAGTACAGGGGACAGTTCTGGGGTAAATTCTGTTTCCTCATCCATAGGTCCAAGTGGCGCTTGAATATGGACAGGGATGAGCTTTGTTTTATGTGGATGGGGAGTCTTTTCCAGAGCAGCTGTATCCTCTGTCAGATTACCTGCTCCTCCAAACCATTCTGCTGATGTTACAGAAGTGGTTCAGATCCCTAGACTGAGTATTTATGATACTATTTGATTTGCTGATGTGCAGTAAATCCATCAGTACTGTGTCTGAGAACTCCTTGTATGCCAGACACAGGTCACCGCCTAGCAGTCTGTAGGATATAGAAAACAGTGACAGGGTTTTGAATCGGTCTGTGTAGGACGTGTTGTTTAGGCCTTGTGTCCTTTTAGTTAGGTATCTCTAGGCATTCCAGTTTTTACATGTGTCTGGACAGGTAAATGCCAAAGGGGGCATTATAGTCAATGATTGGCCTAATGAGGGCTGATTAAAGGGGACAGTGACATCCCTAGATCTAGACACAAGCCCTTTGTTTATAAACTGTGAAATACAGAAGGACATTCTTATAGCAATGGACACGTTTTGGTCAAAAATTAAGTCACATAATCTTTAATCATATGATGTTTACATCAAACTAACCAGTTTTAACTTGAATGTTTTCTAAATGCTCAGTTAAAATGCAAAACACCAACCAGCATATTCTCTGGACTTCATAACTCCAAGGCATGACTTTCTATCATAGGCAAACCCTTTTTATCTAAAAAGGTCCCAATTTGCTCCTTACTTTTATTTTGGTTTTTGTTTTGTGTGTTTAGTTATTAACTGGGTAAGATAATGATTTGGTCCTCAAAATAACTCTGTGTTTTCGTGTTAAAAGGCTATGGCCATGTAAGAAATATTTAAAAATCATGTAAATAAGCTCATGTACAGATGTTTTACCCTGGTATTGTAAATGTACATTATGTGTAACTTAAATGTGGAGCTTTCTCCCCAGGCCTCTGCTGAAAATGGGGTTTATCAGTCCGACTTTTCCCTATCAGTAAAGACAGATAAATAAAATGAAATATTCGCACTAGACAAAAAAATTTAATATTGTCATAAAAAGATGAATAACATTTCTCCATATATACTGTTTGTTCTGTACACCACAGCATATGCATCTGTTAGGGCATATATGAAAGACAGCCTGCATGTAAGACCTCAAAAAGATGCACCTGTCTTCTTTGAGATTTGAACATCATACTGGAATAGTTAGCTCTGCCTCCATTTGAACAAGGTTTTCAGTGAACATTAAGCAGCTTTCCTGTAAAGTCCTCTTTTTCTGTCTTCCACAAGTGCCCATTTCCTCCTGCCATTCTCATTTAAAGGTAAGGATGGTGAATACACTTTTGCAGTATACCTTTTAGTGAGGCTGCTCCAAATATGACAACAGAGAACCTATCCTTGGCATAGACTTTCTCTTCCCATCATGCACTTCCCCCTTCTGCAGAAGCTCATGGCTACTGCTCAATTAAAGTCCTTGGTCCTCTGCTTCCTAAATATGCTGATCATTGTTAGCAGCAGCACTTCAGATATGGCCTTATTGCACCCAAGAGCCCTGCACCTGTATGCCTCCTCTCTGTATCCTCTTTATTCTTCTTCACTTTGTTAGGTCATTCCTGGCTACATGTGCTATGTCACATGGGTATTCCCTGCTGTTCTGACAATTTTCCTGCCAAGGTCAGCTCAGGGAACCGTTCTTATATGCATGACATGTCTTCATTCCTGTCCCACCCTTCATGCCTTTGCTTATAGAACTACCCAGTATCAGCACACGTTTAACTGCTTCTAGCTATTTTTTTTACCCATCCATCCATGGTGATCTGCATCTGCTTGGCATTTCCCAGACATGTCCTGATTGTACTGGTCATCTTACTCAACTCCTTATGTTCTTTTTTCATCCCACTGTCTCCTGTTGTCTCCAAACTGTTTCTATTCATTCTGCACAATCCCCTTGCTTGACCTTCCTGCAGTGACCCATTTCTCCTCCTCCATGTGCCCCTTGCTGTCCTCTTTGAATGTAATTGCCTGTCCACCCTGGAATCATTGCTGTACTTCTACCTGCCTGCCTTCTGCTGTGTTGTTCTGCAGCTGAGGGGTCTTGGCTGCTTTGTCTGGCCCCTTGATCATGATAAATTCTTTGTGTTGTTTCTTTACCATTCCAACCCCCTGGATGTTTCATCCCATTGTATGCAGTGCTAGCAGTATGTCTGTCTGTTCCTGCTGTCGTTTAGCAGTATGTCTGTCTGTTCCTGCTGTCGTTTAGCAGTATGTCTGTCTATTCCTGCTGTCATTTAGCAGTATGTCTGTCTGTTCCTGCTGTCGTTTAGCAGTATGTCTGTCTGTTCCTGCTGTCGTTTAGCAGTATGTCTGTCTGTTCCTGCTGTCATTTAGCAGTATGTCTGTCTGTTCCTGCTGTCGTTTAGCAGTATGTCTGTCTGTTCCTGCTGTCATTTAGCAGTATGTCTGTCTGTTCCTGCTGTCGTTTAGCAATATGTCTGTCTGTTCCTGCTGTCATTTAGCAGTATGTCTGTCTGTTCCTGCTGTCGTTTAGCAGTATGTCTGTCTGTTCCTGCTGTCATTTTCTTCCTTGTTCTTTTCTGCATTTATACTGTGCTTCTGACGACCTCTACCAGTTCTTGTTCTAACCCTTCTTCCCTACATTGTTAGCTTTATTCCTTGTTATCCTCAATGTAGCCAGTTTTTCTTTCTGCCTGTGGTTTACCAATATCCTTGTACCTTTCATCTTTGGGGCAGACTACCACCTGAGAGCCCTCCAAATGTCCACATCCTCAGAAGTCCTTTACTCAGACTGCATGTCTACTCTCAGAACACCTTACACACCTGTCTCCTTGCTGCCCTGATAGCGTCTCCAGTTGCTGTCTCCATATTCTCTTTACTTTTCTTTCCCCTCCTCAATGAATGCATGTCAGATAACATACATTCTATCTGCCCTTGCTGCACACTAAGGGCCACTAGGCATGTTCTAAACTGGGATGCTCTAAACAGTGGTGTGCCACACTGGAGCATGCTGTGTAGGAAGCCCCCCTCTGCTCCATTTTGTGCCCTACTCAGGAGAAGCCATAGGTACTCTGCTACGATGCTGCTGACATCAAAGCTCCTGTCTTCTGCTCCATAATATATTGATGCACTCCCTCTTTGTTTATTTGAGAGGTTTATTTGGTTCATTCACTTCATTTGTAATGCAGACAACTTGCTATGATTCCTCTCTCTCTCTCTCTCTAGTTGCTCAATATCTCTGATGTCACTTATCAACTTCTTCTTGGTTGTGTTTTTAAGGTGGCTTCCCGATTGGTCAGCTCCTACCTTTTTTTCTTGATTTATTCCTTTTGGCACATCTAATATTAATTAATCCAGAAAGCAAAGAACAGCCCAAGGTTAAGATAAGCACATTTGTTCCTATTTATTTAAACAATGGAACTTCATCAGATAAAAGACTCACAGTAACACTGTTTTTAAATACACAAAGCAGCCAATCAGCTAATCAGTCCGTAAAGCAACAGTTCACTCAATATTTGAAAATGACGGGATATAATTAGAACAACTAGACTAACTGTATCATTAGAAACAAGTTGCTGCAAAAGTTGTAAACAGTAAAGGTAAACGAACCCTAATTCAGACAAATAAATTAAATAATAAAAAAATTAAAAAAAAAGAAATGAAGTAAAAAAAGTAAAAATCCAGTTCCCAATGTAAAAAAAAAAACAAAAGCAAAAACTCTAAAAAAAAACAAAAAAAGTCTTTTTCAGCTCATAAAAGTAAGTAATTGCAAAGTAAAGCAAACTATTTCAACCCAAAAAAAAAAAAAAAGAAAAACAATAAATAATAAAAGAACTTTAATAGCTAGCTAGAGTTAAGCGCTTTCACCAAATGGCTTTTTCAAAACTTCAACAACTGCCATTAAAAACAAAGCATTTAAATATAACTGTATCATTAATATAAAAAAAAAAAAATCAAAAAATATAAAGATAAAAATCATTAATTGTAATATGCACATAATACAATCATAAAAAAAGTTGTGAATTTTAATTTAAAGTTGGTCGGCCGTGAGGCATAGTGAACTAGTTACTGAAATCCTGTCATTAATACCAGGCAGATGTGTAGAATTTAACAAAAGCTGTCAGTGCACTTCTCTTCTGTGACACCATATGGGGTGGGGCTTCAGTACCCTTCCTTACTTAAATATATAAATTCCACAATTGCACAACTATGTTGTAAAGATGAAAGATGACACAGTAATCACAAATGAAAACTACACAAGTAGTGATTTCCAAACTTTGAAACCGGGACTGATGAGTTCTGCACTGCTAAACTGAAACTGACAAGTTGAAACCTCACTCAGATAGCACTTACTGAAATATAGGGTAACATTCTTGGCTGTTGGTATTGCCATAACTGGTCCCACCGACACTCCTCATCTTGCTGCGACTTACTCTGTAGCATGCACAAGAGGAAATGTTTACAGTCTGTACCAGCTGCAGATGGTTAATCATTTGGCAGTGGCTTTAACGCAGATGCTGTTTCTGGTGTTGGAGCCTTGTACTCCTTAGTGCAGCCTTCCAGCCCTCACAGATTCATAGGTACTTACTAGGCTGTTGACCATTTGAGGATCTTATGAATCCTAGCCCTGCAGTCCTATAGTAATTATTAGTCCTTATATTTTGCAATATAAATCTCTAAAGGCGGGCTCCACAGGTATATGCTGAAACTTACATGAGGGCCTTTGGTGCTGAATCGGGGTAAATTCACAGTTATCCATCTGTTTATCCAAGTTATGTGTGAATAGATTAACAGAAATATGCTGCTTTGTGCAGAGGGGAAGCTGGTTCTATAGTAGTGGTATGTATGTGTGATACATGCCTGTCTCTCCAGCATGTCAAACTAATCTTAAAAAAGAGATTGAGGTCCCTTGAGTGAGTGTTTCCGATATCACTGAACTTCCAAATGTGTAATACGTCTGACAGAACAGAGTCTGTTGAGGCTCTATACGAGAGGCAGAGGTCGCCTCTAAGTAGATTATATAATAACAAGAAGAGAGACAAGGCTTTGAGATGGTCTGCTTAGTTTTTATGATTTTAGGCCCATTGTTTTTTAACTGATGAAGCATTGCGACCATTCAATCTGCAGCAAGTGTTTGGATAGGTACATACGGAAAGGGGCATTATATTCAATGATCAGTCTAATAAGTGCCTAGAACAGAGGAATAATTATGTCCCTGGAAATAGAGACCATACCCTTTAGTATAAGCTGTGTGATGAAAAGGGACTTCTTTACAATAGTAGATACATGATTATCAAAGGACATTTTATAGTCAACATTATATTCTTACATCTCTTACTATGGTATCATTTTTAAGGGGGGGTTGTCATTGTGATAGTTACAAAGGGAACTGGTTCAGGGAGATTGTATTTATCAAATCCAGAAATTTCTGGGCATATATGTTTGAGGATATACAATTTTCCCATTTGATGTTAGGATAGTTAAATTCTCCTGGGAGAACGGTATTTGTCTTAACACATAGGGACTCCATAGAGGTATAAGATGAGGGGGCATAGAGAGAGTCCTGTAGTTAGCTATGATGGGGGGTAATGGCTTTTGTTTATAATATACTGGATGTGGAGGAGTTTCAAGTCATTATCTTGTATAATAAGTCCCAGAGGTGAGATATTTATTAAGAATATAGAGACACCTCCACCTTTTGTGCCTACTTCTGATGTGATGGGCCTGTATGAGTGTTAAGACATTGAAGCCCTCCACTGATGGAGCGCTTTCACTGGTCTTGAACCAGGTCCTGTGACAATACATTTATCAACATTTTCCATAGTAAGTAGTGCTTGTAGGATGTGGAGATTTTTGTGAAGGCTTCTGGTACTGAGCAGCAGTCCTGATCCTGTTTAGTTATGTTGGAAGTTTTAGAAGACTGGCTTTACCTGAAAAAGGTCACAGTGGGGGTATAATGGTAATTCAGTGCTAGTTACAGGTCCTGCTTACTGCCACACCATCAGCTTCTGTTGCCTGAGTGCCATGTTATCCTGCAGCAGTTACTCATCCGCCAGGCTATTTCCTGGCACTCCAGTAGGTTCCACCACTTCTGTTACCAAATCTGCTGAAAGAAGGGCTCTATTTCTAGTTTTCCTGCAATCCACTGGTCTTATGTGTATGTTATGCTTCTCTCAGCAGCTATAACAGCTCACAGTTCCTGTATGCAGTTGATATTGTCCCTTTCAGTTAGGTAGTCTGGGTCCTACTCCCTTAAGGTTTCTGTTAGTCTCTCTGTAGTAAAGGCTGTCCATAACAAATTGGATTTTGCATCTCTCTTCACTGTCTTTACTGGCAAAAAAATCAAAAATGCTCTGAGCAGTCCAAGAAATCTTATAGAATATGAAATTGTGTCAGAGGTTCTCTCATGTGTATGCAATTTCCTTAACATTGACAAGGTGCAACATTTGAGGTCTTCTGCACGCATGCAGAAAACCCTTGTTATGGGGATGTCCTGTGATCTATGGAGGAAAAGGGTGCTGGCACCAGGAAAGACTCTTCTCCCTCAGCTAAAGCTCTGGGTGATGCCCCCCTAATGGATACCCATCATCATCATCATAGTGGTGTCACACCAACTGTCACCACGTCTCTTGAGTCAGTGCTGCTCTCCTACCTTCTTTGATAGTCGTGCCTCTATCTTTTTGCTGGATGGTTCATAGGTTGGTACTAGGCTATCAGCCCTAGGGCCTATACAAGCCTAGCCATAACAATTCCCTGGCTATTTCTTTCCACATTATTTACTTTCCTGGACCCCTGTCTAGCAGGGTGACTGACGTGATCCCTGGGGTGAATTTCCTTTCTCCCATCCAATCGTCAAGGTTTCTCTTGAAGAGGTCCAAAGAGGCACTCTGCTTTACATGTATGGGCAATCTATTCCAGAGTCTGGGAAGTCTCTGGGTCAGGAACCTATCCCTCCAGCATGTTTTGTTTATTGTGATGACAAGGTTTAGATCCCTGGAGCGTGTAGCTCTGAGGGATTGGGATTTCTTTAAGTGTAACATGTCCAACAGCTCTGGGTTTGACATGGCCTTGTATGTTAAGCAGAGATCGCCTCTGAGTAGACGATATGCGACAGAGTATAGCTGGAGTTTTTTAAGGTGGTCAGTGTAGGGCATCTGCGTTAGGCCTGTGATTCTTTTAGTGAGGTATTTCTGAGGCCTTTCCAGTTGTTGCAGATGTCTTGAGAGGTACATACCAAATGGGGCATTGTATTCTATAATGGGTCTAATGAGGGATGAGTACAGTGGGACAATGACCTCCTTTTTTCTGGATGAAAAGCCCTTCGTGATGAGGTGTGCCACATAGAAGGATTTCCTGACTGTTGTGGCGATGTGGTTATCGAAGGTGAGACCACTGTCCACATGTGTCCCTAAGTCTCTTAGCACACTTTCTGTGTTTAGTGTACTGCCACCTATATGGTAATTCACGGGTACATGTTTTTTCCCAAAGGGGATAACAATACATTTCTTGGCATTGAGCTTGAGCCCATGGCTCTGGCACCAAGCATCTGTTTCTGTAAGGCCCTTTTGTAGAGTATCCACATCATTTGGGGATGCTCTCATTTCCTCTTGAATTATTTCTGTTTCAACCAAATCTTCTTCTCCAGATTGCCTAGTGTTTTTTGTACATGTGCCCAAACCACCATAATCTGTTCTTTGCCTTTTGTAATTGTCCTGCTTGGACTTCTGCTCTGATTTCCTGAATATTTCTTCTTTCCCTCAGTGAACATCTAACCACCTATTTCAAACACTTCATCTCCATCACCTCTAGCTTCCTTTACTACTATATTTCCACTGCCCAGGTTTTTGTACCATACAGTACTGGTCACACCACTGTTTAGTACACAATACTTTTCAGGTTCTTTGGCATTCTTTAGTCACACACTCCTCCTAACACTCTCTACCAGCTTGCTGAGGCTGCTCTGGTTCCAGCCTTGACCTCCTCATTCAGACTTTCATTGTGCTCAACCACATCTACCAGATACATGAAACTGGTAACCTGCTTCACCATATTCACTTCTGTCTCACATTTCTGCTGCTTCTCATTTCCCACCATTTGCTGCCATTAAGACTGTCTTATCAGTACTCATTTTCATCCTATGTGTCTTCAGCTTTGCATTCCATTCCCCTATCCTTTGTTGAAGTTCTTGCTCAGAGTCTGCCCGTAATACCACATTGTCTGCATACAGCAGTTTTGTTGATCTGTCCCCTCTGACCTGTTTGTTAATACAGTCCATCACAAGTATGAGCAGCAGTGGGTGCAGAGCTGAACCCTGATCCACACCCAGTCCCACTGGAAACCCATGTGTGAGTCCAAACACTGTTCATAGTTGTGTCATTGGATCCTTGCACATAGCCCATACTAATTCTACCAATGTTTTTTGGACTTTGAACCACTGCATTACTGCCCAAATCAGCTTTCTTGGGACCTTGTCATATGCTTTCTCTAAGTCTAGGAGTGCCCAGTTTGAAGTCTTATCTGTCTCAATGCAAACTTTGGCTGGGTTGTGCTGCACGCTGATCTGAAGCCAAACTGCTTATTTCCCATCATACTTTCTATTACTCTGCATATTCATTCATCAGTCACCCTCTCCAGAACTTTCCTACAACATGACAGGAGTTTGATACCTACATACTGCCCACAGTTGTGAATGTCCCCTTTGTTCTTCTACTCTGTTACTAGAATGCTTATTATTCTATCATTTGGGATACATCTTTCTCTCCATAGTGCTATGAATACCCTCAGGAGCCATTTCTCCCCATCTCACCCAACATCTTTATCATATCTGCTGTGACCTCATCTGAGTCTGTTGCTTTCCCTGACTTCATTTTCCTTAGTGGTGGGCTCCTCCTCTTCCTTTATCATAGTCTGTGTCTGAGGCAGTACAGCTTCATTGGGGTTTTCTTCATTAAATATCTGTTGGAAGTACCCCAATCTGCCTTTGATGTCCTGTGGACTGGTGAGCAGGAAGTTGCTGGTATCCTTTACAAGGGTGTCTGATGACTATCTTCTATAGCTTTCTGTGTTTGGCTTGAAATCTGATAAGCATTTCTTTGTGCCATCAGCTGATAACCATATGTATGTTAAGGCAAGATGCCTTCAGCCTGTTATGGTGCCTACCTTCCCAAGTAGGCAGACCATGATTTCAGTCAACGAAGAATGTCTTCATGCTAAATGAAATCCCCAAGTTACCCACCACTCTCTTGGCAGCACTCATAAGGAGGAATCCTGCTCCTCCAGCAGTGGTGGACCACCCCTTGGACTGGGAATCAAAGCTTATATACCAGTTCGGGAAGTGAGTGTTTGGGTTTTGCACTCTGACTATGACAGCATTTATTTAACTCGTATGCTCTGATTCCAGATGGATTTTATTAATTAAATATCTGTGACTTTTGCTTACTTGCCTGAAGATGAGATGATGAAGACCCTCAAGTTGCAGGCTGTTGTTGTAGGTAGTGTTAACCTGAATATGATCATTGTTGCTTTCAGCTCACTGAATGCAAATGTATTAGCTATATGTAGACACTTCTAGCATCACCAGATCCCAGCTACTGAGAATTTCCACTTGCCCTTTACTGATGTCCCCTTCCAGGGGGCCATTGTTTGCCAAGGTAGATAATAGGTTCATAGGTTCATAGGTTCATACTAGGCTATCTGCCCTAGGGCATTTATAAGCCTAGCCAGAGTGTGTGTGGCTTTCACCACCCCTTAGGATGAGAATACTATACCCATTAGTTTGCTGTGCCTCTGTCCAGCAGTGATACAGAGATGATTCCCGGGGTAAACCTACGATCTCCCATCCACTCGTCAAGATTTCTCTTGAACAGAGTCAGTGAGGGGCTCTGCCTCACATGGACTGGGATTCTGTTCCATAGTGTAGGGAGTCTCTGGGTGATGAATCTGTCCCTCCAGCACATCCTATTTATATCCGTGTTGAGGTTTAAGTCTCTTGCTCTCGTGGCTCTGGTGGATTTGGATTTTTTGAGGTGGAGCATGTCCATTAATTCCGGGTTGGACATGGCCTTGTATGTCAGGCACAGATCACCTCTGAGCAGATGGTATGCGACTGAATAGAGCTGGAGTTACTTCAGTCGGGCATCGTATGACATATGTTTGAGCCCATTTATCCTTTTGGTGAGGAACTTTTGGGGTCTTTCCAACTGCTGCAGGTGTCGGGTAAGGTACATTCGAATGGGGCGTTGTACTCAATCATTGGTCTGATAAGTGAAGAGTACAGGGGTACAATGACCTCTCCTGATCTGGATGTGAATCCCTTCATGATCAGGTGGGCAATGTAGAAGGTCTTCCTAACCACTTTGGCAATGTGAGTGTCAAAAGAGAGGTTACTGTCAACTTGGGTCCCCAGGTCCCTGATAACTTCTTCTGTGTTTAATGGATTACCACCTATGTGGTAATTAGGGGTTACCTTGTTTTTCCCAAAGGGTATGACTATACATTTTTTGGCATTTAGCTCAAGGCCATGGCTCTGGCACCAGTTATCCATTTCTATGAGACCTCTCTGGAGGATGTCTGTGTCTGATGGAGTGTCAATTATGGTGCCCAGTTTGCAGTCATCTGCAAATTTTGTCAGCCACAATCCCCCTATGTTTGCCTGCACTTCAGAAAAATAAATGCTGGACAAGAGAGGGCCCAGGACTGAGCCCTGTGGGACACCGCTCGTGACCGGCTTAGAGTCTGACATGGCACCAGCAACTCTAACCCTGTGTGTTCTGTCCTTGAGCCAGTTTGCAACCCATCTTGTGACATATGGGTTTACATCTAAGCTGGTGAGCTTTTCTATGATGCCCGAGTGGGGTATTGTGTCGAACGCTTTTGCTAGGTCAAGGTAGGCTGTGTGAACTGCCTTATCCTCATCAATGGCCTTAGTGACTGTTTCGAAAAAGTCGACCAAGTTCAAGAGGCAGGATCTGCCCTTGACAAAGGCAAATTGGGTAGGATCCAGTGTCTGTAGGTCCCCAATGTCTTTATTTATGAGTTCCATTATGATCCTCTCCATAGCTTTGCAGACAAGGCTCGTCAAGCTTATGGGGCGGTAATTTCCAGAGTCCGTAGAAGCACCGCCTTTGTGGAGTGGGACCACAGCTGCTGTACGCCATTCTTTGGGTACGTATCCTGTAGTAAGGCTAAGATTAAACAGCAGCCTTATGTGTGGGTTTAGTTCCTCATTGAGTTCGTGTAGCACACAGCCGGGGACACCGTCCGGTCCCATTGATGCTGTGTTTTTTGCTTTAGAGAGAGCAGCTCTCACCTGGTCATCTGAGATGTTTGGGAGGCTAGACTCTGGTGGGATAGATATTTCTCCTTTGGGGGGGGGGGAGAAATTTGCACTGAACCTGTCTGCCAGTATGTTGGCAATGTCTGTGGGTTCAGTGATTTTTTTATCATTTTGGACTAATTCTGAGCATATCTGGGAGTTTCCACCCAGGTTTCTAACATAGCTAAAGAAGGCCTTATGATTGTCTTTTGTGTCATTAGCGATTTTTCTCTCAAAGTTGGCCTTGGATGATTTTATGAGTGATCGTAGTTTTTTGCTAGTATTGATCAGAGATGCCTTCCCTTTTAGGGATTTTGCTCTGTCATGTAGTAGCTTTCTCCTCTTGTTGTAGAGTTTGTTTATGGCTGGGGTCCACCAGACCGGCGCCTGCCTTTGGTGGAAAGGGTCTTGATTTTATTAGGGATTGCTTGATCCATACATTCCTGGAGGTGCTCGGAGAAGGCATTTGTAAGGGTTTCAGCAGCGTGGGTTGTGGTTTCCACTGGCTCGAGGGCCTTGAAGGATACCACTCCAGTCTTAAGAAGTGTGAAGTTTGCTTTTGAGAAGTTCTTCACTGTGGTCTTTTTTGCTGGGAGTGCGGGCGGGATGTGGATCTCCAGTGAGATTAATTTATGGTCTGATCTCACCAATGAGGGATATACTTCCGGTGTGGAGCATTTTGTCCCCATGTTTGTGATGATCAGGTCTAGTATATTTTCGCCTCTTGTGGGAATGGTGACTAGTTGTTCCATAGCATTTGAGTTTATGAACTCCAGGAACCTTTGGGCTAGGGTGTTGGGGCTTGAGTAATGTTCCCAGTCTGTGTTCGGGTAGTTGAAGTCACCCAATATGATGGTGTTTGGAGAGACATTCATACTCTCCAGTGTCTTCAGGAAGGCTGTGTGGGTTTCCTGAGTTTGAGAAGGTGGTCTGTAGCATGTTACAAACTGTAGGGCAGTTTTACCTATGGTTAATTGCACCTGGATGGTCTCCGATGCTTCGTGCGTTGCCACTAACCTGGAGGTGTGGGTATCCTTTATGAATATGGATACTCCCCTCCTTTGTGGTTCAGTCCGGATTTTGGGGCCGGAACGCATGATATGAGGTATAACCTGATAGTGCTGGGGTGCTCTCAGGAGCCTTGAACCAGGTTTCAGTCACAGCACAGACATCAATGTTCTCCATACTGAGGAGGGCTTCGAGGGCATGCATCTTGAGGTTTAGACTTCTGGCATTGAGCAGTATTACCCTTAGTTTTTCTCCATTTTTGTTTTCTAGGGCGGTAGGTTTATCATTTGAGCCCTGCCTAAAAAAGGCACTATGGGGCTGGCAAGAGCCTTTGCCAATATCCGGAAGCCCAGGGGTGACAGGTGCAAGCCGTCCCTTGAAGCAGCATGGCTTGTCAAGCATGTCATCCCAGGCAGACAGACATTGGATCCCCTTAGAATGACACCAGTAATTAAGCCAATTATTAAAGCTGATCATTTTGTCTCTGTATTGTGGCATCATTCTTGGTGAGGGTAGGATACTGCTCAGGGTCAGGGTCATACCGGCCTGGGCTACATAATCTGAGAGCTCCTCTATGTCTCTTTTCATGTAGTCCAGGGAGGTGCGTCTCAGGTCGTTCACACCGGCATGGACAATGACTGAGTCATACTTGTACTTGCTGTGGAGTGACCTGAGTGCTTGTGTTATGTGGCGGATTCTAGCGCCTGACAGGCAGCTTACTGTGATCTTTTCCTTGTTCAGTCTGGTGAGTGGGACGCCAGTGTGTCTGACTATGGAGTCACCTATAACAAGTGTGTCTGGCATTGTGTTTGGCCTTAAGGGCTGTGACTGTTTAGCACACTGACTTTGAGAACTATGTGTTGCATGTCTTATGTCTTGAGGTGGCAGTTGCTTGGGTGTCTGCTTTGGAGGCCTCTGTAGTTTTGGTAGATTTTTGATCAGTGCCTCCGAGTATGTCTTTGTGTGTTTATGTGTTTGTTTTGCAGTTGTGATAGTTCTATGTGAAACTGGGTTTGTGGTGTGCGTGGTTTCCTTCTCCTCCTGTCTGGTCTTGCCAGTCCTGAGTTGGGAGAGCTTAGCCTCCAGTTTGGCTATATAGTTGCATCTCTCACATGTATTTGTGTTTTGTGGGAGAAGGAGTGGGTTGTCTGTGTACATGAGGCAATTGTAACATTGCCTCAAGATGCCCAGATTCACCAGCTGAACAGGAGAGGACGCTAGCAACTGACCCTTCGACATGCTAGAAAAAGTGAAAAAGTTTGCTGTGTAACTGCGTAATCAGTTGAAAAGATTAAAGGAAAAGGACCACGACTCTTGTTAGCTACTGGGGGTATGTCTTTCTGTATGTTTTAAGAGGTCCTTACAGAAGACTCAGTAGAGTTAGCAGAGATCATGGTTCTTCCACCCCCAGTAGCAGCAGCATAGGCAGCAGAGCGCTCTGGCTCAGCAGTTATGTCACTGGCAAATCATTCCTAGGATGTAAGACAATAAAGGGATGGGGAGGTCTCCCTTCTAAGGGCCTAACAGTCCTTTGACACTAAACATAATTATGTATTCCCAAGGAAGTGATCTGAGGGAGGATCCCTTGACACACATCCCAGCAGTCCATGGGCAGGGCTACTATAACTATACACTAAATCCTGTACTTCTGTTCACCGTCTTCAGTTTATTAATTTATTCTCAATGCCAGATAAAACATGGTTGCCTGTCACATGGCAATGTGCCCAACAAAATAAACCTATCAAACACATTCCTGAAAGCTGAAGGTTTAAAAACTGTAAATGTAAAATGTCATCATCATCCATCCATGAGATACACTGAGGGGTGTGCTTGCAGAAAATAAATTGTACAAACGTCATCATAAGCAATCAACTATCAGAATGATGTGGAGAGGAGCTGAGAAATGTGTTATGTAACTACCAACTTAATAAGGGATTAGGTACATAGATGAGAACTACTTTCATAATTAAAATCAAAACTCAAGAACATAGGATCAGAGTAACACAGTTGTAGGCTTTCTATAAAAAATCAGTGAAAACCTAACAGTACCCCAATCAGTCATGTTATGCCATCCATTAGTATGTGGACGTCTCCTTGACCTTTGACAACAGGCAGGGGGTGATCCAGTTTCACAGAATGGGGGAGGTGCCACATCAGAACTAAACAGTTTTAGATCCAGTAGCTTGTAAAATATTATAGGGAGTAGTAATGGATTTCATCCAGAATAATACAGGAGTCCTAATTCTGTTAGCTATTGAATAGCGTACTGCATTAAGGTGATAATCTTGCCCTCTAAATCTTGTGACATCCTTTAAAAAGGTAACAGCAGCATTTGTTGAAGGGTTGGAAGTACATGCTGCTTATTAAATATCAATTCCCATGTAATTCAGTTTTTTCAAAACAGTTGCTGAGCAAAGGGCATAAGTCATAGATAGGTGGAAGTTACCTGTTGGTCCCAACTGGGATTACCAGTGCTACCTCACAGTGATCTATAATGGGGCCACTTCATTCTGGACTATTCTTCTTGGTTATAAAGGTGGGACAGTAGCAAAGACCCCGAGTCAATGGCTGCAGTACCTGCAGTCTTTGGCAGGCATGTCTTGAGATGATTTTTAAAGTCTTCTACATCAAGGCTAAAAGACAAAGTAAATATAAAAGAGAAGAAGTTTTTTTTCCTTGCACTACTATTTATTAGCATTTAAAGCTCTTTCCAGAATCCCTTATATCTCTGTTGTTATTTAAGAACACTGGAAAAATACAAGGCAAGTGATCCCAGGAACCACACACTGCTTAAATATTTACATCTATAAGCAGACACACTTAAAAAATTCTTGTCACCCTTTTCAAGCACTTAACAGTGCTTCCCTCCCAAATTGAGCAGTGCCGTATGTGAGAAGACTAGCCCTAAAGGTAGGCAAAGCTCAGGAAAACATATTGCTTACATTATGTAATAATTCCAACACTGAACAGTTTTTCATATGATATCCTTTCCAGAATTGATCTGTTAAGTACAGATTCCTAATCTTAGACTGTGTCTTGATGCCTGATTTTTCTAAGTGGAGCTGAGATGTTGATGAGTGTTATGAATTAACTGCCTCATTTATTTTTCATTTTTCTCACACTTTTTCACCATCTCAATTTCCTTTGCATACATTGGCACTTACATATACCAAGACATGTGTTTACATGCCCAGCAACCAAATGCATCTTTTGATGAGAGGGTGAATGAGATTGCTCAATGTAGGACTGTAGTTATGCTAGCATTTTAGTAGGGATTTCATGATTTTTGTAAACAACAGGCAAACAAACAGCATGAACAGGCTTGGAGGGTGACTGATGGTGTTTGAATGAGTTACCCTATTCATTTCTGAAGCTGAGACTGGTTAAGAAGCATTATATAAAGGGCAACAGTGAACTGAGTTCTGACAGTAGAATGGAAGATGACTAGTGAGTGTATCCACAGTTTGCTTAGGCCCTGTTCATTTGTTTGACTTTGCACATAAAAGTACCACAAAGACTGCAAACAAAAATGTTCAGTCTGCATCAAGCACAAGATCTTGTAATATGGTAGAAACTTCAGGATCAATAAAGAAATTAGTAAGAAACCTAGCGAGGCTGGAGTAAATGACAAAGACATGGCTGTTTACATTTTGCATGGATAAGTTCTGCTTGTAGATAGAATAAGGTATTGAGACATTTGTTCCCTGAAGAGACAGTGTATAGGATGGATTTTCCATATGTGCTGCACTGTGACTGATGAGATCTTTGCACTTAATCAGATAAGATAATGTCAATGTTCCACCAGAAATATGACTTTCCTAATGAAACAGTGGATACTGTGTGTGTGTGTGTGTGTGTGTGTGTGTGTGTGTGTGTGTGTGTGTGTGTGTGAGAGAGAGAGAGAGAGTGAGAACAGACTCCAACATCGTAGATCAGTCATATGACTGCGTTTATGTGCTGACATATCAGTGGACTATAAACAGTGAGAAATGGAAGGTATTCCGCTTGGTGATTTCTGCCACTTCCAGTGTCTCATCTGAAATTAGGGAGGCCCAAGTTCAGAAGTGATGAACAAAAGCAATTTTATATGGTGATAGTATTTACAATAGCAGATGCTGTTGGGAGAGTAAGTGAGGGGTATTCATCAAGGCATGGGACAAGGAAATTTGTTTGGGTGATTGAGGATGGGACAACGATAAGATTAAGCTGGCAAATGAATGTTGCTCTTGTCTTTTTTGAGCCCTGAAAAATAACCCTTGGTAATCATACTCCAAGAAAAGGGTATTACTTTTTCTAAAGTTGAGTTTCTGCCAAAAAGCATGACACATATTTGGGAATAATTATTTAATTTTATTATCAGAATACATGGTGGACTAATGGAAGAGTTCTAATGCATTATACAGCCTGCTGTTACCCAAGTGTCACTTGTGGAACCATGCTTCTCAGGTTAAGACCAGCTGATTAATCTGATTCAGATACGGGCCTCCACCTTTTGAAAGGACATGGCCTAGCCATCATTTGTATCTCCTTCTTATGAGCTAATCACAAAATGACAGTCACAGTGATTGCATATGTGAATGAGGTGTTAAACCCTGAGACTGAAATGCCTTACCACTGGAATTTTCTTGTCTAAGAAAACTGCCCTGTGTAGTAGCAAATACACAGGCAGTAAAGTTTCACTATAAAGATAAGATTATGTCCAAAACCTGTTACAGTGTGGCATCATGTAGAAAGAAGCTTAGAGCACTAGCTTGCACATCAAATAGCACTACCATATTAGGTTCATAGGTTCATACTAGGCTATCTGCCCTAGGGCATTTTTAAGCCTAGCCAGAGTGTGTTTGGCTTTCGCCACCCATTTTAAAATAATTTTGCTATGCCCTTTTTCGAGGTTAGTTGACTGTGCCTCTGTCTAACAGTGACACAGAAGTGATACCCAGGGTAAACCTACAATCTCCCATCCACTCATCAAGATTCCTCTTGAAGAGAGTCAATGAGGGACTCTGCCTAACCTGGACTGGGATTTTATTCCAGAGTGAAGGGAGCCTCTGGGTTATGAATCTGTCCTTCCAGCATGTCCCATTTATTTCAGTGCTGAGGTTCAAGTCTCTCGAGCACGTAGCTCGATGGGATTTGGATTTTCTGAGGTGCAGCATGTCCATTAATTCCAGGTTGGACATGGCTTTATACGTCAGGCACAGATTGCCTCTGAGCAGACGGTATGCCACTGAGTAGAGCTGGAGTTTCTTTAACCGGGCAGCATATGGCATCTGTTTGAGCCCTTTGATCCTCTTGGTGAGGTACATTTGGGGTCTTTCCAGTTGCTGCAGGTGTCTGGTAAGGTACATCCCAAAAGGGGCATTGTACTCAATTATGGGCCTGATGAGGGATGAGTAAAGAGGCACAATGACCTCCCCTGATCTAGATGTAAATCCCTTCATTATTAGGTGGGCTACTAAAAATGTTTTTCTAACCACTTTGGCCACGTGGTTGTCAAATGAGAGATTGCTATCAACTTGGGTCCCCAGGTCCCTAATTACTTCTTCTGTACTTAATGGATTACCACCTATGTGGTAATTTGTGGGCACTTTGTTTTTGCCAAAGGGGATGACTATACACTTTTTGGCGTTTAGCTTGAGGCCATGGCTCTGGCACCAGTTGTCTGTTTCTATGAGCCCTTTTGGAGGATGCTTGTGTTAGCTGGAGTGTCGATTATGGCACCCAGTTTGCAGTCATCTGCAAACTTGGTCAGCCACAGTCCTTCCGTGTTGGCCTGTACCTCCGAGAAATATATACCGAACAAGAGAGGTCCCAGGACTGAGCCTTGTGTGACGCCACTTGTAACTGGTTTGGAGTCTGACATGGCTCCAGCAATTCTAACCATGTGGGTTCTGTCCTTGATCCAGTTTGTAACCCATCTAGTGACATAGGGGTTTATATTTAAGCTGGTGAGCTTATCTATAATGCCCGAGTGGGGTATTGTATCGAAGGCTTTTGCGAGGTCCAGGTAGGCTGTGTGGACCACCTTCCCCTCGTCAATGGCCTTAGTGACTGTTTCAAAGAAATCAACCAGGTTTAAGAGGCAGGATCTGCCCTTAACAAAGCCAAACTTGGTAGGATCCAGTGTCTGTAGGTCCCCAATATCTTTATTTATGAGGTCCATGATGATCCTTTCCATAGCTTTGCAGACCAAGCTAGTCAGGCTTATGGGGCGATAGTTTCCAGGATCCGTTGAGGCACCACCTTTGTGGAGAGGGACCACTGTTGCTGTACGCCACTCTTTGGGTACATATCCTGTAGTAAGGCTGAGGTTGAACAGTAGTTTTATGTTTGGGTTTAGCTCTTCTTGGAGTTCATGTAGGACGCAGCCCGGGACACCGTCTGGTCCCATTGATGCTGTGTTTTTTGCTTTGGAGAGGGCAGCTGTTACCTGAGCATCTGAGATGTTAGGGGGGCAGCACTCTGCTGGGATAGATATTTGCCCTTTTGGTGGGGGTTTGCGCTGAACCTGTCAGCTAGGATGTTGGCAATGTCTGTGGGTTCGTGTATTTTTGTCATTTTGGACTAATTCTGAGCATATCTGGGAATTCCCACCCAGGTTCCTAACATAACTAAAGAAAGCCTTGTGATTATCTTTAGTGTCCTGTGCAATTTTTCTCTCGAAGCTGGCCTTAGACGATTTTATGAGTGCCCGTAGTTTTTTGCTAATACTGATCAGAGATGCCTTCCCTTTTTGGGATTTTGCTCTATCATGTAGTAGCTTCCTCCTTCTATTGTATAGTTCGTTTATGGCTGGGGTCCACCAGACAGGATGTCTGTCTTTGGAGGACTGGGACTTGGTTTTATTTGGGATTGCATGATCCATGCATTCCTGAAGGTGTTCATAGAATGCATTTATAAAGGATTCTGCGGTCTGGGCCGTATTTTCCACAGGCCCGGGGGCTTTGAAGGATTCCATCTCGGTTTTGAGGAGTGTGAAATTTGCATTAGAGAAGTTTTTCACTGTGGTTTTCAGGGCATGGGGTGGAGTCGGGATGTGAATATCCAGTGAGATTAGTTTATGGTCTGATCTTACCAATGAGGGATACACTTCTGGTCTGGAGCATAGAGTCCCCATGTTGGTGATGATCAGGTCCAGTATGTTTTCCCCTCTTGTGGGAGTGGTAACAAGTTGTTCCATAGCATTTGAGTTTATAAATTCTAGGAACCTTTGGGCTAGGGTGTTGGAGCTAGAGTAATGCTCCCAGTCTATGTTTGGGTAGTTGAAGTCGCCCAAAATAATGGTGTTTGGAGAGACCTTCATATTTTCCAGTGTTCTCAGGAAGGCCGAGTGGGGTTCCTGGGTTTGGGAGGGTGGTCTGTAGCAGGCTATAAACTGGAAGGCAGTTTTACCCACTGTTAGTTGCACATGGATAGTCTCTGATGCCTGGAGGTGTGGGTATCTTTGACGAATATTGATACTCCCCCTCCTTTTGTGGTTCGGTCCAAGTTTTGGGGCCGAAAAGCATGGTATGAGGTATAACCTGGTAGTGCTGGGGTGCTCTTGGGAGCCTTGAACCAGGTTTCTGTTACTGCACAGATATCAATGTTCTCCATGCTAAGGAGAGTTTCGAGTGCGGGCATCTTGAGGTTTAGACTTCTGGCGTTGAGTAGCATTACTCTTAGTTTCTTATCCCTTGTGATACCTATGGAGGTGGGTTTGTCTTTTGAGCCTTGCCTAAAAAAGGCACTATGGGGTAGCAAGAGCCTTTGCCAATATCCGAAAGCTCAGGAGTGACAGATGCAAGCCATCCCTAGCGAAGCATCATGGCTTGTCGAGCATGTCATCCCAGGCTGACAGGCATTGGATCCCCTTTGAATGACACCAATACTTAAGCCAGTTGTTGAAATTGATCATCTTGTCTTCATATTGTGGCATCATTCTTGGTGAGGGTAAGATGCTACTCAAGGTCAGGGTCATACCGGCCTGGGCCACATGCTCAGAGAGCTCCTCTATGTCTCTTTTCATGTAGTCCAGGGAGGTACATCTCAGGTCATTCACACCAGCATGGACAATGACTGAGTCATATTTGTACTTGTCTTGGAGTGACCTGAGTGCTTGTGTTATGTGGCGGATCCTAGTGCCCGACAGGCAGCTCACCGTGACCTTCTCCTTGTTCAGCCTGGTGAGCGGGACGTCAGTGTGCCTGACGATAGAGTCCCCTATTACAAGTGTATCAGGTGTGTTGTTTAGCCTTAAGGGCTGTGACTGTTCGGCACACTTAGCATTACGTAACATCTTGTCCTTATGGAACTATCCTAGGAGACCCTGTTAAAACCCAGTCCTTAATCTAAACAGCCCACCTTATTATGGGACTAGACAACTTGGATAAGCAATTTCCAAGTGTCTCTGTGGCCAGCTTGGTAGATTTGGGCATTCTAAGGCAATGTAACAATAATCTCATGTTCTCAGACAACCAGTTATTCATTAAAGAAAATAACACAGTATGCAAGGGATGTCAATGCACAACTTCCTTGGAGGCAAAAAATCTCTCCTACAAATGAGGTTGCCAGGAATATTCACACCACATCTCTCAAACACACTGCTTACCACACAGAGATTGCCTTATGTTGAGATCCTAAAAAGAAAATTTTCCAAATCACCAAGAACTCCAAAGCCACCTAATGGCAACACTGATCCTCCGCAATTAATATAGCACACACCAAAAGCAACATCAAACATCTCACATAAGTCTACACCCAATGGTCCCCTATGAGCAAAGCCCATAAGGCAAGCCTGTACTTTACCTAATAGTTTTGTCATTAGGGACTCCATTGTGTGACACACAGATGCCCCACTCACCAGGTTAGACAAGGAGATGATGATTAGTTGATTATTTGTAGCCAGGATCCACAGTATCATGCACACATTCAAGTTACTGCATCCCAGGTAGCAGTATGATTCTAACATAGTCCATGTGGACCGTGTAAATGACCCAAGACATACCCCACAGGACTATATGAAAAGAGAGAAAATGGATCTTATGAAATACGTATCACAGATAGATAGTGCTCAATGCAAGGCTCATACCTACCTTTACCAAGGATGATGCCACAGTATGGAAATAAAATGAATGATTTCAATACTTGGCTTAGTTTCTGGTGTCACTCCAAGGGTATCCAATATCTGTTAGCATGGGAGGATATGGTGAAAAGACAACATAGCTTTGCCAAGGATGGGCTGTACTTATCTCCTCTAGGCTTTTGAATATTGGCTAAAATTGTATCCACTCACTTAGAGCCTTTTTTAGGCAATGCCAAAAAGGCAAAACTGTCAGCATAGTGAAAAAGTTTACAAGCAACATTAAGCTCAGTGTTCGGACCCTAAACCAAAAATTTCACACCCTTCAAGCCTTCCTCACTCTGGAGAATGTAGGCATCTGTGCCATGATCGAAACGTGGTTTAAAGCCATAGAAAGTACTCCAGCAGTGCAAGGCTACAGTGCCTTCTACACATTTAGACCAACAACAGCACAGACTGGAGCCAAAGGTGGAGGTGTCTCAGGTCACCATAGATAAGGTCGCTCGCCATATCATGGCTAGCTATGGGTCATCATCTATGCCCCTACAGACTCACAACTCTTAACTAAACCTAATAGAGGCACTCACCATCTAACCAAATGCCATACTCATGGGTGAATTTAACTACCCGTCTACAGACTGGTTGACGTATATTGCCTCAAAAAGGCACAAAACTTCCTGGTTTTTATGCCTGGGTGTTTGTATTAATAGGTAGTGCACGCTCCAGTCAGAAGTTTAGACATACTGGATCTGGTACTCAACAAAATGGGAGAGAGTTGCACTGCCCCCTCCCCCTTGTCACATCCTCACTAGTGAGGTTGGATCACAAAGCTGTCTAATTTGAAGTACAAATCAGCCTAGAAAATCCAGCTAAACCAGTAACAGTTTATAAGTGCTCAAAGGCATACTAAATCCTATTAAGTGACAGTTTGTGAAAATTCAAGGCTCCCCCTAACCTTAAGACCACAGCATTCTATGCAGAATTATTCAGAGTCCCTGTACAAATACGTCAATGTCTGCAGAGAGGCCACCATACCTATCAGTATGCTGACTGGTGGTAAACAGTACCGCTTTCACTGGTCAGGGTGACAGCAAATTTACTGTCTGATAAAATCAGCTCACCAGGTGAAATCCCTTCCATCATACTTCCCACCGCTATCAGCAGGGACCAGGTGCTGCCAGCACTCGCTAAAGCCAAGAACACCATCTCTGTGGGTTCTGACAATATCCCCAATTGCCTCCTGAACAGTCTAAACATGACCGATCAGGACCACTTGAGACACTCTTCAACTACAGCCTTGAAACAGGCTGCATTCCAAGTGAATAGAGAACAGCAACAGTCATTCCCCTCCACAAGGGCAGATCATGAACCCACCCATGGAACTATAGACCCATCAGTCCAACAAGTCTAATATGCAGAGCCATGGAATGAATTATCATGGAAATGATAAACAGGAACATTGGCAAACTACAGAATATGGACCCATCCCAATTTTCCTATGTTAAGGGAAGGTCATGCCTACTTAACCTGGTAGACTTCTTTGAGAGGTTCACCAAGGCAATGGGAGATGGTAAACCAGTGCCTACTGCATATTTTGATATGGATAGAACACCTCACTCAGGCATCTCTCTCTGAGCTAGGCGTAAATCCTTACATAACTCGTTGGATTTCTTGCTGGCTCACAAACTGGGGTCTATATCACTACATCAAAATGCAAATTCTCCAAATACGAAAACATCTACACATAAACAGTGAAACACAAAAGTACGAACAGCCACTTCCGCAAATTTTTTTCCCAGGGAAAAAATTTGTTCGGCCGACCAACACCAAAACAAATTCCCAAATCCTAATCCCCCCCTAACTAAATATGCCAACTCCAAGATCGCTCTGCAGTGGAGAAAAGAGCAAATTCCTGATAACGGCCAAGCGATTTTTTTCCCTGGGAAAAATTCGCGGAAGTGGCCTTCATACTTTTGGTATTTTGCTCTTTACATGTCGATGTTTTTGTATTCATGCAATCCCAAATAAAACCAAGACGTCCTGTCTGGTGGACCCCAGCCATAAACAAACTATACAATAGAAGGAGGAAGCTACTACATGATAGAGCAAAATCCCAAAAAGGGAAGGCATCTCTGATCAGTATTAGCAAAAAACTACGGGCACTCATAAAATCGTCTAAGGCCAGCTTCGAGAGAAAAATTGCACAGGACACTAAGGATAATCACAAGGCTTTCTTTAGTTATGTTAGGAACCTGGGTGGGAATTCCCAAATATGCTCAGAATTAGTCCAAAATGACAAAAAATACACCGAACCCACAGACATTGCCAACATCCTAGCTGACAGGTTCAGTGCAAACTTCTCCCCCCCTCCCCCCAAAAGGGCAAATATCTATCCCAGCAGAGTGCTGCCCCCCTGACATCTCAGATGCTCAGGTAAGAGCTGCCCTCTCCAAAGCAAAAAACACAGCATCAGTGGGACCAGACGGTGTCCCGGGATGCATCCTACATGAACTCAAAGAAGAGCTAAACCCAAACATAAAACTACTGTTCAATCTCAGCCTTACTACAGGATATGTACCCAAAGAGTGGCGTACAGCAACAGTGGTCCCTCTCCACAAAGGTGGTGCCTCAACGGATCCTGGAAACTATCGCCCCGTAAGCCTGACTAGCTTGGTCTGCAAAGCTATGGAAAGGATCATCACGGACCTCATAAATAAAGATATTGGGGACCTACAGACACTGGATCCTACCCAGTTTGGCTTTGTTAAGGGCAGATCCTGCCTCTTAAACCTGGTTGATTTCTTTGAAACAGTCACCAAGGCCATTGACGAGGGGAAGGTGGTCCACACAGCCTACCTGGACCTCGCAAAAGCCTTCGATACAATACCCCACTCGGGCATTATAGATAAGCTCACCAGCTTAAATATAAACCCCTATGTCACTAGATGGGTTACAAACTGGCTCAAGGACAGAACCCACATGGTTAGAATTGCTGGAGCCATGTCAGACTCCAAACCAGTTACAAGTGGCGTCCCACAAGGCTCAGTCCTGGGACCTCTCTTGTTCGGTATATATTTCTCGGAGGTACAGGCCAACACGGAAGGACTGTGGCTGACCAAGTTCGCAGATGACTGCAAACTGGGCGCCATAATCAACTCTCCAGCTGACACAAGCATCCTCCAAAAGGGCCTCATAGAAACAGGCAACTG